>NC_134837.1:171034570-171634570 GCF_004210375.1 Tachypleus tridentatus | reverse complement strand
CATAATTCGAATACTTACATCATTTATGCTGTTTTACGCTTTGGAAATTGATAATTTGTTATTATTTATTTCTTTGTTTGGACTTAACATTGTTCCGGCCCCTAAGTGGGACAGCGGTATGTCTGCGGGCTCACATCGTCAAAAACCGGATTTCGATACCCCTGGTGGGCAAAGCACAGATAGCCCATTGTATAGTTCTGTGCATAATTTAAAAGAAACAAACAAACAAAAGCATTTTTTTTTGTAATTAGGACGATTCTCTTGCAAACTGCGAGTTTTGGGTTTAAATCCTGTCAACGAATATATTTACCCTCTCAGCTTGGAGGCGATATATTGTGAATCGAGAATCCTGTTATCCCATTATGGTATTACTAATCTAAGAATTTACAATAAATGATGTTAACTAACTGCTTTCCATCTAGTTTTAACGTTTAAATCAGAGACGGATAGCGCAATAGTCCTGGAATAGTTCTGCGCAAAATTCAGTGAGATATAAATAACAGTTGTCTGTTTAGACAAAACAAGCAATATGAAGGTCAGTTAGTTATCTGTTGTAGATGTACAAATAATAACATTTTGAACATTTGGCGAGCGTCGTTTCATGTATTTTATTTTCTGTTTTAAAATTCTTTTCAGTACAATGAAATTCATTTATTATACGGAGCCATCATGTGTATAGCCATAGTCTTGTTTAAAGTAATGAGGACAAACAAGGTTTGTAGTATTGAAGATACACATAAGAAGGAATAAACATACATCACTACAATCTTCATTAAAGTGATTTGATATTCTAAACATTCAGTAAAGAGAAAATAAACAAACACCAAGAATAAGCAGAAAGAACTTTGAAGACGCAGTACGTTCTAATGCATCAAAGGTCTACTTGAAAATGTATAGAAGATATATAAACAACATAAAGTCAGAACCTTATTCAGAAGACACAACAAGACATGATCGCAGATTGAACTCATAAAACCATCTAAATATTCAATAGAGAGAAAAGCATAATTTAACACTTCTTATGTGAATATGGGTTCCATTACAATGAAGGAATTACTGGGCCAATAAAAAATTAATTTAAGTGCATGAAATTCGAAAGAGAAAACAATAAAACCGATTTATCTGAAATAGCCCATCAGGTTAGAGAATATGATATTACAGTAAACTAAGTAATAGTAAGATACTGTAATATGATACATGAACTACATGTGGAAATAAATACATAAAAATCTATATATTCCTACAAATGATAATACAGAGACCCAAAAGTGTGAATGAAAAGTATCAGACAGTAAAGCTTTAAAGCAAGTTGTAAATGACATTTTATATAACGTGCGTTAATTAGAATTATCTTGTGTGATGCAACCTTTAACATAATATTAAACAAGGTAAGGATACTGACAGTAAGTATTTGCTGTGTAAGGGTTACCAGTTACTTTTTAACGCATGCGTATACATTCTCTTAATCGTTGATTATTTTACTTTTTATTCTATTGTTTTATTTTGGTGTTATTTTTAGTCCTGGTCACATATAACGAAAATCGGGAGCATAGCAAAACTGCCCGTTACCTTAACTATTATTTAATTACGCAAAGCCGGGTCGACCAGTTTGGTACACCTTATTGCTGTCAACATTTTTATCCATTATCCCAATAACATCTAATTGTTGTTGTTTTGAATTAAGCACAAAGCTACACAATGGGCTATCTGTCTTCTGCCCACCACGGGTATCGAAACCCGGTTTTTAGCGTTGTAAGTCCGCAGACATACCGCTGAGCCATTGGAGGGCTAATAACATTTGAACACAGCGCGAAGATGATTTTTCAGTCAACAATATGTGTAACATATATATATAAATAGCTGAAAATTTAAACTACGTTATTAATAAAACTGACGAAGCAGTAAAAGTGGAATATAACTTTACTGAAAAACACAAACTAGTCTGTTTCACGCTTTATCTGAAAGTTGAATACCAGGACACCAGTAGGATCATCTTTAGTTACTTTCTCGTATCTTTGTATCAGTTATCCACGTTGTGTACAGTTATAAATTATTATGACTTGTGATTTGAATTATAATCTTCGGAGCTGTATTTCCAAACATGTTTAATATTTATTAAACTTTTCTTGTCTTCGAGGAAACCTCGATCACTCATCAATGTAATTTGTAATTGACTAAATATGATGTATAATTAATAATATTAATGTTAATTATTAGCTTAATCATATTTATTTAAGTTAATTAATAAAAATGACACAATATGAAATTAAAGTTTTGAATCAGTACAATTAGAATCCCGTGTTTGATAACGCTAACTCCAAGTATATATATACTATCAAAATGTGTTGGTATAACGTGTAAATGGTTAATACTGCACTGACCAATAAATTGTTTTCCTGAAGAATAAGTGTAGGATCCCAAACTTGAAGTTACAACAGAGATGACAATTCCACATTCTTCTGATCGTTTCTTGAGTTCGTTACAATAATCTTTCCACATATGACAAAATGGGATGGTTTTTTTTTCTATTCCCTGTAGGTAAATAGCAAAATAGTTTTATTTATATGTACTTGTTTTTCTGTGATATTGAAACAGTGAATTTATAGATTTTCTTAAGTAACTGAAACGAAACTTATCCATATCACAAGTGTTATATTAGTCTATCCAAAATACACTCCAATACATCCTTAGATGTTATATATATCTGTGGCAAAGTTACCTACCGCCATCTCTAATTATTAAATAGAGAGAAAGAAGTTATTTAGCTAAAAGGATGGAATTTTTTTCTACATATAATTAATAAAATATGGTATACATATTGTATAATTAACTGCTAAACAATCAAACAAACTGCAAGTTGGCGTTTTGGGGTAAATTTCGGACTGTTACTGTAACTATTTCAACCTTAAATATAATGTCTTAAATCTTAATCTTAACAAAACTCATGCGATATGACAATTGGTCAAGTGATTTGTGAAATATACATATCCAGTTGGACATACATAATATGAACTCCTAAAGTGTTTCTCATTCACATACATCAACTGGTAAGTGCAGCATTCTTTTAGTAAGTAAACTAGTTTGAAAGAATCGTAGTGCTTTAATATTTTTCTCTGTGGCTAAACGATAAGTTTGTGTGCTTATATTGGACTTTCGACACTCGCTGTGGGCAGAAAACCGCTAGCTTATTGGTATCTTCTTGCTTAACAAAGAAAAATTCTTAATGTTTGATCAAACGAAATATTATATCCCCTGCCTACCCCGGGATTCCATTTGTTTCATTAATGATGAATGTAATTACTCAATGTGAAGGTGGTAGGTTGGGCACGACACAGAATTCATGGTTGAAAATCCATTGCACAAATATAAAATAAACTGACTAAGGCTATTAAAGTGAATGTCAGGTTGCATTACTAAGTCAGATTAGAATATCCTAAGAGTTGTCGATGTACATTGTTTACTGGCTGGATTCCTTTTAGTGTTCCATCACGCTCGATAACCTTTTGTGTAGCTTTACTCAAAAATTTTGAAACAAAGAATTGCAAAACAAAAGGATTTATTTCGTGATTATTAAAATACATTATGGTGCAAAGCGACGGATATTTCTAACAATTTCTTTTGAAGACACTCTATTAAAATAAGTATTAGATTTGTAACATCTTCCTTGAAATGTGCGAAGAATGTTAGGAAATCACAAAAAATAACATAATTATTGCAAATATAAATTCTTTGGATGAAATACTGTTCTCATTCTTCTATCATTGACATCTCTATAGAAACAGGAAATTCGGGAGCTGAGGCTATACCAAGACAGATAAAGTAGCCCCCTGGCTTTAATATACCATGAATAATCTTCAGAAATTTTCTAAAATCTTTGACATAATAATTTGTAGAGAAAGCGAAGATTTTGTTAAACATCTTGGCCCAATGCGAGGGAGTCCTAACATAGAAACCAGAAATATGTATATATATATATATATATATAGATAGATAGATAGATAGATTAGTTGTTGTTTTTTATTTAAATTATTAACTGTTTCTTTTAAAACCCGGTTAATTCATATATCAGAACATAATTTTAGCCCATAGGTTTTTTATTCCAATGTGATGTGTTAAACACTAGGATAGATTATCCTAGTATGACTTTTTGCTAAGCAAAGGAAAAATAGTCACATAACATTAATATCTTGTGATTATTTTTGGCTCTGAAGGACAGTCGTATAGAATAATTATTTCAACAATTGTCCGACGAATGTTTAATAAAACACTTCTATTAAGAATTGCAGAGTGAAGCCACGTACCCTTATAAATGAGCTTTCTCTCCAACCGCATTCTATGTAATTTTATTAGGTTTATTCTTCTTTCTGATCACTTAATTTAATTATACTTGTACTAGAGTAATGTTAATACCTTTTACGGGTATAAAGTTCACTGTATATTAATAATTAAACTTTTAACGTTTACATATTTTGATTAGTTCCCTTAAATTTTCATAATATTTATTTTATTTTAATACTTTTGTTTCAAGCTTCCTTTGCGGTATTTATGCTACCTAAGTAGTTTTCTAAAAACGGCTCAGTTTCTCAGATTCACCTGTATAATTTTCTTTTCTTTTTAAGAATAATCTTGGTCTGGATTTATTTTTCATTATTTGTGACAACTAATTTCAAAATATAGTAATAAGTCATACTTATCAGGTTACCGATTCTAACGCCAATTTTCTTATCCAATTTACTTTCTTTTATAAATAGTAGTTCTGTTGTTTTCCATTATATTTAATATTAACTTTTATAGCTTTTGAGTTTTTATTCGATGTTTTTAACTTACCTAAGTTAGATAATATAACTACTAAATGAACAGGGGGTCTTTATCTTCTAATTTCTCAACTATCAAATTAACATGTATTTTAAAATAATACGATAAGCAAGGTGATTAAATATGGAAAACTCAACACTGTATTCGTCTGCTATTAATTGAAAGTTCAAAATCTGTTTTTTAACTTTCATATTTCATCTATAGTCCTTTTGTTGTTGTATATATGCAAGAGATCCCTCTCTTGCATGTCGTAAAGTTTATTAGTAATTGCTACTTTGCTTGGTAAATTTCACTCCAGGATTCTCTTTTGGTATGAAAATGATTCATGTGCCATAGGAGTAACTTTAATTTTATCTATCACATTATTTATTTTAAATACTGCTTCAATGTTTTAACAAGTTAAGTTTGAAGATGCGAAAAAAATGACAGTTTTATATTTTAAACTTATTTTTCAATAGCATTTCGCCTCATCCCAGTGGCACAGTTGTATGTCTGTGGACGTACAATGCTAGAAACTGGGTTTCGATATTCGTGGTGGACAGAGATAGTCCTTCGCGTATATTTCTTCATAATTACGAACAAACAACAACATTTCCACAAACGCATTATATAAAATCAAATATTACGCGTGTCAACTTAGTAAGTATAGTTTAATATCTTCCAAGTTCTTTCATTATCACTGTACCTCATCATATTATTTATTATAATCGCAAAATCAAAGGAAAATTAATATATGTAGATTAATATTAAATGTACACTAATTTAAAATATCTATTAATTGAAAAGACTAAAATCTAAAACGCACAATTATTCGTAAAATCCCTCGTTAATATAAGAAATATATATAAAAATACATCTAAATATCTATGTATGTATGTGTGTGTTATATTCAAGACCATTTACTTTATTCTTTCATGACTAAATGTTTCGTTAGCGAAGTCTACAAATACGGGCTGAATATCAACAACAGTAATCTTGATCAAATTTGTACAGAGTGACAAAACTGTATTTTTAGTAACTTCGCCAAGACCAAATCGAAAGTCTAAAACAATATCATAGTTAGACTCGTTCACCTTCGAGATATAATGCATTATTCTTGAATTTTGTAATTTATCTTATGTAAATAAATATACTACAAAATATATTATATCTAATACATAAATAACATACAGCTATCTGCACTTACTGTCCCTGCATGTGTTTAATACCATCTCATCGCCAACTACTGACCTACTCTTATTTTACAAATAGCGCGATAGACCGTAGATTCTTATATGCAAAAACGGCTCGTTTGGGCTGAGAAAACACTTTACATAGAAGAGCGAACAACGTTTCGACCTTCTTCGGTCATCGTCAGGTTCACAAAGAAAGAGGTAACTGACCGGAAGCTGACCACATGTTTGAAAGGGGGTTGTGTAACTGTGTGTCGAAATGTAGAGGGCGGTATTAGATGTTTGAATATATAATTTTATTTATTATATTAATATAGGTATAAAGGCGTTCCTTTATATTGGTTTATTTTGGGTTTAAGTTGTTGTATAAGTAAGGCTTCTTTAATTTTACGTTTGTTTATGTTTGTTTCTTTATTTAGTATTTGAGTGTTTTCTATGGTTATGTTGTGTTTATTTGACTTGCAGTGTTCGAAAACGTGTGAAGGTGACTTTTTATGTTCTTTGAAACATAGATTGTTTTATGTTCTTTGAAACGTAGATTCTAACGCCCCCACACCTGGAAAGAAAGCATGTTGTGAGATAGGGTTCAAACTCACGGACCTCACATTGCCAGGGAATTACGTTGAAAACGAGGTCATTCCAGGTCTATTGGACCGCCTAACAGCCATGTTGTGCCTGTTCTACTGGACTATATTAACAACCAGGTCTACTAGCTTAAATATCAACATTAATGACATTTAGATATATTGTCAATTTTTTGCACAAAATGTTTGTTTCATGTATTTCAGTTTGAAGCACTTCTGGATTTTGCATTGCTGTAGTTGTTTTTCTGTTGTTAGACACAAAGCAGTGATTGAGCTATCTGTTGTTTGCACCGAATTTTAGTTATACAAGCGCTTAAACATACGGCTGATCTCCTGTGTCGAGGCATTGTGATAATGAAATTTGATTCTGGTTGAACACATATAAAGAAACTTTCTGGCAAACAGGAAAAATCAAGCTGATTATGCAGACAAGATATAATTCTTTTATTTCTTATACGAACCGCGAGCAGGTATAAAAATTAATAAATACACTCTCTCACTTATACGAAAAATAATGACAGTGTTTGAACATCTATAGTCTTCTAATCTTTTTATATTCCTAAGCCTCGAGGACCCGACATTAAGAAAAAGTCTTGTTGGGACTGCAGGATAGTTCTAACTTCAGTGAGGTAATTAAACCTTTGAGAACAGATACCTTTTATTCACGCTAAAGAGACACTATATAACTTGATTCTCGAATCAACGACGACATAATTAAAATATCTTGTCGACGGTATGGGCAACGACTCTCATTACAAAAGTACAGTTGTTACCTTATTCGTCAAGAAATGACAGGCCACACAAAGGCAAAGAAAATATCATTTTTATATTTTTTTTACTCGAGCTGCAGTTTCATTACAAATATATACATAATTTTCCCTCCTTATGAATATTCATTTCTGCTACGTTTAATTTATGTCGTCATAAACACCAATTAAACAGTGCTGTTATATAAGTACATGTTAACTCAAAATATAATGTAAACCTATAAGGTTTACAGAGAAAATGTTGAAATATAACAGATTCTAAAGTCTTCACAATTTGTACGATAGTTTTAAAAAATAAAAATCTCGCTGAAAACCATTGAATTTCAAGCACCCTAAAGCTATATATATATACGTGAATGTTAAGTGTAAATGTTCCTCATGGGACATACTTAATCAACATATTAATATGCACCCCTCTAAGCTATGATCTATTAAAAACTCTAACAAGCTATATCATGATCTAAACCTTTCATATAATTATCACCAAGAAACAAGGTTACGAAACACATACAAAAACGTATGTAGAAGTGAAAAATCAAATGATCATCTTATTATAAGTAAGTTATTAGGAAAAAAAAGACGAGTAACTGAATATTGGCTGATTGATAATGTCAGTTCAGCGACTATTGGTAGTAAGATTATGACGTCTATTTTGTTATCGAGCTAATTGGTTAATAAAGTGTTTGGTTATCTATTAGAGTTAATTAAGTTAGAAGCACTTACCACTGGTTTTAAATTTTATTGAAACGTATTTGAAGTTAGACCTACATTATTTTCGGAGCTAGTGTTTAAAATGTGACATCTCGCGATTGGCCAACAAAACAGAAAATTTAAATCTTCTGGTAAGAAAAAGCGTATTTCGAAGAAAATGCAACAGTTGAGTCACAGAAAGGAAAGAGACAAAACATAGTTGAACATAAAGAATAAATAATTGATGTTACTTTCACAGTTACTAATGGAAATAAACTATAACACAATACACAACAAGACAACAAACTACGGACAAGTAATCACAGATGTGTGATAATGGGTGACTAGAAAGAGATAAATTAGGTTTTATAGAATAAAAACCACTTGTCACTACAAGAAGTACAGTTAAAAATAAATGATTCCAGCTAAGGTAAGATACATCAACACTAATTCTCGCTATACTCGGTGAAATGTATGTTCTTATTTGGATTTCACCAATAGAATAAAAATCAATTCACACTTAATGTGAATGAAAATACTAAACTAACGCTTCACTTTTAAATAAGCTAAACCAATAACTCATAGTTTAGGTGAAGCACAAAATGTTAAACTTTTCATAGAAAGTAAAATTGTTAAACAAATTCATTTACAGCGAAGCAGACAAAAGTGGAAAAAACTCAAAATTGTCGCTAGGGGCTTTTCATTGAAACTAACTGAATTAAAACGTAACAACCAACATAAAACCCAGCAGAAACAGAATACTTGTGTTTTAAAAGAGGGAAATACGTACTCACAAGTAGTTGAAAAACTATGTAAACTATGGAGATTGATCCGTACAGTCTGTGATATTCTACGCTAGAATTTTTAAGAGTAGTAAACATGCGAAAGCCTTTAAAAAATCCGCCTTTCCATGCCTGAACATTGTCTTAAACACGTCATTAAATCCTCAGCTCTTAACAGAAGAAAAAAATGTGTGAGTTTTTTCATAACGAAACCGCATCGGGCTATCTGCTGAGTCTACCGAGGGGAATTAAAGCCCTGATTTTAGCGTTGTAAGTCCGTAGACTTAACGCTGTATCAGCGAAGAACAGAAAATAATGATTGAATTGTGTTGAACCAACTCACTAATTAAAAACAACGTTTTTCCATTAGATGTGGCCCTCACCAACTTGGCCCGGCATGGCCAGGTGGATAAAGCACCCGACTCGTAAATCGAGGGTCGCGGGTTTGAATATCCGTCACACCAAACATACTCGCTCTTTCAGCCGTGGGGCGGTAATTATGTGATGGTCAATCCCACTATTCGTTGGTAAAAGAGTAGCCCAAGTGTTGGCAGAGGGTGGTGATGACTAGCTAGCTACCTGCCCTCTAGTCTTACTCTGCTAAACAAGACAGCTAATGCATATAGCTCTCGTGTAGCTTTGTTCAAAATTCGAAACAAACCAAACCCTCACCTAGACTTCCGTTAACCCCGTATTAAATGTAGAAGTTTCTCATTTATTTATCTACCTTTTTGTTCGACCAGAGAACATATTATATCCATACAAAATTAGAACTGCAAGTTAACGTGATTGTAGCAAAACTCTACCAGCAAAAGTAACACGTTATTTTTACTGAATGACTTGACATTGTATTTACCAGGTAATCTACAACAATCTCGAATAATGATGAATTTCAACACCGCTATTTGTTTTGTCATAGTGTGTGCATAATACGAAACATATATAAGCTTACGTCTATGATATGAAATATGTGTGCGTTAAAATTAAGCGTACATCATGGTTATATCATCTGATATTCAATCCATTTACAGTACCATAGGAGCTTATACTGATTTTCTTAATGTCCTAATAGCAAATCAACATCTATGACATGATAAAATATGATTTATTTATAGCTGTAATTCATCAAACTTGACAAACACGTTTGTTGTGTACTATAGCTTATATTTATACACAGGTATGCTTATTCAGACAAACGACAATATTCGACAGCAGACACTATATTAATACGTATGGAAGGTAAATTAGAATTGTCTTTGTTGAAGATGACTTCTAGCCTGCTAATATGTTTGTACCATAGTCCTACTGTCCTCACTTTTAACTACGAGAAACAATGATGCATCAACACTTACAATTCCCTTTGCAATCTTATAGATTTCTGTCAGATCCACTCTAATTCTCTTATCAAGAGAAAATAATACACAGAAATAATGTTTTTACACGCCTTTTATGTGGAACCTTATGGATACTTTTTTAATATGCTCGCCCTCTCAGCCGTGGCGGCGTTATAATGTAACGGTCACCCCACTATTAGTTTGTAAAAGAGTAGCCCAATAGTTGGTGGTGGGTAATGATGGTTAGCTACTTGGCATCTAGTCTTACACTGCAAAATTAGGGACGGCTAGTGCAAATAGCCCTCGTGTAGCTTTGCGCGAAATTCTAAAGACAAGGTTCGGCTTAATTTCAGAATATTGGATATTTTCACAAAAAAAGAAATAAACTACTTACAACTGTTGATTGTTTTCAGTTGCATATAATCTGTTTAACCAAGAAACGACGTACCTTGAGTGATAAAATTAGCGCGAAAAAGAGAGAACGTAACCAATCATATTACGTTCTTTAAAAGTTCAGAATGTTTAATACACAATGAGAAATTTCTAATAAAAACTCAACAGAACGCTGATACATAACACCAGAGACTCTCAAATTTCTTCTGATTTTGTTATTTCTCAATTTGTTCTTTACATTTACTACACTACATGCTTTTTAATTTTTAAAAATAGGTACTATTACAGTATTGTTGTGTTATGTGCCATTACATACTTTCAATTAAAAATATGTTTGTATATACGAGCGCAACGAACTTCAGTGACTGTCATAAAGGTTTTTAAATCCGTGTACAATCCAGTAATTAAATACTTTCATCATAAGCAGTGAAATGGTAATACTTCATATTATTTTGACTTGTGAACATTCTGTATATTTACTTATAGTATTAATTTTTTTTACTCATTTGCATTTTTCTACGAATCCGTTTCGTCAGAAGAAAACGTTAAACAAATACCATTGGAAAATGTCGAAAGTTTTTGGAAGACTGCGAGAAAACATTTCACAAATATAGAGTAACTTATAATGTTGATGGAATAGTCACCGTTCCAACTACTCTTCTACAGTTTTGTCTTCAGTCTAAAAATTCTAGTTGAATTCTGTTAACGTGCCTGACACAATATACTCCTAATATGTTATTATTTCTCAGATTAAATTGAGACTAATACAGTGTTACAGAAAAACATAATTATAAATTAATCTATTACTTCGAGAAAGCTTATTATTAATGGAATCTAATAAAAATACTATTAGACGTTACAAATTGTTTAACAATAAAAAATGAAAAGAAATACAAATGAAAATTGTAATAATAATGTGATAAGTTTCATTTATTTTATTATTATGCCTCTCGATTCCATGAAGGAACATGGGGTAGCAATCGCTTGCGGATTCATTAACAGGCTGGTTTTTTAAGTGAGTAGATTGTTAGCCTACCGCACAACCCCCACCCAGGAGGAGAAACCTTAGCCGTCCCTAATTTTGCAGTGTAAGACTAGAGGGAAGGCAGCTAGTCATCACCACCCACCGCCAACTCTTGGGCTACTCTTTTACCAACGAATAGTGGGAATATGATAAGTATTGAATATTATATATCTTCTAATCAGAGGTGCTAAATTTTCTTAGTAGTTAAAGTTGGAATTACTTTCAAATTAACAGTACACTTCCTCATATAATTGGGTCTACCGCTAGTACAGCAGTATGTCTACGGATTTACCACGCTAAAATCAGAAGTTCGATTCTCCTCTGTGGGCTTAGCAGATAGCTCCATGTCCCTTTGCTATAAGAAAACAAACACTCTATATTTTCCAGTTGTCTGAGGTTGGAATTAAGGAAAGCTAAAGCAAATAGCCCTCGTGTAGCTGTGCGCGAAATTAAAAAATAAACATAAGTGGAGACATTGTTTCATATGTCATCGTGAATCCAAATTAGGAACGGCTAGCGCAGATAGCTCTCATATAGCTTTGCAGTGAAAGACTTAAGGGAAGAAAGCTAATCATCACTCTTGATGAACTTTTTTTTACCAAGAATTAGTGGAATTGACCGAAACATTATAATTTCACACGGTTGGAAGAGTGATCATGTTTGGTAAGACAGGGATTCGATCTTACTACCCACAAACTCGAGTGAAGTGCCCTAACTGTGGTTTCATTTAAACATAAACTCATACAATATGTATGCTTTCAAAAAACAAATGCTCAATATTAAAAATGTTTACAGTAATAGCTCATACAATGTTTAAAGTACAAATTATAAACCTTAACTTGGAACTAACACCTGTTGTTTTTGTATACAGGTACGTACTATGTATCGTGGATTGCTTACCACTTTCTTGGGATCTGTCAACTTGAGAGATAAGGAGGAATACGTTCTTCTGTGTTTAAAGGTATATCAGAAACCACAGACACAGGGTGATATAATTAGAGAACACCGATCCTTGAACAAGATATTGGCTCACCAAAATATGGTTAAAACCATTATTACAGACCTAAAAGCTGACACATCCCTAAAGCTAACTCTTGTAAATGATGTTTTACTTTCCGTTGGAGCCTTTGGTGAATTTAAGTGTTCTGAACGGAATTGTTACCTTATAAATAAATATCTGATTTTGTTTTATTTATATAAAATCAAAAAAACAACTTTAATTGAGAAGAACATGTTTTGTTCAGTCTGAATATTCTTAGTGCTTTTCTTCATTGTTTCATTATTAATCTCTTGATGTATTCATTTTCATGAGATCTGATGCTTTACGATTCTCCTGAGAATCTTGTATATTATAAACCTTTTTCATTTCGGAAACTTTAGGTTTTGGAAAACCTTTGATAGACTGGAATATGCTGTAAGTTTGTTTCTGTTTATCCTTGGTGTTCAACTTTATTTCATCTTTATTGATTGATATTAATATTCATATGCAAAGAGGTTGTGTTGATGTGTTATTCATCTGATTGTTTTATTATACTACAAATCTAGCTCACTCTTTGAAGTCAGTCCTATATAGATAAATATACATCTTTCATGTAGTTATAATGAAAATTATCTAGTTAATGGGTTAAGCATTTCGTTAACTAGCCCTTTTTCAAATGTCATAGCAAGTTCTAGTATTACTAGATTACATACGAGTAATGCTGTAGGATGTGTTATATTATTCGTTGAGGTTTGAATTTGTACTTTAAACTATATACGACCTACTACTGTTAACAGACTAACTTAGAAGTCTTTCCAAAAAAATAATAGATAACCTACAGAAACGTTTCTTTATATTAAAGTGATTTCTTTACATCGTGTAGAAAGGAAGAGATGAAACGCAACCTGTGTATCTGGCAATAGGTTATCGTCTGTAATTCATTAATATAAACACTTAACAATATATACTTGAATGTTTTATTAGGTAATATTATAAGATTGATAGGATGGTTGTAGATAATAGTTGAGAAAGGCTTATTGTGTATCAGAAAAAGTAGGAGGTTTTTTAAGATTGAGGTTAAATCAATTGTGAAGAAGAAGAGTATTGACAAAATCAGAAAGAAAGTCCAACATGGAATGAATGTTTATTGATAACTCTATCCAGGCTAGGAGCAATGTTTCACTTGTTTAGTTTTTTTGTAGAGCTAGATGGTTAAAACTATTACGGGACCATTCATGTATTTGTTCTCCACGGTGCAATTAAAGGTGGTTGTAAGATCTGGTATGGAGGTATTGGATAACATGTATACGTCATCAGAAATTTCAAATTCCAGTATTTGTTCTTGTAGATATTGGAACTTTTTGTCTCAAAAGACAACAAAAGGATTGTCTTTATCAATAAATGTTGATGTAGAAGTTTCGTTTATATTCAAGTAAATGGGATAGCATAATTGGCAAGTCATGTAAAAAATCTGATCTCAGTTGTGAGAGGAACTGAAGGGCTTAACAAGTTCATTACAGACATTTCGGTGCCTGAGACCTTTAACTAAAAAAGTATCATTACGCGAAGTATTTTGAACACATATATTGAGGATAATTGTATTTCAGGCTAGGAAATATTCACGAAATAAAGAGGAAATGTTAAGTATATGACACTTCTCGATAGGCTGACGGATCTTTATGTATATTAAAAGAAAAGCTTGAGTGTTGTTTTTCATATAAATCTGGTTAGAAGATGTATTACCATAATTCAAAGTATAATTCTAATTCACTTTTCTTCCATATATATTTTAGTGTCTAGCTGGATGAGATTTAAAAGACTATCACTACCAACTGGTGAAGAATTAAAACTTTTACTAGTTATGTCTAAATCATATCTACATAATGAGTGGTATTAATTACAATCATGACGAGTACAGAATGGTAAAGACAAAATGATTCAAGTAAATAGAATAATTCAGAAAGAGACATACCATAATAATTAATATAAGGTATAAAGATATAGGTACGAAAATTATGGTAAAGGAATAGAAAGTGGCCATGAAGAAACGAATATCCAACTCAAATGTAGATAGTTACATCTGTATTTTTCCATACAGACTTATCGCTGCACTAGTGGAAGAAAGAATACATGTAAGTATAACAAGAATGATGACATGGCTCGAGAGTAATTATGAATAATTTGTGATTGTAACTCATCTAGTTCTGTATATTCGAAATGTAACACTATCCAGATTACTTACCGCAATATCTGTCTTGCTAGTGCCAGTTGGATTGTCGCAATGGTGTAAAACGTAACTATGTAATTTAACTGGCTGTAAAGATTAAAGAAGGAAGCAGTCATTAGATTCAGTTGGTAGCCACGAGTATTTTCAATGCTGATTGATGCACGTTTAATGAACAAATGTTAATAAAAAGAAATTTTAGGTATTCTACCTGGATATCCTAGTTTCCCTCTATATATCTCGCTTGTTTATAAAATTTAAAACAACTTAG
The DNA here is from genome assembly GCF_004210375.1 of Tachypleus tridentatus. Taxonomy (NCBI): domain Eukaryota; kingdom Metazoa; phylum Arthropoda; class Merostomata; order Xiphosura; family Limulidae; genus Tachypleus; species Tachypleus tridentatus. Next base: position 171,619,535 of record NC_134837.1, on the reverse strand, counting down.
GCTTAGTGAGTGATGCTATTTTAGAAAAATACCCGTTAATATGGATGAAACTTAGTGCAGGGATAGTCATAAAATACAGAGGATTAGTGATAGAATTATTAGATGGCATTATTGTGTCCATTGTATTGAAAGAGCCAACTGTACTACTAGAGTTATGTCTCCTTGGAAAACAATGTAAAATAGACAGAATTATCCCCTTGACAGTTTTATAGAATCCACTTCACACTACTGTTAAGCAACTAGGTCTCTGCACTGTGAGAAAACAAGTTTATCGGACCATTCTTTGTTATATTGTTTCGGCAGAGGATTCATGATTAAACTTTGTAGGATACGCGGCAACTACTTGTTGTGGAGACAAAAGTGTACAGGACATCATACCATTTCACTTTAGAAAGATGTTGTAGATGAGACCTTTTTTGCAATTTCGTGGTTTTACAAAAAGAAATCAGAAGCCTCAGACAAATTGTGTTGTTTGTGAGGAACTTATTTAATTTTTGATTCGCAAACCTAATAAATTTACTTTCAGAAAGAACAGATTAAAGTTTGTTTTATCTGACATTTATTTTTTGACATTAGAATGTTTTAAAGATATGCCCATCCATGTTTTATATCTAGTGGATAAATTATGATCACATGTAATATATTAATCAAAATATTAATTAAACGTGTATTCAAAATTCGGTCTATACATAATTATTTCACTTATAGACATTAAAATAAACTAATGTTTTTTTTCAATAATTCTCTAACTTTTACAACTCCATAACAATGAAATAGTTAGTTTGACAAAAACTTCTCTTTATCTATTGTTTCTCATGTTAAATATTGTAGAACATTTCTTAAGGAACTAAAGAATATATTGAAATCATTGGCTACTACCTCATTCATGGACTCAGCTCAGGATTTTTATTTTCCAATTAGTAATGTTCAAAAAAGAAAGGGAGAAAAATATTTTGAATAAAGATTTGGTTATTTTTGAAAAATGACTCAAAATAGAAAAATTCTGGAAATTTACTACTTTATTTTTGAAAAATTAGTTTACTTTTTTCAATGTTTTATAACATGAAAAGCCTAGAATAAGAAACAATAATGTATTTAAATAAAAAATGCTTGAAAGTTAATGTAATATGTTAGTTTAATTTCAGAAAAAAAACACTTAATGTCGTTGTTTATTCTTCTACATGTTTGCACAATAAGAAGCCATTTTCCTATCACTACACTGAATTAACGAATATTGCCAAATTAATTCTTTGTTTTAGGAGCTATTCTATCCTAGAGTTATTTGTTTTACAATATGTTCAAAATACAGACGTTTAATATTAAAGAAAAAGTACCGTCACCATGAAGATATAGTTCATTGCTTTTCAACCCAGTCATAATTAACGGAACTATTCATTTCATAATAATACAAGATATATAATATTAATGTTTTTCGGATTATTATTATAACACTGGAGTACACTTTATATCCCATTTTTTCTTGCAAAAAATAGTTTCAGTTTTTATATTTAATATTCCATTAATTACCAACTTTCTTCAAGTAACATATTAACTTAGAACTCTGTTTTTCTCTAACGCTATACTCAATTTTGATTTAAAATAATAACTAATAATAACTTAAAAGTGTAGTAGGTAAGACACTTTAACAGCATTCATCTAGAACTTTTAGACTGAAGACATATCTCAAGAACACTAATTTGAACAGTGACTGTTCCGTCAGCATTCTTAGTTACTTGATTTTTCTTTAATTCTTTCCCATATTCTTTCAAGAATCTGTCAAAATCTTCCACTGGTATTTGTTTAACGATTTCTTCAGGCAGAGTAGCCTCATAAAAATCTACAAATAATTAAAAAATTCTTTCTGTCAGTTAATCTAAAGAAATATTCATCTGTCAAGATAATTTTATGTTTATCACTTTACTCCAAAGTAAGAATCTTATCATACCCTGGATTATGCACCGAATTAAAAAGACGTTTAACAGTCATTTTCATGCTTGTTTCTACTGCTAAGAATCTTTAGGCTAATCAGTGAAGCCAGCTGCAAAAATAACTAAAAATAAATTTTAAATTAAATAATGTAATAATATGTTATTCGAAAATACAGTAATATTGAAATATTAAAGATAAAACCGCTCGGTAATTAAACATTCGGGAAAATATATTTAGGTATTTTTATCTTATTAAACCGTTGATATTGGTTTTTATCTTTTCTTTTTTTGATAAATGAAGAAATCTGAATTTTTCAAAATGTAAAGTGACTATTGTTAGATAATGAAATTGGAAGGAAGTTGAGTGTTCCTTAAGTTATGTATAAAGCTCTAGTTAGCTTGGTTAGAAATTTTTCTTATATAATATAAAACTTCTCCGTGTCAAATGATCAAATATGATTTATTTTTTCTTTTTATGCTAATTTTGTCACTATAAAGAACTAATTTCATGGTTAAATAGATGGAATGCAAGCGTGTAAAATGATAATTGAAACGTAACTCAGTCAAAGTAATTGATAAATAGGGCTAAAAGAGTAATCCGAAATTATGTAAGATACTTTTAAGCGAGACTAATAAAAACTATTCAAGATGTATAAGAAATAAAGATGTTAGACATCGCTTCGTTTTCGAACACAAATATATATATATTCTTATAATAAGAAATAGGTATGTTATCAGTTAAACAGAGATTAGAGTAGCATACAGATACCTATTAAAGTTATACCAGACTTTTAATGTTAGTACAAAAGTAAAGTACTTAAAAAGGTGATTATGTAGAACCACAATTATTTTCGATTACCTCTACCCGTATGTAAATTATATGTTAATTTTAAAACTGCTATACCGTAAAATATGAATTGTAGTTATTAAGTAACGTGTTATTGAAAGTTATAAAGGAAAAAAAGAAGGTGAGGTAAAGAAAATTAAAATTTTATATTTTGAAATTCCTTGTACCTAAAGTCAATCGTCAATAAAACCAAGCTATCCTATATCACTTTAGCTTTTAACCTCGTTTTAGGGTTAGTAAGAAAAAATTTGGCACATAAACTGGGGATTTCTATGGTGGTAAAAAACAGTCACCTTGTTTGTGTTCGAGCGGCCTTGGAATATCAAAGGCACTTAATTCTGGTAGAATAATAATTATCTGTTCTTCATCAGATTCTTGGCATTATCAATAGCTTCTGATTAAATTAATATATTTATATGGATCAGATCTAAAATTCGGCATCTTAAATAATGTTACTTTTTAATTACTAATCTAACGAGGAGTATTAATTTACCATTAATTTATGTGTTTCGATGTTATCGCATTTTCAGCCATTATCCTAATATTATTTAAATTTAGTGTAAAGAGGATTTTTAATTTAGTTCTAAGTAAAATTAGCTAACAGTGAAAACATAAAATCATAAGAACACATATAATACATAGATATAAATATATATATACCAGAAGTTTTAAACAATTTTATTCATAAAACTAACATTATTGGAACAATACAATAAATCTTTACTGAAAGACACACCATTTTGCTTCACGCACTATTTAACACACGAAAAGCCTGACACCAGTAAAACCATCTTTAGTTACTTTATGAAACCTATGCATCAGTTACCCTCGAAATCTTCAGTTATAAATTATTATGACTTTAGATTTCAATTTATTTTCTTATTTGTCTAATATAGTTTAATAATGTACTCTGGCTACTTTTAGAACAACAATTATTTGAATTTGATTAAACATGACGTATGCATGTTTTAATAATTGATAAATATGTCACACTTAGATATGACAGTTTTAGAATTATTACAGACAGGTTACCATGTTTCTTAAAGATAACTGTTGGACTACATCACCAAAATACATACAAAGTTAATCCTACACTTAACATACAAAGTTAATCCTACACTTAACATACAAAGTTAATCCTACACTTACCCAAAAATTGTTTTTCAGAATCAAAAGTAACAGATTTCAAACTTGAAGTTACAGCAAGGGTTACAAATCCACATTTTTCTCCCACTTTCTTGATTTCAGTAAAATAATCATTCGACATATGCGTAAATGGAATATATTTTTCTAATCCCTATTGGTACATAGGAAAATTTTAAAATTCAGTACCGATTATATCTAACCACAAAAATATGTATTTATTAGCATAAATCATTCATTTTCATTAATGTGATAAATTATTTATGACAATAAATTCAATAAAATATAATACTTTATTTCGATCTAATTTTCATTTCGACTTTTCATCAGTGGTGCAATAACTCTGTTTGTTTTACCTAAAAGGATGATATTTATAATTGTGACAAATTTACTAAAGATATATAGTCCTATCTTTAGTTTTGAGTTATTGACTGAAAAGAAGGCAGTCATTTAACACCCTATAGCACACTATCCATTCTGCGACATAAAGATATATAGTCCTATCTTTAGTTTTGAGTTATTGACGGAAAAGAAGGCAGTCATTTAACACCCTATAACACACTATCCATTCTGCGACATTTCTTTACTGTTACTTTTATAATAGTATCATACATAAAAATGTGGCGAATATTTTGTGATATTGCTTCGACAGTCAAGGAATAGAGCTATTTCTATACATATTTATGAACTAGTATTTCTAAATGTTTTAAACGACAACTAAGTGTACCATTAGAAATAAAAGCAACTGTCAGATATTCTGGAGCAAGTTTCGAACTGTTAGTGCAACTGTTCCAGTGTTATGTATAACATCTAACTATCTTGAATTCAAGCTTTTAAATTGGAAAATAATAAGCGTGTTGATATTTAAAGTCAGTTTTAAATGATGAAATAAACAAGTCAGAAATTAAAGTGACTTGCGAAATACCTTAAACTGTTGAAAATACCGAATAAAAATATTTATTGTGTTCTAGGTTCGTATATATTATTAGACAAAAGTAGCATTCAAACAAAAAGTAAACTGATTTGAAAGAGTCATTGAAGTAATGTTTATCGTCGGTGGCGAAGCGATAAGTTATAATGCTAAAACTTGGGTTTTCATAAACGTTCTGGGTATAATAAAGAACCCGTAGCTTTATCCTTAAAAACGACAAACAAAAACTTTCACCCTACGATAAAAGAAATGTATAATATATAGAATATATCATAACATCACAAAAACTACCACAGCTGTAAATTCTTACGATAAAGTACTGTTTCCACTCTTCTTTCTTAGACATCTCTAACCAGACAGAAAACTGTGGAGATGATGCTATTCCTAATGACAAAAAGTAGCCCCCTGGTTTTAGTATACCCCAAAGAACCTCCAGAAACTTTCTAATATCTTTGACGTAGTGAAAAGAATAGAAAGCGAAAACTTTGTCAAACATTTTCGCCCATTGCGGAGGAGTCCTAAAAAGAAAAATTACGATGTATTACATTTCTTCACAATGTTAACTAAACGTTTATTTTGAATAGTGAATAATTTATATATTTCAATTATTTTCGATTTCACATCCTATTATACACCATGCATTTATTACGCATAACTGTGGTAAAACAACTGTTGTAAAGTTAACTTTATTTTAAAGATACAATTTGTATCGGAGAAGTGAGTAAAGGAACTCAAATATTAAATGTTCCACTCGTCCTCAATCCCATCACTTTTACCCCTATAATTTGGCTAACTGTAGCATAGTTATACGAAAGTTTTACATCATAAGTGTTATGACATTTAGACATAAAATTATTGTATACGTTAGATAACTGTGTAATTAGGTACCTGAGCTTCTTATAACGATTATTTTATTAGGTTTAAGCTTCACTGGTACTACTTAAGTAATGTATATGGTTACATAAGAGCAGCTTAATTTAACAGTTTGATTTGTATTCATAGAAAGCTTATACTGGACATAACTTCATAAACTCATTCTTCAGGGCCCGGCATGGCCTAGCGCGTTAAGGCGTGCGCTTCGTAATATCAGGGTCGTGGGTTCGCGCCCGAGTCGCGCTAAACATGCTCGCCCTCCTAGCCGTGGGGGCGTATAATGTGACGGTCAATCCCACTATTCGTTGGTAAAAGAGTAGCCCAAGAGTTGGGTGGTGATGACTAGCTTCCTTCCCTCTAGTCTTACACTGCTAAATTAGGGACGGCTTTCGAGTAGCTTTGTGCGAAATTCAAACATTCTTCAGTGCACTTTTTTATTTTATAGATTTTTTTCCTTGATTTTGATTAACTTGTTTCAATAGTTTTCAATACTTCACAAGCATCCATACACATTTATATATATGTGTGTGTTTATATATATCAGAAAGCTGATCCATGCTTTATAATGTGTCGCAAAATCCCATTATTCACTGGTAAAAGAGTTGCCTAAACGTCAGCGGCGGGTGGTGAAGGCCAGCTGACTTCTCTCTAGTGTATCACTGCTACATTAAGTTCTCACAATGTAACAGTTTTATATTTTAAACTTTCTTTATATAACATGTTTACATATTTATTAACAGTAGAAAATCTCAAAAAATACACATGCTGTTTAAGTGAATCTACCTTGACCTCATATAGAGAACTCCTTTACCACTGTATACCACGATTTGATATCAAAAATAAGAAATGAAAGGAAAACTGAATAAGTATTATCAGTAAAACAAATACACCTTCTTTAAAATTATCTACATATTGTTCATAATGGCTGAAATCATAATCAAACATTTAGTTAAGGTAACTGAACATAAAAAATACACATCAAATATACGACTATTTCTATATATATCTAAAGATACTTTTCTTCTTACTTTTGTGTTATATCTAAAACCATGTATTCAATCCTTTCATCACTAAATGTTTCTCTGGCGAATTCAACAAAAGCTGGCTGAATATCAACAGCAAAAAGTTTCGTTACGTTCAGACAGTGTGGTAAAAGTATATTTTTAGTAACGTCACCGGTACCACATCCAAAGTCTAAAACAAAGTCCCAGTTAGGATCGGTCAGCTTCGAGACGTAGTGTGATAGTCTTGAATGTATCCATTCTAAATTCTTTCTTGGTCTATTTAAACAATACTGAGCTGGCTTTGAATTCATTCTAAAGAAAGTAAGTTTTCCGTTGTATGAAAACATCATATTAATAATATATAGATTCCATACTTCTAAGTTTTTTTATTAGATTTTTAGCTTACATTAACAACATTTTATACAAAACAAACTGTATGTTTTACTCGTCCTACTCATAGAACATAAAAATCAATCATACTCAAATTTATAGTTGAAAAGAGGTATATTAATTTGAAAATAAAGCTAACATCTATAAAGATCACTTCTTACTAGATAGTCTTCTAGTTTTCGTTCTTGTTCATTTCAGCAAAATGTATTGTGCGCTCTGGAATACAGTATCAAGGCACTCTGGATTTAGTTTTGTAATTCCAGAACTTTAAGGCTAATCCATCCGAGGATCTTGAGGATTAAATGATTTTGTAAAAGTGTGATCAGTTTACAAAGTTATTGAACATAGTTTTGCCGCCTTACATCACATTGTATTTTTACTAATTAGATTATCAAGGTTCAAGAAATTTACACAAGTCACTGCCAATATAGAGAAAGTGCTTATTTTTGTACTTTTCTTTTTAAGTGTTTCTTCTGTAGATATTGTTAATAGATAGAGTCAATTTCGTATAATCATTCCAACGTACCACTGAGGAGAGGTAAAAATTCAACTAACGAATTTTGTTTATGTGTAGAAAAAAACATTTTAACAGGCGAATGAAAACAGTGTGATTAACCAGAGAAAGTACAAGTTTCTTATATTAAAACAAAAACAGAATACATATGAAAAAATGTTTAGAACGTACTGTAATGACAATAACAGTGTTTGAATATTTATAGAAATGTTGTATTATTCCTTAGATTTGAGGACCTGACATCATAACAGATAAAAAGTAGTTTAATATAAAACAAGAAAGGCCTTTGGGTTATCCACGTATGTTGTGTCGCATTTTAACGTCTATTGGATTTTAAACTTACTCTGCACACAGCTCACGTAGTTCAGCAGAAGACAGTGGGCTTATGAATCCATTGATCAAAACCCGCGGTGATGGAGCACATAAAATGTGTAGCATTTTTATGCTTTACGTGAAATATAAATATTCTATTAACACGATATTTATGAAATTATGTTTAATATTAGAAGCTTAAATGACGAAAATACCATCGTTAAGGAGAGATCAAATATTTACTTATAATGAAGCCTTAAATGATACAAACTGTGCTTAATACTCTTAAATTTTCAGTATTTTAGCCTCAAATAGTCTTAAGTTAAATATTAAGGACTGAGTTATCGATATAATTCTTAATATCTTACATTGAATAAAATATTATCTGTTACTTACCTTAAAACTTTATTGACTGATGTCTTTCATTCACTCTCAGTTAATACGACTATTTTCAGTCCAGAGTCACAATATTTAACCTCTGACAAACATTTTTTTTTCCTTAGTAATCAGATATACCAGTAAAAACAATCACGCTTCTTGATAAATGTTTACATGTAGTGACTGTACAGTTTCTTACTGACACGTATATATTGATAAGTGAGCACGTATATATTAATAATAGTTACTGATGGTCTAACATACTTTAAAGGTTAGGGCATTTCCAAATGATCAAAAGAATATCTTACTGCGAGTAAATGTAAAGAATAGTCTGGTCATCATATTAATCAAGATAACAACTTTCACGTTGACCACATTAGGGCAATAAAACATTCATCAAAACATGCATTTTAATTTTCCAAGACAAGTGGACCTGAATCTAACATAATATTTGTATTACTTGCACCCTCGGGATATTTGGAGCACCTTATTTAAATCTACGTTTATGCACCCAAATTCAAACTAATAGAGTAAAACTACGTTACGCGCTAATATCCTAAACTTAATTTGCTGTAGTGAAGGTCTTTATTCGATACTTTTGTGACTTCTAAGAATCATAAAGTGACCTTTGAACTCCATAATGAAGTGTGATTCCTTTAACTGTTCCTTCAGCAGTATTGGTAAAATAATAAAATTCCAGTATACATTCTTCTTTGTCAGATTATTTCTGTTACTAATAGCTTTTGACAAATCAAGTTATCTACATTGATCAGAACTTAAAATCAGCTTAGTAAATCATGTAAATATTAATGTTTTGTAACTAATCTAGCTAACAGTATTAATGTGCTATTGATTTACCCGTTTCGTTGTTGCATTTTTAGTCAATATTCCAATGAGATATAAGTTAGTCAAAAACTAAACGATAACATTGTTCATTTCAGTCTATCATTAAAGTGCATAGTTAAATTGTCTAAAGTTGTAATAAAACAGGATAACGGTGTTTCATTGTTATCTAGGAAAAAATTATATATATATCTACTTAAGTATCTTGAAAGAACAACTGATGTATTGTAGTTCTGGTGTTGTAATATTGTACAGAATATAGCGTAAACACAGTGTAAAATATTTTTACACCTTCTTACATTCTAAGAAGCCATTTTACTACCAGTAAAATGAATTAAACGATAATCAAAAGTTGCTCTTTGTTTGTAGGGTAATACTCTCTTACACCAAAGTTTTAAAAAACTATAAGTGCTTAAAAAATTATTCTCACCATAAAAATCTACATTGATTGCTTTTCAACCGAATTATAGTTGGCAAAACTGTTTCTTATCGTGAGATAAATCAGGAATATTCTTAAATTCAATACACTGTTTATTGTAATATCGGTTTTCTTCCACTTAGAAATGATACACGTGAACTATGAAAAGCCAGAGGTAGGTAAATTTCATTATTTTTATTAATATTTTATTAATAACCGACTTTCTTCAAATAATAGATTAAATGATGAATCTAACAATATACTTAGTCTTGAATCTGATAATTTGTAACGTTTTTTCAAGAGTATATTGTGTAAGACACGTTCACAACATTTAACTATAAATTTTGGACTGAAGATAAATGTCAATAACAGTAGGTTAAGTGACTGCTCCGTCAGCATTGTGAGTTACTTCAATTTTTTTAAATGATTCCCCATAATCTTTCAAGAATTTTTCGAATTTTTCCAATGATATTCGTTTAATGGTTTATTCGGGCAAATGGAACGCGTAGAAATCTGCAAATGATTAAAAAATTCTTACTGTAAGTAACTATAAAGAATATTCAACAATCAAAATACTTTTGTGTTTACCATTTCAGTCCTCAGTTTGGAAATTGTCATTTCCTGAACCATCCACCTAATTAAAAGGACATTTAATAGTCATTCTCGTGCTTGTTTCCACCAGAAAGAAACTTTAGGCCAATCAATGAAACAAGCTGAAAACATATCTAAAAATAAATTTTAATTGAAAATATATAATAACATATTACACTAGAATACTGTAATTGTGAAAAACACTAATTCTTAAGTTAAAAACAGCACGATAACTAAAGTCCCAAGAAAACACGTTCGAATGTTTCTATTAGTTTTTTCTTTTTCTTTATAAATCATGAAAACTTAACTTTATTAAATATAGCATTCGAAGAATTTTGAGTATTCCTTGAATTATATGTTAATGTTCTCGTTAGTTTGGTTAAAATTTCAAGTTATATAATGTAAAACATTTACAGTGTTAGCTGGTGTAGTATGGTTTATTTTCCTTCCTCTTCAAGCTAATTTTTTTACTAAATAGAATTGGTTTCATGGTTAAATAACACAATAGTACGGGAAAGAGATTTTAAATAATACAATAGAGTTAAAAACCTAATACGTAAATGCATAGTGTAGACTTAAGTGATTCTAATGAAAACAATTCATGACCTCTAAACAATTCAAATGTTGGTGAACAGGATAACATACGTATAAATATTAACTTTATATCAGAATTTTTATATACAGTAAAAAGTAAAAGTCATTATTACATTAATTATTACCGATTATCTATATCAGTATATACATTCACGTTTTAAGTCAACTCTAAAACTGCTATAACGTAAAACCGACGAATATTAGTTAGTAAAGAACATGTTACTGAAAATAACAAAAAAATAAAAGATGTTAAGAAAAAGGTTGTAAATTTCTAAATTTTACTGATCCTTTCACCAAAAGTATTTGGTCAACAATAGAAGTTACCCTGTATTACTTCGGTTGTTAACTTTTTTTTTTTTTGGATTTAGTAGGACAACACTTTGTGCTCGGACTCGGCTTATGTTCACGGTACAAAAATACAGCCATCATGTGTAGGATTTCAACGTCACTGAACCTTAATTGCATGTTATTTTTATGACATACTTGTAAGATCTGAGACGCTTTATTTAAAACTAAGTTCTTATCCCTAACGAATTCACTAAAACCTGGTGCATGTACTCTGGTGCTACCTGCAGATGTCCTAAGATAAACTGGTAGTGTTTTAGGATCTAACTCAATACATGGAACCTTTAAACCAGTTTTATCAATTCTGGTAAAATAATGAAAGTTTAGTACACGTTCTTCACCAGCTTTTTTGTATTATCAGTAGCTTCTGATTAAACCAAGCTGTCTATGTAGATCAGACAAAAATTCAGTCCAGTAAATTATGTAATTTTTTAATAACTAGACTAATTTGGAGTATTTATTTACAATTCATTTACCAGTTAGGTGCCCTTTATGTTATCGAATGTTAGTAATTATCTCTATGATATCTAAATGTAGTGTGAAGAGGATTTTTGATTTAAGATTAAATTACTAACAGAGTAATATAGAAACATATACCTGAAACGTTTTAAAAACCATGCTAATAAAAATGACTTTATTGAGGAAATGTAATAAAACTTTACTGAAAAACGCAAAACGATTTAGTTCACGCACTATCTGACGCCAAAAAAGCATGATACTAGATGAATTATCTTCAGCTACTTTGTTATGTCTATGCAGCAGTAACGCACGATGTGCTAATTGATAAACAATTATAACTTGAGACTTTAATTTTAATTTTCGAAGTTTTCTTTTCTTATTTTTTCAATATTTATTAGTCTTTACTTGTATTCGAGAAAACATGCTCTGATTATTTTTAAAATGAAAAATATTTGTATTTAATTAAAAAAAATGTACGCATGTTTGAGTAATTGAAAAATATTTCACAGTTATAATTTGATGTTGTGAGATCATCACAATTAGATTTCTGTGTTTGATAAAGTTAACCATAAGAATCCATATCCAAAATACCTTGTTGAAATACATATATAGTTAACACTATACTTACCCGTAAACCTTTTTTCTGAACTGAAGGTAAAGGATTCCAACCTTGAAGTTACAGCAGTGGAGACAAATGCATATTATTCTGCTAATTTCTTGAATTCATTACAATAATCTTTCAACATTTGACTCACAGGAATATATTTTTCAATCCCTATTATAAAAATAGAATACTTTTAATATTTTGTGTACTTTGTCTGTGATACTAAAATCATTAAATGATTAATTTAAACAGTTTACTGAGTTAATAAAAATACATTGATCGATATCGTTTATGTTGACTTTGTTCTGTCCTTAGATGAATAAAATATAAAACTTTATTTCAATCTATTTTTTTACTTTTAAGACTGATACGTTGCGTAATAAAATGGTCAGTTTTGTCTAAAAATATGTTATTTCTATTTATGACGAAGCTACTGAGGCTATCTATCTCTCGTCATCCTAAGTATCGAACTACCGACTAAAGAGAAGGTTCAACATCTTAAAACTCAACTTCTATTCTAAAATGTTAACTGTAATTTTTATGATGCTCTCATATTTCAAAATGTGTCAAATATTTTGTGATATTGCTTGGACACTTAAGGAATAGAGCTACTTTCAAGTATATTTATTGAAACAGGATCTCAAAATGTTTTCAACGACAATCAAGTGTACCGTTATATAAACAAGCAACTTGCAGATATTCTGAAGCAATTTGCGAACTGTAAATTGCAACTGTTTCAGTTTTATGCATTATGTCTAAATGTCTTGAATTCAGCTTCAAAGTTGGGAAATTATAAACATGCGGATCTTTTTAGTCAGATTGTTTAGACGAAAAAATAAATAAGTCAGAAATTAAGGTGAATCGCGAAATACGTAACTCTTGAAAACGCAGAATAAAAATATTTAATGTGTTCTAGCTTCAAATACATTATTGGACAAATGTAGCGTTCTAACAAAAAGTAATCTGAATTGTAAGAGTCATTGAAATAATATACGTTCATCTTTATCACCCGATGACTTATCGATAAGTCACGACTTCTATATTGGAGAAACAAGTAGAAAAATGGAAACCAGATTCAAAGAACATAAAAAGTCACCTTCACACGTTTTCGAACACTGCAAGTCAAATAAACACAACATAACCATAGAAAACACTCAAATACTAAATAAAGAAACAAACATAAACAAACGTAAAATTAAAGAAGCCTTACTTATACAACAACTTAAACCCAAAATAAACCAATATAAAGGAACGCCTTTATACCTATATTAATATAATAAATAAAATTATATATTCAAACATCTAATACCGCCCTCTACATTTCGACACACAGTTACACAACCCCTTTCAAACATGTGGTCAGCTTCCGGTCAGTTACCTCTTTCTTTGTGAACCTGACGATGACCGAAGAAGGTCGAAACGTTGTTCGCTCTTCTATGTAAAGTGTTTTCTCAGCCCAAACGAGCCGTTTTTGCATATAAATTACGTAGAACATTGGTAGCAGATTACGTTGCTTTCATCATAAAAACAAACAAAACTTTGAAACGATATTAAAATAAGTACAAAATATACATATAAATCAATATAAATATGAGAAATATCAATTCTTACGATAAAGTGCTGTTTCCATCCTTCATTCTTTGACATCTCTAACCAAACAGAAAACTGAGGAGATGATGCTATACTGAATGATAGGAAATAACCTCCTGGTTTTAATATACCACGAAGAATGTTTAGAAATTTTCTAAAGTTTTTGATACAGGGAATTGAAAGGATAGCGAAGACTTTGTCAAAGATCTTGGCCCATTGAGAAGGTGTCCTAAAAGGAAAAATGAATGAATGATGTATTAGATTTCTAAACAATATAAGCTAAACATTTATTTTGAAATCGGCTGATTCATATATCAAAATAATTTTCGAATTAACAGCCCATTGCACACTATGTATATATTTGGATAACACTGGGAAAAAATTTTAATATTAACATTATTTCAAACATATAATTTGGATACTTTTTTCTGATAAGTGAGTAAATCTACTTAAAGGCTACGGGAGCAATTCGTTCCTCATTTTGCCACACGTACTCTCATAATTTGATCAGCACAAGAAAGTTTTCTGAAAGTTTTATATTATAAATATCAGCAAATTTATAAGTACATCTTCGTGTTAAAATAGCAATCTTATTTTCTTTTGGAATATATAAATAAATAAAACGGTCTTTGAAACATTATTAAATCATTATCTTCGCAAAAGGTAAACACTAAACGATTTATTCAGTATACAACTTTTAATCGAACACAAATCAACTGAAAAGTGAAGACATCGTTTTAATTTTAGAATTAAAACATTATCACAACAAGGTTTAACCTTATCTGTAGACTTATTCGTGAAACATTGCTCCAGTTTTGTTTATACTTGTTTGTTTTTATACAGAGCAATATTAGGCCAGCTGCTGTATCAACCGAGGGGAACCTAGCCCAGATTGTAGTATTGTAGGTCCGTTGAGATACCGCTGACTAACTGTGGAAATTTATATATAGGAATACACCTATGTTCGTTATCCGCTGTGTACGACAATTTAATATATATATAATCCCCGTCTCTGCTCTATTCATTAAAGAGAAAAAATTAAGATACTTAACTGTGTCGTGCCTATTTTGTTAATTCTGAGAACAATTGTATACATTCGAATTATTTTAAGTTAATTTCAATCTAAAATGTTTTTTGTGCAGAAAAGCAGAGAAAGGAGATGCGTCCCAAAAAAAAAAGGTTTTGAGTTATTGAATTTCTAACGTCAATCTATATATTTTAGTTTAGTTTATAATAGGGTCACCTAAGTACACATTTACTTCTCATATTAATACTTGTTTATGGATGCAAACTGTTGATTATACAATACATATATTAATACATATATATATATAATAAATATACACTTCATACATTGTAAGATACGTTAGCTTTCAGATTATTAACGCTTTACATATGTTAGATAAATGAGGAGTTGGCTTCCTAAGCTTCTTATGATGTTTATCTTATAAGGCAACTTGTGGTTTAGGCTTCTTTTGTACAATTTACTTGGTCTAGATGGTTTTTCTAAGAGCAGCTTAATTTCACAGTGTGATCTATATTCGTAAAATTTTATACTCTCCGTAAGTTCATATATTCATAGTTCAGCATACAATTTACTTCATTTTATAAGTCTTCTATTTTTGTCACTTTACCTTTTTCTGAATAACAGTCTCAGAAGTTTTAACTATTTACATACATGTATGTACATATATATCAGATAACACTCACGTGTAGGTGTGTTATAATGTGCCTGTCAGTCCTACTATTATTTGGTAAAAGAGTAGCCAAATGCTGTAGGTGGGTTGTGATGACTAGCTCCTTCCCTCTCCTCTATGACGCTTAAATTATGTACGGCCAGCACATACGGTCTTCGTGTATCTTAATTAAAAATTAAAAAACACACTAAAACCATACCTTCAAGATGTATGATTTCATGGTGAGACTTTACTCCTTTATTTTTAATGTCTTTAGGTTACTAAAACGTTTCCATTTCACCAAGTAATGATAGAAAACATTATAGAGAATTTTTTATAATAATCATATCTGTACGAACAGCTAACAGCTAGCACATTTATGCAGTAGCTAAGTAAGGCCATTTACCAAGACAACAACCTTAAGTGTACAGAAAAAGTGATTAAAAAGTGAAGCGCATATTATAACAGTAACATAATTTACATTATTTTTTGATATTACCTCAACTTTCCTGTTATAAGAAAGATTCAAAGCTGTCAAAAAAATTCTGCTTTATATTTAAAAATTACCTTCAATAACGTTACCAGCATCTTCATTAACAGTGGTTTATCTCAAAACATTCCGTATACTGTTTTAGTTAATCTAACTTACACTGTACACACCATTTGATATCAGAGAAAAATAAGAATAGGAACAATAATGTTGGTATATCGGTAGGAAATGTATATTATTTAAAAATAAGTATGTATTGTTTGAAAGTATTAAAATCAAAACAGGTTTCATTATTCAAATCATCCAGTTAAAGTGATGAACATAATATATATTTAAATATATGGTTATTCTTATACATATCTAAACACAATTTTCTCCTTACTTTTGTGTTATATCCAAAACCATGTATACAATCCTTTCATCGTCAAGTTCTTTCATGACGAACTCAACAAAATCTGATTGGATATCAATGGCAAGTGATTTTCAAGTTTGGGCGGTGTGATAAAATTATATTTTTAGTAACGTCTCCTGGACCACATCCAAAGTCTAAAACAAAGTCCCTGTTAGAGCTGGCCATCTTCGAATCGTAATGTAATAGTCTGGAATCTGTCTACTCTAAAATCTCTCTTAGACTATTCGAATAATACTGGGCTGCTTTTAATTCATTCTAAGAAAGAAAGTCTCCGTTGTATCATTTTAATAATATATAAATCCTGTAATTTTAAGTTTATCTTTAAAATATTTAGCTTACATTAATAACATATTATTCAAAATAAACTGTATGTGTTACTCGTCGTACTCAAAGACCGTGTAAATCCTTAATATTAATTATTAGTTTCTCTACATAGTAAGAATGCAGTCTAATCACATTTCAAAAATCTGTTGTAATCAACATAAATCTCATGGTCTTATAATCGTGTATGTTCTTCGTCACTTCGGTTTTCTAATGTTCGTGTTATAAGTTCACTCTATATAATAGTCAGGCAGACACCTCTCTTCATTGCACATTAAAAACTCTATTTCTTCATATGAGTATTCTAAGCAAAATACGCCTTCTTTAAGTGTTACCTACCATACAATTATATTCAGATGTGTATTTATTAAATATTTTGAGCATATCCTTGTTTACTATCGTAAGTAATTTCTTTCTTATCATAATCTGTTGCAACAAATGCGCGATGGTTTTCATTCCCTATTTTCTTCACAGCGTAAAATTCTGTATTTTTAAAAGACATTAACAATCACTTTAATGTAAACCAACATTTTTGTATAATGGTTTACAATTTTTAAAAAATATATATTGATTTGCTAAGGTATTATGGTTTAATAATCAAGTAACGTTCTTTGTCTGTCAGATTTTGCATTGTTCGTATCATAAATTCGTTCCTTATAATGGTCAGACAATCACCTTCTTGAATGCACATTCTTGAACCTTTATTCTACAGGGTGTTCGGAAAGTCACTGTGCATTTATATATTTATTAACAGACATGTTTCAATATAGAATACAGGAGGTAAATATGAATGACAATCATAAACAATGTTGAAGGTGACCCCCGTTGGCATCAATACAGGCCTGGATCCTTTTTATTTTGTTTCTAAACACCGCTATCAGCTGCTGGCTTGAAATAGACTGAATAAAATATGATTACAAAACTGCACAGTGATTTTCCGAACACCCTGTACATGTAAGAATTCCACAAAGTTCAGTTTTGTCACTTCTCTTCTATATCCTATGTTTCTAATACACCAAAACCTCTACTTTCATAATACATTTTTCAGTATACTGATGATAATACCATAATAACTACACTCTTCTCCATGTTCTCCTGAAACAGTGTTTTCTTCACATAACAGTCTATTAATTTCTTATCTGAGGTAGACACTAGTAGCTGACAGACAATACAAATAAGACTATAGCTATTCTGTTTGGTGAGAAAATATTTAGTTATCTATGTAAGGAGCTGAAACCAAGGCTGTAAAGTAATTAATATCTAACAAGTAAAGTTCATTAAGTAGAAACTAAATTAAAGTATTTATATAAAACAAGTATTATAATGTAGTAAAAGAAATCAACCCCTTATTAATTAATATACTTTTCAAATATTTTTATTGATTTTATATTGATTCGTATTTAAGCGCTAGCAACTAATAATGTTTGAAAAAGTACCCTTATGAATATACTTGTGTTAACAGAAAACTATTCAGTCACTACGTTTAAACAACAACAAAAAAAACCACATTCAAGGAACGCAATTTCGTGATTGCTTAGTTTTTCTGGATACATAACATATTACCTGATATTGGTCGAGAGGAGCTTAATATCTTGATCTTGGACTCACAATAGTCGTGTTTATTGAGAGTATCAGAAAGCATCGTTTTAAAGTAAATAATAAATTATATTATATAAAGTATGTTACTCAGGCCTATCTAGTTTGACGTAATCCTTGATATTTAGCTTAAATCTAAACAAGATTAAAATACTAAAACTGTAAGTGTATTAAACGCACTTTGTATTCCATAAAAAATTTATATGAATTTTTATTACTTTTTCGTAAGCATGAGGAAATATTTTAACTGTATAATTGTTGGGTCTGTTATCATATGATGCTATTGTCGTTGTTTAACATTTAAGGCTATTTGCTGCCATAGTGACAGAATAAATGGAAACCATTTAACAATAGCGAAAAACCCACTAACTAAGACATTAACTGTTATTGTTATAACGCACTCACTGGGTAAAGTTTGGCTAGTATTTGGTGGTATTGGACGGACTTTTCCTCGACCTAAGAGATAAAGATATTTCTCAATATATTTATTGAAACAGTATTTTATTTTGTTGTGTTAAACATCTGACAAACAAGTGTACCATTAGAAAGACAGGCAAAACAAATAGCGGAATAACTGAGCAAGTTTTGAGTCGTTACAACAACTGTTCTAGGTTTATGTATAAGGTGTTGATTCAGAGCTTAAAGTAAGAGATAATAATCTTGATTTAATTCCAAAATTAAAAAGTTAGCACATCATGACTTTATCTATTGAATTATTCGTCAAACTTAACGGCGATTTTCTTCAGATTTGTTTGTTTTTATACAAATCAACATTAGGCTAGTTGTTGCGTCTACTGCGGAGAATCTAACACCAGGACGTAGGATCCAACGGGAGAAATTTATATACAGCAAGACTCCTCTTTCATTTATGTGCTATGTACGGCAGTTGAATATATATGATCCTCATATGTGCACTGTTGTTTAAAGGGTAGAAAATTAACATACATAAATATATCGTATCCCTTTTGTTCGTTCTGTAGAACAGTTGTTTACAAACAAATTTTTGAACATAATATCTCACGTTGGTCGTAAAACACATTTTATGCAGAAACGCGGATAAAAGACATATGTCTCAAAGGAAAGTTTTCAGTTATTGGTTTTCCAACTTTGTCTATATATTTTAATTTAGTTTATCCTCGTATCTCACAGATCCATCTAAGTATACGTTTTCTATTAACATTAATACTATTTCATATTATTTCTAATTATTAACGCTTTACATCTGTGGAGTAGCTGGATACCTAAGTGTTTTATGCTATTTGTTGTAACATAAACCTGTGGTTTAGGCTTCTTTTTCGTTATTAAACTAACATAGTTGATTAATTAAGACCAGTTTAATTTCACAGTTTGGTATTCATTCAAAGTATGTTTATACTCTCGATAAGTGAATAAACTTATATTTCTTTGTATTGTTTTATCTACTTCATTGTCCATGGTTCCTATTCCTTTCCCTCCACGTCTATAACAAGATGCACAAGTTTCCAGCAATTCACACTAATATACAGACACACATACTTGTATATATGTACACACATATACACACACAAATAAAATATAACAGGCCTTCTTTGCGTAACATATCATTTTGTCTGCTTGTTTTAGATATTATTATATCTTTATCAACAGGAAGTGTCTTTCATTTCTCTCTTCAAGTATTCACAACTATCAAATTAACGTACTTATTTGGAGAGGGTATCTACGATGTTTAAGAGTAGGAAACTCGACTTATTTTCATCTTGAAGGCCATAAACAACTCGTTTAATTGTTTTGAAGTTTAAAGTCGTTTTTTCTTTTGAAATTTCCATAAGTCTTTGATTTTAGATTTTTCCAGGATATCGCTATCTTCATGATATACGTATTCATGAATATTCGTCATTGGTTTACTTCAAAAGTTTAGATTTTCCAAAAAACTTTTCAGTTTTCCATTTGATGACAAAATGTTTAACAATTATCATTTTATCCTGTACGAATACTTAACAACTAAGTACATTTATTCAACCACTTTACAAGACAGTAACATCAAGTATACAGCAAATGTCATGAAAAAGCTTATTTACAGATCATGAAAGTAACTGTAAATGTGCATTTCACGAAATATATTTTTAATATACGTTACATTAAGAAAGTTCTAAGCCTCACAAACTAATAATTTTGTGTCTTAATCTTATTATTTTCACAGATGTATTAACTGTGTATTAGTAAAAAAAAAATTACTTATGCTGACTTGGTGAGTCTAGCTTGATTTTATATAAAGTCCTTCGTTACCACTGTACACCAACATTTGATATTACTAATGACGGGAGAAAAAAAGTAGATAAATCAACAATAAACGTACATTGTTTGAAAATATATATATGTAAACAATTGAAATGGCTAAATATATTTTATTAACAAAACCATCCCATTTAGGTAACTTTATTTTAACCATATATATACGGCTATTTATGTGATATATAAAACACAATTCTAGTCTTACTTTTCTGTTATATCTAAAATAACGTATTCAGTCCATGGAGCTAAAGTCAAGCCATCATGTGTGCTTAAGTGTTTCCAAGACAATTAAACCTGAATCTAACATCATACCTGTATTACTTGCACTCTCAGGTTATCTGTAGCACCTTATTTTAAACTACGTTTATACATTCTTACTTTATTAATATCCCGTCAAACAAACTTGCTCGCCATTTCAGCTGTATGGTCGTTAACGATTTCTTCAGATAGGAAAGACATAGTAACTTATTATCGCCCTCATGTTGATACATTTCAAGCATTGTACTGAACACTTTGTAAAGGTTTTCTCAAATGCTTTATTATGGTTGAAAGTTGTAGCTATAAAGTTCAAGTAAACAATGCAAGGTAAACTCTGTATACTATCAGGCTTATGTTCTATGGACATTCAAAGTCAGATGGTTGGGGTAGTCGACTAGTAATCTCTGAGGTCAGGGATCCATATGCACATCCTACCAAACATACTTGCCCTTTGAGCCGTGGAGGCGTTATAATGTCACGCTCAATCCCACTATTCTTTGTTGAAAGAGTATCCCAAGAATTGACGGTGGTTGGTAATGAGTAATTGCCTTCTCTCTAGTCTTTCACTGCTAAATTACGGACGACTAACGCAGGTAACTTGACTCGCAGTCTAAAGATAACGAGATTAAGTGTCTCTCTCACCAAACAAGCTCGCTCTTTCATCCGTGAGAGCGTTATTATGTGATGGTCAATTCCGCTATTCCTTGGTAATATAGCCCCAAGAGCTGGCGGTGAGTAGTGATAAACTAACTTCTTTCTCTCTAGGCATTCACTGCAAAATTAGAGAAGATTAATTGAGATAGCCCTCGTGTAGCTTTTCATGAAATTCAAACAAAAACCAACATAAGTAATCGTAGCGTTCTGCACGACATCATGAATCCAAGATAGAAGTTTTATCTACACTAAAATGTTACACGTGTACTTGTCAGAGACAAGTTCGAAAAACGAATTTAGCTAAATAATTCTTCTACAGTTATACCTTTTAAACTTGTTAAATTCCAGTTCATTTCATAATAATATTGCAGTCACGTCCAGAACTAATTATTAGACTTTAAAATACTACGTTAGGAAAATAAAAATCATCATAAGTTATATTTTATTACTTTTGTGAAAGTTTTAGTAAACATTGTGTTTGTCTCTTCCTCCACGAAAGTAAGGTTCCCCATAGCTTTACTACAATTCAATAAACTCATATTTAGCCATCTTATAAAAACAAATCATTTGAACGAAGATTGCTTCTAACTGCCTAGGCATTTACATGACGTTGACTTAAGACTGCGAACTGCCACTTCTGTCTTAGATAAACCAACTAATAACTATTGTCTGTTTATGCTGTGAATGACAATTTAGCTTGTCTGGTTTTCTGAGGAAACGCACCAATGACTTAGAAGCAGTTTCACGTTTGACTGATATAATATCATTTGATGTGTATCAAATTTGTGTTATTTGTTAACAAGATTGATACACACAATTTTATTTTTTCACACACTCTCTGGAATAACCAGGTGGTTAAGGTCCTCGACTCGTATTCCAGTAGTCGCGGTATCGAATACCTGTGCCAAACATAGTCGCCCTTTGAACCGTGGATACGTTATAATGTGACGATTAATCCCACTATTCATTGGTAAACAAGGAGCCCAAGAATTTGCGGTAGGTGGTAATGACTAGCTGCTTCCCCTCTAGTCTCACACTACTAAATTAGAGACGGCTAGCGCAGATAGTCCTCGTGTAGAATTGCGCGAAATTAAAAAAACTGAGAAATTTTCTTAACACAAATATATTTTAATATACAAACAGCAATACAACTCATAATAATGGTAATTACAAAGAATGATGTATATACAAAAGTTTGACAAAAGTACAAACAATACTGTGTCTTCTATCTTGTCTGTAACTAAATATTTATTGACGGTTCTCGATGAGCGAATTCATTCTGCGTTGATATACAGATAAACTTCATTTGAGGAAAGTTATGTAGCTTCATCTCATGTGAAATTTCTCCGTTGAAGATAATTCAATGAGGTTAAATTATTTTAATGTTCGAAATTTGTAAACGTTTTGGTCTAATATCTGTAGTTTTACGATTAATAAGCGTTAATAACATGTATGGCTTCCGAGCTTTATGTTATGCTAACTGTAGCAACCAATGATATTTTCGTTGGTTACTTTGTATAAGTTTGAGATAAGACTTTTTAGAAGTTTCATTCAAGTCAACAACACTGGTATTTTACATATACACATAGTACCTTGTGGATTCTTACACTCGAAGATCTTCAAATATAAGGAATAGGCGGGAATTTCGAAGTATACATTTAACAATACAAGTTACATGCATTTATAGATACAAATTTAACTTACACAAACGTCGATGTTAAGATAAGTATAAAACAGTGAATCCAATACATTTGTTACAACTGACCTTTTGCAAAACTTTTACTAATAAAGTTTGGGCCTCTTTTAACTACAAAAACCTTTCTCAGTACAATTGCATCAGCTATTACCGTACTATAGAATAAATTTCAGTTCAAAGTATATCTTAAACTATAGGCAGTAATATTGAAATGACTCATGTTTACTTAATAATATCAAAGTAGTTACAAAATTCAAGAAGGGATGCTTTGGAACTTTGTACCCTTGATATAGTGTTTGCATTGGATCTTTTAACTTTATTTCATAAATTACACAGTGTGTAATTATTGGATTTTGATATCCATGATGAGCAAAGCCTAGAATATTTACGGTATGGCTTTGGTTCAACAAAAACCAAACTAACAATATCTGTTAAATTTTGATCTCAGGTCTGTTTTTCTACATCATAAACCTTGTTCATTCTAAAGATTTTAAATGTAGTTCTATAAAAACCGTCAAATATATATATATACATCTATTTACATCTATACATCCATTGTCCGTAGCCACTTTATATATAGAGAGAGGTGTGAATGATATTGTACTGGAAACAATTCCAAAACAGAAACTAAAAGATGTGAAAAGACGCTTGACAAGTATTTAATAGACAACGTTATTACTTACGTACATATATATATTTATATAACCGATAATTCGTATGACAGATAACTGATTCTTATATTAGTTTATTTTCTTATCTAAACCAAACAATTGCTTACTTCTTTCTTATTGCGTTTTGCAAAACCGTTCAAGTCTATTTACCCTAATCATTCCTGATGTAGAAATTACAGATAAATTGGAAGAAAACAAATAGTCCATTCCTCGGAATACTAACATTGTAATCGAATAATGGGATTTACGTTATAACGCTTCTAGGGTGAAAGTGAAAGTACTAAAACTCGGAACCAAAATTTTACGGGAAAATCACCAGACAATGCTTTGTTTTTTTGTGTTGTTACGTATTACGATTTCAAGTTGCCTAAAACTGTGTTAACTGGCATTTTAAATGTTAAAAGTTAATTAACCAGACAATGATTTGTTTTTTGTCTTGTTACGTAATATGGTTTATCTTGGGCGAGACTCCAATTTATTATGTTACGTATTACGATTTCAAGTAGCCTGAAACTGTGTTATCTGGCATTTTAAATGTTAAAAGTTAATTAATTGTCGTGGTGTATTAAATTTTATTTCGTAATTTTGTTGTTTTAATTTGAAAAAGAACAGTTTAAAGTTTCTTATGTTGAATTTTTATTTTTGTGCTAAAATCTTTTACATCTATATAAAATGACGACCTATGTCTTCAAAAAGTAACTTACTTCGCTCAATATTTCGCTATTACAACTTCGTCATGAACTAAATTTGTGAGATAACGGTAGCTCCTGACGAAGCTGTAATAACGAAATACTGAGCTCAGAAAGTTTCTTTCTGAAGACATTTTGTTTGTTTTTGGTTTTGGAATTTCGCACAAAGCTACTCGAGGGCTATCTGTGCTAGCCGTCCCTAATTTAGCAGTGTAAGACTAGAGGGAAGGCAGCTAGTCATCACCACCCACCGCCAACTCTTGGGCTACTCTTTTACCAACGAATAGTGGGATTGACCGTCACATTATACGCCCCCACGGCTGGGAGGGCGAGCATGTTTAGCGCGACTCGGGCGCGAACCCGCGACCCTCAGATTACGAGTCGCACGCCTTACGCGCTTGGCCATGCCAGGCCCTTTCTGAAGACATAGATCGTAATTTTATTTAGATGTAAAGATTTTAATAAAAAAAAATTCAATATAAGAAACTCCAATGGCGAGATATTGATCTGATAAAGTTATTTTCTAAAGACGTAGTTCATAAATTTGTTTAGATCTATAGAATTGTCCCATAATAAACTCCAATTATTAAACAATAAAATAATGCAGCATAAACAATTTCATTATTAACTCACTATGGTGAGTAAATAAGTCTCATTATCGTTTGTACATGAAATTATCACCATTAGGCAACAAGTTTAATTTTCAACATTTTTTTTTTTTTCATTTTCCTTAATGAAACATAACTTACCGGTGATACAATATTGTTTACTAAAACGTTTCTTAATTTCTACAAAACAAAAAACTGATCATATTTTTTTCTATTGCATGATTGTTATCACTCAAAGTCCAAACCCTTATCTTCGTTTCTGAGAGATGGATACAGGACAAAACATGAAAGGAAGAACATTCCCTTAAAGAAAGAATTATTTTACAATATTGGTTAATTAGAGTGTTGCTGCAGTTATGTACAATGACATATCTAGGTTTTGAAATTTGTTGTTAAATATATGTACTCTTTCGTGACGTCAACTTGAGACTGCAAACCCATGACTCAGTATCAAAACTAATATCTTGTATCTATGATAAGCTAAAATCAATCAATGTTTTCTGTTTATGTGATGGTTGTAGATCTATTTTCTCCAGTTGTTTGAAGAAGTGTATAATAAGGCAACTTAGCAGTCATTGTTAGAAGATATTCAATATTCAATACTTCTTCAGATTAATATCATAAATCTCATTCATATTGCTTTTCAGTTTTTGTTGTTAAAAAATCAGAAAAGTACAATATTTTAATTAGACTTCATTAATAACAAGCTTTAGTAAAGATACACGTTACTTATAACTACATTTCTTGTGGGTTTTTTTGAAACATTGTATTTAGTCATGATTCAATCTAAGAGCTAATAACCTCTTAAGAGTATATTGTGTAAGGCATGTTAATAGAATTCAACTAGAATTTTTAAACTGAATACAAATCTCTAGAAGAGTAGTCGAACATTGACTGTTCCGTCAACATTGTGAGTTACTCCATATTTCTTAAATGTTTCCTCATAGTCCTCCAAGAATTTAGTGACATTTTTTAATTGTATTTTTTAACAATTTCTCCTGGCAAAATGGATTTTCAGAAATCTGCAAAAGCATAAAAATTTCTTACTCTAAGTAAATATAAAGAATGTTAACCAGTTGAAATAATATCAAGTTTACCATTTCACTGCTTAGGAAGAAAGTAGTTCATTAGTGGATTATATACCGAATTAGCAAGCGATTTGTGATAACTGGTTTCAAAATATAGTAATAAGTCATACTTATCAGGTAACCGATTCTAACGCCAATTTTTTTATCCAATTTACTTTCTTTTATAAATAGTAGTTCTGTTGTTTTCCATTATATTTAATATTAACTTTTATAGCTTTTGAGTTTTTATTCGATGTTTTTAACTTACCTAAGTTAGATAATATAACTACTAAATGAACAGGGGGTCTTTATCTTCTAATTTCACAACTATCAAATTAACATGTATTTTAAAATAATACGATAAGCAAGGTGATTAAATATGGGAAACTCAACCCTGTATTCGTCTGCTATTAATTGAAAGTTCAAAATCTGTTTTTAACTTTCATATTTCATCTATAGTCCTTTTGTTGTTATATATATGCAAGAGATTCCTCTCTCCAAGTCGTAAAGTTTATTAGTTATTGCTACTTTGCTTGTTAAATTTCACTCCAGGATTTTCTTTTGGTATAAAAGTGATTCATGTGCCATAGGAATAACTTTAATTTTATCTATTACATTATTTATTTTAAATACTGCTTCAATGTTTTAACAAGTTAAGTTTGAAAATACGAAAAAATACAGTTTTGTATTTCAAAGTTACTTTTTAATACCATTTCGTTTCTCAGTGGCACAGTAGTATGTCTCTCAACTTACAGCACCAGAAACCAAGTTTCGATACTTGTAGTGGGCAAAACAGAGGTAACCCTTGGCGTAGCATTGTTCTTAATTACAAACAAACAGTTACATTTTCTTCAATACATTATATGAAAGCAAGTGTTACGCCTGTGAACTTGGTAAGTATAGTTTGTATCTTCCACGTTCTTTCATTACCACCGCACCTCGTAATGGCCAGGTAGTTAAAACACTCGACTCGTAAACAGAGGGTCGCAGGTTCGAATACCCGTCACATCAAACATACTCGCTCTTTCAGCCGTAGGGCGGTAATTATGTGATAGTCAATACCACTATTCGTTGGTAAAAGAGTAGCTCAAGTGTTGGCAGAGGGTGGTGATGACGAGCTAGCTACCTTCCCTCTAGGCTTACACTGCTAAATTACAAACGGCTAACGCAGATAGCTCTCGTGTAGCTTTGCTCAAAATTTGAAACAAACCAAACCCTCACCTATACTTCCGTTAACCCCGTATAAATTGTAGAAGTTTTTCATTTATTTATCTACCTTTTTGTTCGACCCGAGGACTCTTAGAAACAGCATACTTTTGACATTTTTATTTTTAATTAAAGAGTGAAAAACATATTATATCCATACAAAATTAGAACTGCAAGTTAACGTGATTTAGCAAGATTCTACTAACGAAAGTAATACGTTATTTTTGCTGAATGACTTGACATTGTACTTACCAAGTAATCTAACACAATCTCGAATAACGATGAATCTCCCCACAGCTGTTTGTTCTGTAACGACATGTGCATAATACGAAACATATATAAGCTTACGTGTATGATATGAAATATGTATGCGTTAAAATCAAGCGTATATCGTGCTTATATCATCTGGCATACCATCCATTTACAGTACCATAGGAGCTTATACTGATTTTCTTAATGTCTTAATAGCAGATCAACATCTATGACATGATAAAATACGATTTATTTATAGCTGTAATTCATCAAACTTGACAAACATGTGTGCTATTTACTATATCCTACATTTATACACAAGGATGCTTATTAAGGCAGACGACAATATTCAACATCAGGCACTATATTAATACGTATGGAAGTTTAGCACTTTACATGAATATTTCACTGAGAGCGATGAGTATTACACAGTTGCTTTTTTTGAAACCTGTTTTACTCAAAAAGATAAACACAAAATTTTATATTAGAAAGGGATGTTTAACTTTTAAATTAATTGAACTTGTATCTCTTTCAATTAATGATAAAAAAAATTCTAAATCATTAGAAATCTTAACAGATTATTTATTGGAAATATAGCCTTTCACCCTTAAATATTTTTAAAGTGACCATAACGTAAAGTAGTATTTTTCAAGCTTTAAATACCCACATACCACTTTTAATACCTCAAACTTATCTGTGTACCACGGAAAGGGAGGGGCTAGCGATGTCCAACTGCTATCTAAAAGATTTTTTTGTTTGCTTTTGAATTTAGCGCAAAGCCACACTGAGGCTAGAAGCACTAGCCCTCCCCCAATTTAACAGTGTAAGACTAGACGAAAGGTTTCTCTTTAACCAACTAATAGTGGGATTGACCGTCACATAATAATGAAACGGCGAACATGTTTAGTGACAGCTACCTAAAGGAAGATAATCACTTAATTACACGCATAATGTACAGAGGCTTAAGAACTTTATTAATATTGCACATTGAACATAGTTGTAAAGTAATAATAATTATATTCAAACTTACCTATGTACCTGGAAATAAACAACTGTTCAGTGCGAGGGATGGAACCGCTTTTGACCAGACAGTAGGCTAAGGATATCTGACTCCAAGTTGGTGAGCTGAAGGTGAAAATCGGATCTGAAGAGAGACTTCTTAATAAAGTGGGTACCTTCCGATTATGTTCTGTCGCTGCTTAGCACCATCTGAACCCACTCCTGACGCCACCTGTAAGACATAAACGACACTTTGAGATACACTGATTTAAACTATAAAACATAAACAAAAGATTAAATTATTGTAAAATATTAATATAAACTTTGAACTAACTGTACAAAATCACTAGCTTTTTTAATATGGAAATTAGAGAAATTCTTGGAATACTATAGGTTTACAGAAGTATGAATTAACTTATTATACTGACAGAACACTAACCGTTCAGCATACCTTTCTCGAGTTGTTTTTCCAGTCAAAAGTTCAAGTTAACATGTCTTACAAGTTATAGTTTTCAAATTTGATAAACCATCACCAAACGTCAAGACAGAGGACAGGTATTACAGGAAAAATATAGTTGTCAGTTATTCTGTACATTTAATAACATAAAATATCAATTGAATCTAATAACGTTATTATTTTTATAACATAAAATTCCCTGTCACACCAAACATGCTCGCCCTTTCAGCCGTGGGGGCGTTATAACATGACAGTCAATCCCACTCTTCGTTGGTAAAAGAGTACCCCATGAGTTGGCGGTGGGTGGTCATGACTAGCTGCCTTCCCTCTAGTCTTACACTGCTAAATTAGGGATGGCTAGCACAGATAGCCCTCGTGTAGCTTTGCCCGAAATTCGATAAACAAACAAAACAAACGAAGGAAGAGAAAAGGGCTTCGAGAATACTGTCACTGCAACGACACAGGAAATCCAGTGGCTGGTCAATAGGAAAAGTGACCAAGGCTAAAACGTCACCTTAAATACCGAAATTCCTATATTCATATATAAGATTGAATGAAGTTTATTTAATCAAAAGTTCGTTCAAAAGCATAAATTAAATGACATCATAAAGCAAGGTTGTTACAACCAATAACTATTGCGACAAGCACTGGTCAAATGATATTTTTGTGGCCTACACGTGCACTCATCAACTGTATTGCCTATAGAACAAGTATCCTGAGAACAAGAGAATTTCCAAGTTTCTGCAAATTTCCAGTTGTTCAGCTACCTGTAGTTCTGCTGCCGTCTTACGTTTCTATTGGACAACAGAAACATGTTATACTTTCTGATAAGTGTTCATTATTCTCCCTGTACAGTGTCCTGTTCCAGTAAGAAGTAATAAAACTGAAACTACATCAAGCTTCTACACATTCTTGCTGTTTTTGATCAGATGACACAAACTATTACATTTGACCAGCAGTTTTCAACAAATGTTTCTTTTTCCTTTACAAATATGATACCAACTTCACGTACAATTTACAAAACTTTCTCAAATCAGATGCTCCTTCCATGCTTTAATACTATATATTCTGATGAAATTATATTAAGAAAATATTCATCTAAACCAATATCTGTGAGCTTAATTGATAATGACATATAATTTTACCTATTTATCCAATTTGATCCAATTGAAATATCTTTTCCACTGCTCTTTTCGAGAAATAGCACATAAAACTTGTTACAAGAAACACCAGGTGAAACTTTATCATAAGAAACTGTAGGTAAAACTTAAATATGAATAAGGCTAGAATGGGTAATAAAGTTTCTTTCATTAGTATACAGTGGAGAAACAAAAAGAGGTCAAGTGACAGAAGATTGTTTAACAGCTCAGTAATGGTACCTTAACAGAAGATTGTTTAACAGCTCAGTAATGGTACCTTAACAGAAGATTGTTTAACAGCTCAGTAATGGTACCTTGACAGAAGATTGTTTAACAGCTCAGTAATAGTACCTTGACAGAAGATTGTTTAACAGCTCGGTAATGGTTCCTTCGTACTACGATGTGTTGGTTTATGGTGTGACTGTTTTGTTAAATAGAGCTGGTTACCTGTATTTTACATATTTTGATGTTTGGTTCTTTGTTTAAAATTATTCGGTTTTGCATTGTAGGTTTTTGACTTTCAACAACGGTAGACATGTATTACTTAAACATAGCTCGGCATTAATCAACCAGTGACATCTTCTACTCCATATCTTGTTATAACTATATTGAAAATGGCTATTATATCAATTTCTACAAAGTGTCCACAGTCACGGCTTTCCAGAAATGGGAAAATACTCGCCGAGTAGCAACACAATGTTGTAGGCCTGTAAATGCACTACGACAAAGTGGTATTTAGGCAACATTATTTTTCAATGAATTATCATATCTACCAGATAATTTAAAGTTAAATAGCCACTTCAATGAAACTTGATGCATCTGATGCTAAACTTCCAATATGCCAGTAGTGGCAAAAATATATATCACAAATAGCAAAAATACAAGTAGTTTTCTCTCACCATAAAGTATTTGTATTTGGACATTGAGAACATATCTTAATTGTGACAAATTACTGTTCTTCGACCCATTCAGCTATCTGGTCTGACAAATACATTAACATATTACACCAACAAATCGCTGAGTTGTTTCCACCGCATTTAGTCTAGATTGTTTGCACAATGCTCAACAAGTGACCTTCAAGTGCTTTCAGCCTCAGTAAAACATTCGCAAATCTGATGCTACTACCAACACTGATTACTTTTACCTTTATTATCTGGTCTTTAACAGCTCGATATCCAATTGTTCATTCTTACAAACAAACACTAAAACTTTATCTCTCGTTACTCAGATAATTGTCTGAGCTAATGCTACCAGCCTTCTGAACAATAAACAGCTCATTTCATGCGTGTCTTCAAGATTACATTACACAAAACCGATGCATTAGACTTCATCTGGAGTAAACAATAGAGCAACTCTGTGTACACAGTGGTACTGTTCCTGCCTCTCCTGAACACACTCTTGCATTTTTAACAGGCTTTATCTGGTTATATATTTCCTGAAGAACATCAACTCCCTTGTTGTATAGGAATAACTGATAGATAATTTCATCTGCAGTTTTGCTCTCTTTTAACCATAAACTGAAATATTTGCTCATGTACTGTCACAAGTACTATCCAAGCTCCTCCCAACCCTGACGGAGTTCAACTGACCGCTGAAATCTTAGGTGCATATACTTTCTTGTGTTGTCTCAAGCTAATGGACACATCTCACTATGACTTTGTACGTTTTCCAGAGTATTTGTTATATTATATATGTTTTTGCTACTGGATTTCATTGGGAATTACTAATATACTTGTATGTATTGGTTTGCTGCCGTCTTCTTGAAAGCGATAACTATGCTGCTTTTATGGATAAGAAATGTAGTGTGTATACTTTATTGATCAACGTTGATCAAGTTTCAAAGACTCAACTAATTATATAACACCAAAGTCAAAATGTACTTGTCATACATTCCATTCTCTCTCAACTTTGCATGGGCTGTCGCTGACACACACTTTACTGATTTGCATTCAGAAACTATTTCAAAATAGCGTAGTGAAACCTGCTTATTCTGTTATATTATATTTTTATACATAAAGCATCTAATTAATTGCATTTCAAATTCTAGGTCATTTCCCCTATCTTACCAATATTAAATAAATCTGAACAAGAATATTAACGTTTTTTCAAGAATGATAAAAGTAACTCATTTATAGAAACAAGGTTCTTTCATTCACAATTCCGTCTCCTGATGTATAAGTGGTAAGTTTATGGACTTACAAGCTAAAATGCGATGTTTAATTTCCCATAGTGGATGGTATTTCTTTCTCTACAAACTTATATCTCGATTTTGGAGCCATGTAGACTAATATTAATAGGCGAACTAATAGCAGCTCAATGGCATTCTTATCTATGTTATGAACCCTTTTGACAAGTGAATAATATAACAGTTTTACTGTTGTACATATATTTTAGAGCCTACTCTTCTTTCTATATAATTTTATTGCATGTGACGTATAGTTTTGATCGTGTATGCGTAAGTACCATCTGCTCTCGCAACTTGTAGAGAATTCTTGAAAGTAAGAAGCAACAATATTTCTTTACGGAAACGCGCTGGAATATTGTTGAAGAGTCGAGCAAATCACGTTTCAAGATAGAATTTGGATTTCTTCGAATAAGTAAGTAAAGCTACTTGATAACTATATGCGCTAGCCGGCCCTCATTTTGTTACACTTACCCCTATAATTTGTTCAACTCTGGGACAGTTAACTGAAAATTTTATGTCACAATTATCAGAACAATTATAAGTACATCTTGGTATTTGAATAAGGATCTTATTTTTTTTTAGAATGTATGAATAAACAAAACACTCTTTGAAACTTTATTCAATCAATTTATTCACACAAGGTATAGAAACAAAACGTGAGCTAGCAGTCATTCATTTTCTCACACTTATTCTTATAATTTGATCAAGACTAGGAAGTTTTCTGAAACTTTCTTCGATCAGTATATTCACAGAATTTATAAAAAGTAACAGTTTATTCAGTGCATAAGTTTTAATCGAAGACAGAATTCAAACGTTATCACAACATTATTTGTGATATTATTCGTGAAATTAGCGCCGTTTTTCTTCAGATTTATTTGTTTTTACACAAAACAGCATTAGGCTAGCTGCTGTGTCTACCGCGAGAAATCTAACCACAAATTGTAGCATCGTAAGTCAGTAAGCTTTGTTTGTTTGTTTGTTTTGGAATTTCGCACAAAGCTACTCGAGGGCTATCTGTGCTAGCCGTCCCTAATTTAGCAGTGTAAGACTAGAGGGAAGGCAGCTAGTCATCACCACCCACCGCCAACTCTTGGGCTACTCTTTTACCAACGAAAAGTGGGATTGACCGTCACATTATAACGCCCCCACGGCTGGGAGGGCGAGCATGTTTAGCGCGACTCGGGCGCGAACCTGCGACCCTCGGATTACGAAGCGCACGCCTTAACGCGCTAGGCCATGCCAGGCCCATCAGTAAGCACACTGCTGAACAACAGGGGAAGTTTATGAAAAGAAAGACACTTCTGTTGATTATGTCCAATGTACGGCAGTTGAATATATATGATTCCCGTATATGCTCTCTTCTTTAAAAAGATGAAAATTAAGATATCTAAATATATCGTATCCCTTTTCTTAGTTCTGATGAACAGTTGTTTACAAACAAATTACGCTATGTAACAAAATTTTTGCTTTTTCTTGTCTCTGGGCAGAAAGTGTTAGTTCCAAATTGCTTATACCTAAAGTAAATGAAAGAAACCTATTTTTCTCTTTGAACTTTGCTTTTGTGACCTGTGTAATGAAATTTTCAAATTTACCCATTTTCCAGAAAATTCCCGGTTAATTTAGGACTGAGTAGCTTATAAAGATTTTTTTCGAACTTACAAGAATTTTCTAGAATGTTGTAGAACTTACGAGAATTTTCAAAAACCTTTTAGAATTTTCTAGACGTTCCATAGTAATATATATATATATATATTCAGGGGCTCACCTCCAACTCCTCAGTTTAGTTCTAACTGCCTAAGTGAACACATAGACCTAATTGATTTTATCAGAGATGACATCAAGAAGCTGTAAGCATTCTCCAGATGCATTCTGCTATGTATGTTGCCAATTTATCAAGACAAGAGTGAATGAAAAAGTACTCTGTGACAGCATCTACTAAAATGTGTGAAGCCTACAAGGCATATTTCGACATGCCTGTCGGGGATCAAGACAAACTGTTGGCACCTCATTTTATCTACGAGCATTGCGAAAAACTCTATAATGTAAGACGGACAATTTTTGCTTGCTTGAATAGTAAGATTTGTAATATACAAGTTTTAGACCTTTTAAAATTCTGTGCACCTCAAAGAAGAATACAAAAGCGTCAAGACCTTACTAGAAGCTTTGAACTATGATGAGTATGGCTGGAAGGTTATCAGAGACATCAAAACGGTTGCATTCCTGATGGTTCTCCAAGGAGACTTCACCAAGTTTCTCTGTTATCTTTCCCGCTGGGACAGCAGGGACACCGTAGCGCACTACAACGGTCCGAGTTCTCTGTAGGGAGACACAATGTCAAGTGCGAGCCACTAATGGACCTCCAGAAGGTGTTGTTTCCACCATTGCACATAAAATTGGGTCTTATGAAACAATTTGTCACAGCGCTTGATAAGGAGTCTGCAACCTTCAAGTACCTACGAGACTTCTTCCACAAGCTATCTGAAGTACAAGTCAAAGCTTGTTTCTTCTTCTCTGACCACAATTAAATAATATTCTGGAGCGCACGGAATTCCCCAAAAAGTTCAGTAGAAAGGAAAAAAACTTGGGGGAGCTTTCTTGCAGTGGTTCAAGGCTTCTTGGGCAATCACAAGGCCAAAAATTATGTGGAATTGGTTGAGACTCTGATGAAGAACTGTGGCAAAATGGGCTGCAGGATGTCCATGAAAGTCCATGTCCTTGACGCTCATCTTGATAAATTCAAGGGTAACATGAGAGCATACTCAGAGAAGCAAGGCAAGCGCTTCCTCCAAGATATACTTAACTTTGAATGTCGCTACCAAGGAGCGTATAACGAAAACATGATTGCAGACTATATATGGGGGCTGATACGTGAAAGTGATTTACATTACAGTCGCAAATCTCGAGAAACTATTTTCTTCTAAACATTTTTATATAACTTCAGTATAAATACATGTAAATCTTGATTCATATGTTGTTTTATTCAGACCTTATGTAAATAAAAATGTGCAAATTTGCCTGTTTGTACGTAGAAAATAAGTTAATTTCTAGATTTCATTATCCAGTTCACAAAAGCAAAGTTTCAAGGGAATAATGGTCATTTTCTGTACTTTTACAATATAGACAATTAAGAAATAACATCCAGGAACAAAATTTGTGTGACGTAGTGCTATCATTTTAAATCAAGTTTGAATATAGTATTTGAGAAAAACAGAGTTCTAACTTAATCTGTTACTTGAAGAATGTTGGTCATTAATGGAATATTAATAAAAAACCTGAAATTTACTTTTTAGCAGAAAAAATATTGAATATAAAGTGTACTCCAGTGTTATAATAATAATCCGAAAAACATTAATATTATATATCTTGAATTATTATGAAATGAATAGTTCCGTTAATTATGACTGGGTTGAAAAGCAATGAATATATATTTTTATGGTGACGGTAATTTTCTTTAATATTAAATGTCTATATATTGAACATATTTTCAAACAAATAACTGTAAAATAGAATAGCCCCACAAACAAAGAATTAGTTTCACAATATTCGTTAATTCAGTGTCTATATCATGTTCTGTACAATACTATAAAAACAGAACTATAATAAATTATTTGCCTTTTTAAGGCACTAAGGTGGTTACATATGCTTTGTCCTAGATAACAATGACATTGCATTGTCCTCTCCTGGTACAGATTGTTTAACGGTGTTGTTCAGCAGAAGTTAATGAACAATGTTATCGGGTAGGCTTTTTTTTATATCTCTCTACATGTGATATACCTAGTTAACATTTCCAAAGAACTTGCGTATTTTAGCACTAATGTATTGCTGAGGTGTCGGGATCCTTTTTCTGGCAAATCGATAAACATTTTTTTAGCTCTCATATACAATTTACAGTTCGTCGTGCAGCAATTTTGTTGGTTTTACCAGGTTAAATTAAACCTGTAGAAAGCAAAATTGGGCTATCACCGAGGGGAATCGAACCCCTGATTTTAGTGTTGTAAATCCGAATGCTTACTGTTTTATCAGCGGAGAACTAACTCTTGTATTACATCTAGAAAAGTACCGACTAAGATTTGGTTGTTATTCACCATTTGATAAATATACATTTGAGTCTTTTGAGAGCTTGAAAGAATGAATATTTTATAAATGTCCTAATTTATTGCTTATTGTAGAGCCATTTATGGATAGAAACACATCGACAGAATCATACAAAAATAGTAATAATTTTCGTGACTGCATTTTGTTTACCTTAGAGATAGTACAGATGTATTTTTTGTTGCAGACCATAAGAAATTGCGATGTCATAACCTTTAGTTTTGCAATAACAAACACATATATATAATTTTTTGGTTATGATATCAATAATGTTTATTTTCCATCCTTAACTCAGTGTACATTAAAATACACATTTATTAACGAGGTCTTCTTACAAATATTTTCCATTCTTTGTTACCTAAATTAACTGATCATAATTTGAGGTCTATTCAGAATGTACAAATGTTTTCTTTTTAAATTTACACTTTGTAAGTTTATATTTATCCATAGCCTTAAAGTAATAAATCGTTAATATATTTTCTGATTTTTTCATGTAATAAAACACAGGAAAAAAGGACACTATATGCTTTTTTGAAAATAAACTCGCAGATTACATTAATTTTTTAAGCAATTTTATATTTAAATACGTTATTATTTCTTCTTCTAGACTTTACATGTTATAAAACATTGAAAAAAGAAAACTAATTTTTTTAAAAATAAAGTAGTAAATTACATGAATTTTTCTATTTTGAGTCATTTTTTCCAAAATAATCAAATTATAAAATAAAATGCTTTTCTCCCTTTCTTTTTTCTACATTACTAACTGATTGAAAAACAGAGACCCTGAGGTTTCCCCATGAATGAGGTAGTAGCCACTGATTTCAATATTTTCCGTAGTACCTTAAGAAATGTTCTACAGACTTTAACATGAGAAACAATAAAAAAAGAAAAGTTTTTGTCAAACAAATTATTCCATTGTCATGGAGTTGTAACAATTAGAAATTATTTTATGAAATTAATAGTGTATTTTAATGTTTATAAGTGAAATAATTAGGTAAACTAGGTAAATTAGGTTTAACTATACTTTTTATTAATATACTATTGTAGTTCATTATTTATTCACAATATATAAAATATAAATATGCAGATCTCTAAAACTTTCTAATGTCAGATAAAGAAAATTTTAAACTGTTTTTCTCTAGAATTATATTAATTAAAATTTGCGAATCAAAAATAAAACAGAAAGAATTACACAAAGAGAATTATTTTCTCACAATCTTTTTCAAGAACTTTGGCATAACCAGAATTTGAATAAAAATAAAGTTAACAACTGAAGTAATACAGGATAACTTGTATTGCTGATGAAATACTTTGGGTGCAATGATTAGTTAAAATTTAGAATTTTACACCTTTTTCCTTAAAATCTTTTATTTATTATTACATTGAGAAATATGTTGTTTACTAACTAATATTCGTCAATTTTAATTATAGCACTTTTAGAATCGACTTAAAACGTGAGTGTATATACAGATATAGGTAATAGAAAGTAATTAATGTAATAATTACTTTTGTTCTTCATTGGACACAAAGTCTGATATAAGTTAATATTTTTCTGTATCTTATCCTGTTCAGTGACATTTGTATTGTTTATAGTTCATCAATTGCTTTTCTTAGAATCACTTAAATCTATATTATGCATTTACCTATTAGGCTTTTAACTCTATTTATCTATTACTTATATTTAGATACTTTTAAATTATCTTTCTTACACTGTTGTACTTAATCTATTTAACACAGAAACCAAATCTATTCACTTACAAAATTGGCATGAAAAGGAAGGAAAATAAACAACATTTTACCATACGACACGCTAAATGTTTTATATTATACGATATAAATATAAATTTTTAACTAAACTAATGAAAGCGTTAACATATAACTCAAGGAAAACTCAAAATCCTTCAAAGTTTATTATTTCCTAATAATAATGTTATATTTAATAAATTTCGGATTTCATGATTTATAAAAATAAAAGAAAAACCAATAGAAACAGTCGAACAAGGAACGACAACCAAAAACATGTTTTCTTGGGAATTTAATTGTGGTGCTGTTTTTAACTTGCCCGGCATGGCCTAGCGCGTAAGGCGTGCGACTCGTAATCCGAGGGTCGCGGGTTCGCGCCCCCGTCGTGCTAAACATGCTCGCCCTCTCAGCCGTGAGGGTGTATAATGTGACGGTCAATCCCACTATTCGTTGGTAAAAGAGTAGCCCAAGAGTTGGCGGTGGGTGGTGATGACTAGCTGCCTTCCCTCTAGTCTTACACTGCTAAATTAGGGACGGCTAGCACAGATAGCCCTCGAGTAGCTTTGTGCGAAATTCCAAAACAAACAAACAAAAGTTTTTAACTTAAAAGTGACAGATTGTCAGTATTATAGTATTTTCGTGTGGTATGTTATTATATATTTTAAATTGAAATTCATTTTTAGATATGTTTGCAGCTCGTTTCACTCATTGATCTAAAGTTTCTCTAGTAGAAAAAACACGAAAATGACTATTAAACATCTTTTTAATTCAGTGGGTGATCCATGAAATAACTTTCTTGCTAAGGAGTGAAATGGTAAACATAAAAGTATTTGATTGTTGAATATTCTTTACATTTACTCACAGTAAGAATTTTTTTAATAATTTGCAGATTTCCAGGTGTCCGTTTTGCCAGAAGAAACTGTTAAACAAATACTTTTGAAAAATTTCGACAAATTCTTGAAAGACTTTGGGGAAGCATTTAAGAAATGTGAAGTAACTTACAATGCTGACGGAACAGTCTCTTTTCAACTTACTATTCTTGACATTTGTCTTCAGTCTAAAAATTATAGTTAAATGTTGTTAACGTGTGTTACACAATATACCCTGAAGACGTTGATAACTACCAGATTAAATCAAGACTAAATATCGTGTTAAAGTTGTCAGTTAATGTATAATTTGAAGAAAGTTGATTATA
The DNA here is from genome assembly GCF_004210375.1 of Tachypleus tridentatus. Classification (NCBI taxonomy): domain Eukaryota; kingdom Metazoa; phylum Arthropoda; class Merostomata; order Xiphosura; family Limulidae; genus Tachypleus; species Tachypleus tridentatus. Next base: position 171,580,094 of record NC_134837.1, on the reverse strand, counting down.
AATAGAATATTAATAAAAATAATGAAATTTACTAACCTCTCGCTTGATACTGTCTCAGATGTTCGCAGCCACAAATTTACTTCATGTCATAGTACACTGAATTAAAAGCAACTTCAGAAATGAAATCTGTCATTGTAGGATAACTAACTATATTTATAAGGTAATTGCAGCAGCACTGTCAATGCAATTTACTGTACCAGGAAATTAAAATAGTGTTTGGTAAAACGTTCGCCTGTTTAAAACAGAAAAAAAAAACAATAGTAATTAGCTTGCAAGACTGTTATAGGAAATAGTTGAAAATGTTATTTTTGGGGACGTAATTTAAGAATGATTTGGAAATAAACTAGAATTTGATAAACTAAAAAAGGCAGAAAACTGAAATTCATATTTCATTAAACTTATTTTAACTATCTCATACAAGTTCACGTATATCATTTTTGAGTGTATAAAAAAACTTATTGAAAACAATGTATTATTTTTAAATTACTCCTAATTCATCTCTCGATATGGGATAGTTTTGGCAACTACAATTCAGTTGAAAAGCAGTCAACATAGATTTTTGTTGTGAGAATAATATCCGTTAATTTTAAACACATTTTTCGAAAAAGCAAGTGAAAGAGAAAATTGCCCCACGAACAAAGAATTACTTTTGCATTATTCGTTAATTCATTTTACTGGTAGAAAATTGGCTTCTGAGTATGTAAGAATGTGTAAGTATAATTTACCTGTGTCTACGTCATATTCTATACAATATTACAGCAGCAAAACTATAATAGATTATTTGTTCTTTCAATAGACTATATATATATATATATATATATATATGTTTTGTCCTGGATAACAATGAAACTCCATTATCCTCTTTTAGTACAGCTTTAGACTATTTAACTGGGTAATTTTGTAGACTCTAATGAACTATGTTATCGTTTATTTTTTATATCTTATTGCATATGTCATATTTTGTTTACAGTTCCAAAGATTTTTCGTTTTTTGTCTGCAATAGACTGCTGTAGTTTTGGCATCTTTTTTTGCCAATCACTTTCACTTTATCTCAGCTCCTGTACACACTTATAGGTCGTTGTGCAATCTTCCTATTTTGACCAAATTAATTTAAACCTTTTTCTAGTTTTGTATGAGTTCAGTTCAACACTTCATATGACAGATATTTCCATATTCTGAGAAAGAAAATAGCATGTAGGAAAAAAACACGTAATTTAGCCACAAACGAAAGTATTGCTTTTAGGTAATACATGGATGCTCAAATGAATTGTAGCGCAAAGGTTATAGCTATAGTAATAGGCCTTGGTATAGTTCGGGTTCAAGGTTAATGAATGTGCATAAATTAACAGAGATCCTTGATAAGTCTTGTATAACATCTAGAAAAATAATATATGAAATTTCATAGTTATTCATCATTTCTCAAATACACATTGGAGTTGTTTGGTAGCTTTTGACAGTTAATTATTTATTGTCAATGTCTCAATTCATTGTTTATAGTAAAACCCATTACACAAAGAAACATCAATAGAGCTATACCAAAATACTGATAATTTTCAGAACTGCGGGATTGTTTACTTTAGAGATAATACAAGTTCGTTTTGGGTTCAGAGCATAAAATACTGTGTGGTCAAAACCTAGATTGTTTTTGGCTTCCTTCATTTTCACAATAACTTAAACATATATATGTGTATGTGTGCTTGTGTGTAAAACTGGAAGCTGCAGCTCAAAACATATGTTTTTACTTTGGTAGATGATATAATATATATTTCTATTGTTATTATAATGTTCTTTTTCCACACTTAGCTACGAGGATGTAGGACTAACTTAAAAGATCACCTTCATCCCATCTTTAGATATTATTGGGATAATGATTAAAAATGCAATAATGACATTGGTACCAAACTGATAAGTCATTGGTGAATTAATACTCTCACTTGACTAGTTCCTAAAATGCTATATTATTTACCAGGCTGAATTTTAGTTCTGATCTACATAAATCGATTTCATCAGAAGCTACTGCTAACTGAATTTGTTATTTTCCCAGAATTGTTCAAATTGGTAAAAAAAGAAATTACACTCTACTGTGGAGTTCAAAGGTCATCTTCTGATTCTCATAAGTCCTAATGTATCGATTAAGGTTCTGCATTACTGCTAGTTTAGTTTAGAACATCTGAATGTAGCATCAGAGCACGTGCAACCCGTTTTACTGCATTAGTTAAGTTTGTTTGTTTTTAATTTCGCGCAAAGATAAACGAGGGCTATTTGAGCTAGCCATCCATAATTTAGCAGTGAAATATTAGAGGAAAGGCATATAGCCATCACCACCCACTGCCAACTCTTGGGCTACGTTTTTACCTAGAAACAGTGGTATTGACCGTCACTTTATAAAGCCTCCACGGCTGAAAGAACGAGCATGTTTAATGTGGCGAGGATATTAGTTAAGTAAGGGTATATAAACGTAGTTTAAAATAAGGCGCTACAGGTACACTGCTGGCCAAAATCTTAAGGCCAATGAACATAAAAAATGTGCATTTTGCGTTGTTAGACTCAACAACTTTGAAAGATGAAAATAAGAAAAGAAAAAATAAAAGTAAAAAAACTTTTTTAGCATTTAATAGGAAAAATGTGAACACTATGAAATTAGCCTAAATACTAGCTGGTCAAAAATTAAAACCATACCGAAAAGAGGTCTAAATAGGGTATGAAATGCCCAACAAGAGGTCTCAGTAGTGAGTTGCACGGCCGTCATTGCGAATAACTGCAAACATTCGCTTTAGCATGATCTATATAAGCGTTTGCAGAAGGTTGGCTGGAATGTTATTTCAAGTGGTGAAGCTGGCTTCACGATGATCATGCACTGTTTGGAATTGACGTCGATTTCTATAGATTTCCCTTGCCATCTACTCCCAAACATTTTCAATGGGGTTCAGTTCAGGCGAACACGCTGGATAGTCCAAAAGAATCACATTATTCGCCATGAAAAAATCCTTTGTTCTGCAAGCATAGTTGATTGCAGCGTGTCCCGCTTAAAGATCCAGTCATTTCCACACAAGCGAGGGCCTTCGGTCAATAAAAATGCTCTCTCCTATATGTCAATGTAGCCAGCTGCTGTTTGACGCTCCTGTATAACCTAAAGCTCCATTGTTTCATGGAAGGAGAAAGCACCCCAAATCAAGATGGAGCCTCCTCCACTGTGTCGTGTAGAAAATGTCTCCGGGGGATATCCTAATCGTGCCAGTAACGCTGGAAGATATCTGGGCCATCCAGGTTAAATGTTTTCTCATCAGAGAACAAAACTTTTGCCCACTCTTCTACGTCCCATGTTTGGTGATTCTCAGCAAAGTTTAACCGAGCTGTTTCGTGGTGTGGAAGGAGGCGTGGCCTTTGAAGACGTTTACGCTTTTTAAAGCCTTTCTCTCATAGATGCCGTCCTTTTGTTCTTGAGCTGAATTCTGTGTCCGTAAGGGCCTTAATCTGGTTCGACGATCGGCTGGTGTCTTGCCGCACAACCCGTCGAATACTCCTGCTTAACGCCGGCAAAATTATCTTGAGCCGACCACTTGAAATTTTCGTTCCGTATTTTTCAGGGTCTTTTAGAAATTTTCAATAGCAATTTTACTTCGCCCAATCTCACCAGTGATGGCACGTTGAGAGAGACCTTGCTTTTGTAGCTCGACAATTCTGCCACGTTCAAACTCTGTCAACTTTTTAGCCTTTATCATATTTTTGCCCAATGTAACACAGGAGATGTCAGTGTGAGATGTTGACAACGCTAATGCTTGAACACAAATGACTAAATTTTGTTACGTGTTTACCGATTAACGTTTCGTTTCGGTATGGTCTTAAATTTTTGACCAGCTAGTATTTAGACTAATTTCATAGTGTTCACATTTTCCCTATTATTCGAAGCTCTACTCAAATAAGTGGTTGAGTCTAACAACGCAAAATGCATATTTCTTCTTTATGTTCATTGGCCTTAAGATTTTGGCCAACAATGTATCTCGAAAGTACAAGTAAGATAGATATGATGTTACATTCAGGTTCAATTGTTTTGGAAACATACACTTAGACCCTCATGACTGGCTTGAGTTTAGCTCCATGGACTGAATACATGATTTTATATATAGCAAAAAACTAAGACTAGAATTGTATTTTATATATTCATAGAAATAACCATATATTTTTATATGGTTCGAATAAAGTTAGATAAATGTGATGGTTTTATTAATGAAATATGTTCAGTCAATTATTTACATATGTATATATTTTCAAAAAATGTACGTTATTACTGATTTATCAACTTCATTTGTCCTGTCTGATATCAAATGTTTGTGTATAGTGGTTTATACAAAGTCTGGTAGACTCACCAAGTCACCATATCTAATTTTTGCACATTTTACACGTTAATACATATGTGAAAATTTTATTAAAAGTAAGATTAAGATGTAAACTTATTATTTTGCGAAAGCTTATAACTTTCTTTTTATAACATATATTGAAAATATAATTCGTGAAATACACATTTATAGTTACTCTCATAATTAGTGAGTAATCTTTTTCATGATATTTATTGTACCCTTGAGGTTACTATCTTGTAAATGGGTTAAATAAATGTGCTCAGCTGTTAGCTATTCGTACAGAGTAAAATAATGATTGACATACGCGTTTTGTATACAAAATTTTATCATTAAATGGTGAACTGAAAAGGTTTCAGAAACTCGAAACATTTGAAATGAACCAGTGACGACTATATCATGAAAACCTAGATCCTAAAGATAGGGATTTTCTGGATATATCTAAAAATAAAAGAAACTCTTATACAAGACGGAGAGTTTTAAAAGGAAAAGAAAAAAAACTTTAAACTTTCAAGGAATTAAATGAGTTGTTTATTACCTTGAAGATGGAAAGAAACCGATTTTAACATAATTAAACATCGTACATATTTAACTTTTTCAAGAGTATAAAGTACATTCATTTGAAGAGAGAGAAAAGAAGAGACTTCCTGTTGAGAAAGATGTTATAGTATCTAACATAAAGAAACAGACAAAGTGATAAGTAACGCAACAATGATAAGGAGTATTATCTCATAGTTGTGTGTATGTACATGATTGTGGGTCTACGTGTTAGCGTGAAATATTGAAATCTCGAGCAACTTGTTAAAAACGTGAAGTTAAGGGAATATAAAACATGAACTATGAAACAAATTAAACTATACAAAGAAATACGAGTTTTTTTTTTTCACTTATCTAGAGTATAAATATTCTTGGTTTATTAATAACGATCAAACTGTGAAATTAAGCTGCTCTTAATTAATTATTTAGGTCACGTAAATAGAGAAAAAAGAAGCCTAAACCACAGACTTGTGTTAGAATTAACAGTACAATTTCCAGCTTATTTCTGAATCATTGATAGATTACTCCACCAAAAATAACGTTTTCAATTATTTCCCATAGCAATCTTGCAATGTTAATAATATTATCGATTTATTTTCTATTTTCAGTTGGTGAACGTCTTACCAAACACTGTTTTCATCTCCCGGTGAGGTACATTTCTTTTACAGTGCTGCAATTACATTATAAATAAAATTAACTATCCTACAATGACAGATTTCATTTATGAAGTTTGTCTTTACTTGGGTGTACCATGACATGACGTAAATCTACTACTGAGATCATCTGAGATACTATCAGGACATCAATCTTCCGGCTACAATTAGCCGTGTGCGACATGTATGAAAGAAGAAAACGTAAAATCTCTATATAGAATATATGTAATATTAATGTTTTTCGGATTATTATTATAACACTGTAGTACACTTTACATCCAACTTTTATTGATAAAAAAGTAAATTACAATTTTTATACTAATACTCCATTAATGACCAACTTTCTTCGAGTAACAGATTAACTTAAAACTCTGTGTTTGTCTGATACAAAACTCAATCTTGCTTTAATATGATAATTAGTAACAACTTAAGAGTATATTGGGTAAGACACGTCAACAGCATTTATCTAGAACTTTTAGACTGAAAACAAATCTCAAGAGCACTAATTTGAACAGTGACTGTTCCGTCAGCATTCTCAATTACTTGATTTTCAGATATCCTGTATCACTTTAGCTTTTGACATCGTTTTGGTGTTAGTGGGAATGACAGTCAGTCTGGGGATGTCTGTGACGGTAAAAAAACAGTATTCTTTTTTGTGTTAAGACGACCTTGGAATACCTGCGGCACTTAATATAAAACTAATCTCATACTTCCACACTTAAATTAATACATTAAAACTTGCTGCATGTACTCTGGTGCTGCGTGCAGATGTCCTGACAGTCACTGGTAGCAGTGAGAATCATAGGGTAATTTGAACTCTATAGTGAAGTGTGGTTTTATGCTAGTTTTAACATTTCTGGTAGAATAATAATACTCTATTTGACGTTCTTCAACAGATTATTCGTATTATCAATAGTAGCTTCTGACAAAATCAAAATATTTATATAAATCAGAACTAAAACTCAACATCGTAAATAATGTTACTTTTTAATTACTAATCTAACTAGGAGTATTAATTTACCGAATTAAAAAAACGTTTAACAGTCATTTTCATGCTTGTTTCTACTGCTAAGAATCTTTAGGCTAATCAGTGAAGCCAGCTGCAAAAATAACTAAAAATAAATTTTAAATTAAATAATGTAATAATATATTATTCAAGAATACTGTAATATTGAAATATTAAAGATAAAAACCGCTCGGTAATTAAACATTCAGGAAAATATATTTAGATATTTGTACCTTATTAAACCGTTGATATTGGTTTTTATCTTTTCTTTTTTTGATAAATGAAGAAATCTGAATTTTTCAAAATGTAAAGTGACTATTGTTAGATAATGAAATTGAAAGGAAGTTGAGTGTTCCTTAAGTTATGTATAAAGCTCTAGTTAGCTTGGTTAGAAATTTTTCTTATATAATATAAAACTTCTCCGTGTCAAATGATCAAATATGATTTATTTTTTCTTTTTATGCTAATTTTGTCACTATAAAGAACTAATTTCATGGTTAAATAGATGGAATGCAAGCGTGTAAAATGATAATTGAAACGTAACTCAGTCAAAGTAATTGATAAATAGGGCTAAAAGAGTAATCCGAAATTATGTAAGATACTTTTAAGCGAGACTAATAAACACTATTCAAGATGTATAAGAAATAAAGATGTTAGACATCGCTTCGTTTTCGAACACAAATATATATATATTTTTATAATAAGAAATAGGTATGTTATCAGTTAAACAATGATTAGAGTAGCATACAGATACCTATTAAAGTTATACCAGACTTTTAATGTTAGTACAAAAGTAAAGTACTTAAAAAGGTGATTATGTAGAACCACAATTATTTTCGATTACCTCTACCCGTATGTAAAATATATGTTAATTTTAAAACTGCTATACCGTAAAATATGAATTGTAGTTATTAAGTAACGTGTTATTGAAAGTTATAAAGAAAATGAAAGAAGGTGAGGTAAAAAAATTAAAATTTTATATTTTGCAATTCCTTGTACCTAAAGTCAATCGTCAATAAAACCAAGCTATCCTATATCACTTTAGCTTTTAACCTCGTTTTAGGGTTAGTAAGAAAAAAATTGGCACATAAACTGGGGATTTCTATGGTGGTAAAAAACAGTCACCTTGTTTGTGTTCGAGCGGCCTTGGAATATCAAAGGCACTTAATTCTGGTAAAATAATAATTATCTGTTCTACTTTCTTCATCAGATTCTTGGCATTATCAATAGCTTCTGATTAAATTAATATATTTATATGGATCAGAACTAAAATTCGGCATCTTAAATAATGTTACTTTTTAATTACTAATCTAACGAGGAGTATTAATTTACCATTAATTTATGTGTTTCGATGTTATCGCATTTTCAGCCATTATCCTAATATTATTTAAATTTAGTGTAAAGAGGATTTTTAATTTAGTTCTAAGTAAAATTAGCTAACAGTGAAAACATAAAATCATAAGAACACATATAATACACGGATATAAATATATATATACCAGACGTTTTAAACAATTTTATTCATAAAACTAACATTATTGGAACAATACAATAAATCTTTACTGAAAGACACACCATTTTGCTTCACGCACTATCTAACACACGAAAAGCCTGACACCAGTAAAACCATCTTTAGTTACTTTATGGCACCTATGCATCAGTTATCCTCGAAATCTTCAGTTATAAATTATTATGACTTTAGATTTCAGTCTAATTTTCTTATTTGTCTAATATAGTTTAATAATGTACTCTGGCTACTTTTAGAACAACAATTATTTGTATTTGATTAAACATGTCACACTTAGATATGACAGTTTTAGAATCATTACAGACAGGTTACCATGTTTTTTTAAAGATAACTGTAGGAATACATAACCAAAACACATACAAGGTTAATCCTACACTTAACAATACAAAGTTAATCCTACTCTTGCCCAAAAATTGTTTTTCTGAATCAAAAATAATAGATTTCAAACTTAAAGTTACAGCAAGGGTGACAAATCCACATTTTTCTCCCACTTTCTTGATTTCAGTAAAATAATCATTCGACATAAGCGTAAATGGAATATATTTTTCTAATTCCTGTTGGTATATAGGATAATTTTAAAATTCCGTACCGATTTTATCTGAACATAAAAATATAAATTTATTAGCACAAATAATTTATCATGTTAATGAAAATAAATGTATGGATATTATTTATATAAACGTTATTCTGTTCACAACATACCTCCCAAACATCCTTTAGTCAATAACATATAATTTTTATTTCAATCTATTTTTCATTCTGACTTTTAATAAGTAGCGCAGTTACTGTGTTTATTTGGCCTAAGAGCATTATATTTATCATTATGACAAAGTTACTGAAGATATTTGCTCCTATCTTTAAATACGACAGCTCGTATGAGCTGCTGACTAAAGAGAAAGCAGCCATTTAACACCCTTTAACCCACCGTCTATTCTGAGACATTGACTGTCACTTTTATGACAGTATCATACCTTAAAGTGTGGCAAATATTTTTTGATATCCTTGGACTGTTAAGGGGTAGAGCTATTTCTATATTTATTTATTAAGTCGGGTTTCTAAATATTTTAAACGACAACTAAGTGTACCGTTAGAAATACAAGCAACTGTCAGATATTCTGGAACAAGTTTCAAACTGTTACTGCAACTGTTCCAGTTTTATGTGTAATACCTAAATGTCTTGAATTCAACTTTAAAGTTGGGAAATTATAAGCCTGCTGATCTTTTACCTCAGTTTTCAGAAGATGAAATAAACAAGTCAGAAATTAAAGTGACTTGCGAAATATCTTAGACTGTTGAAAATACCGAATAAAAATATTTATTGTGTTCTAGGTTCATATATATTATTTGACAAATGTAGCATTCTAACAAAAAAGTAAACAGATTTGAAAGAGTTATTGAAGTAATACACATTCATGTTTATCAACCAGTGGCTAGCGATAAGATATAATGCTAAAACTTTGGTTTTGATACCCGTTTTGAGTAGAACGTAGAATCCGCAGATTTCTCCTTTAAAACAACAAACAAACATACTCATGTTATGTTAAAATAAATGCATAATATACAGATTATACTTATAAAATCAATATAAATACCATAGCTAACAATTATTACGATAAAGTTGTGTTTCCACTCATCATTTTTAGACATCTCTAACCAAATAGAAAACCGAATAGATAGAAAGTTGCTCCCTGGTTTTAATACACCACAAAGAATCTCTAGAAACTTTCTAATATCTTTGACATAGTGAAAATAAAAGAAAGCGAAGACTTTGTCAAACATTTTCGCCCATTGCGGAGGAGTCCTAAAAAAAAAATTACGATGTATTACATTTCTTAGTAATATTAACTAAAAAGTTTATTTTGAATACTCAATAATACATATATTTCAATTATTTTCGATTTCACATCCCATTATACACAATGCATTTATTACGCATAACTATGGTAAAACAATTGTTGTAAAGTTAACTTTATTTTAAAGAAACATAATGTATCGGAGAAGTGAGTAAAGTTTATCAAATGTTAAATGTTCTTGTCGTCCTTAATTCAGCCACATTTACCCCTGTAATTTGATCAACCCTAGCACAGTTATATGAAAGTTTTATATCATAAGTGTTATGACAGTTATAAGTAAATCTTGTTGTTGAATGTCAATTATATTTGTTACCTTAGACTTAAGATTATAAATATACTTTAGATAACTCTGTAATTAGGTCCCTGGACTAAATATAACGTTTATTTTATTAGGTTTAAGCTTCACTGTCACTACTTACGTAATGTATATGGTTACATAAGAGCAGCTTAATTTTACAATTTGATTTGTATTCATAGAAAGTTTATGCTCTACATAACTTCATAAACTCATTCTTCAGTGCATTTTTTATTTAATACGATTTCTTCTCTTTATCTTTCTTAATTAACTGGTTTGAAAAATTGTTAATACTTCACAAGCATGCATATATGTATCAGAAAAACTGATATTATTCACTGATAAAAGAATAGCTCAAACGTTGGTGGCGGGTGGTAAAGACTAGACGACTCCCCTCTAGTGTATCACTGCTAAATTAAGGATGGCTAGAGAAGATGACATTCGTGTATCGTTTCACGAAAATTCAAAACAAACCAAAGACAAACAACATCTTCAGAATGTACGGTTTCAAGACGAGTTATTATTGGTTTACTATTAATGTGATTACGTTCCTAAAACCTTTCAATTTCACCATTTATTGATACAAAATAATACATAGAAATGTTTGTGTCAGTGATTTTTGCATGCGTATTTAACAACTAGTATATTTGTTCAAGAGGAAGTTGCTAAACAAAGCCACTTGACAACACAGCAACCTTAAGAGTAAGTCAGAGTCATAATATAAATTTATATTATGATTTCGATTTTACTACTTCCTCAATTTTTCTACAATATAAAGTATTCTTAGCTGTCACAATATAACAGTTTTATATTTTAGACTTTCTTTATATAGTATTTTTACACATTTATTAACAGTAGATTATCTCAAAAAAATACATATGCTGTTTAATGAGTCTAGCTTGACCTCATATAAAGATCTTCCTTATCTCTGCATACCACCATTTGGTATTAAAAATAACGAATGAGAAGAAAAGTGAAACAGATATTATCAGTAAAACAAATATGCCTTCTTTAAAATTATGTATATCTGGTTTGAAATAACTGTAATCATTAATCAAACAATTAGCTAAGGTAACTGAACATAAAAAAAATACACAACATATATGACTATTTCTATATACACATATATATCTAATGACACTTTTCTCCTTACTTTTATATTATATCTAAAACCATGTACTCAATCCTTTCATCACTAAATGTTGGCCCGGCATGGCCAAGCGTGTTGAGGCGTGCGACTCGTAATCTGAGGGTCGCGGGTTTGCATCCCTGTCGCGCCAAACATGCTCGCCCTTTCAGCCGTGGGGGCGATATAATGTGACGGTAAATCCCACTATTCGTTGGTAAAAGAATAGCTCAAGAGTTGGCAGTGGGTGCTGATGACTAGCTGCCTTCCCTCTAGTCTTACACTGCTAAATTAGGAACGGCTAGCACAGATAGCCCTCGAGTAGCTTTGTGCGAAATTCAAAAACAAACAAACACTAAATGTTTCTCTGGCGAATTCAACAAAAGCTGGCTGAATATCAACAGCAAAATGTTTTGTTGCGTTCGGACAGTGTGATAAAAGTATATTTTTAATTACGTCACCAGGACCACATCCAAAGTCTAAAACAAAGTCCCAGTTAGAACCGGTTAGCTTCGAGACGTAGTGTGATAGTCTTGAAGTTATGAAGTGCTTATTTTTGTACTTTCTCTTTTTAAGTGTTTCTTATGAATATATTGTTAGTAAACTGAGTCAATTTCGCATAACCCTTCAGACGTACCATTGAGGACAGGTGGAAATTCAAATAATGTATTCTATTTATGTGTAGAAAAACGCATTTTCACAAGCGAATGAAAACAATGTCATTAACCAGAGAAAATAAAGTTTCTTAAATTAAAACAAAAACATAATACACGTAAAAAATGTAAGGACGTACTATAACGATAATAACAGTGTTTGAATATTTATACAATTGTTGTATTATTCCTTAGCTTTCAAGACCCGACATTACAACAGATTAAAAGTAGTTTAATATAAAACAAGAAAGGCCTTTGGGTTATCCACGTATGTTGTGTCGCATTTTAACGTCTATTGGATTTTAAACTTATTCTGCACACAGCTCACGTAGTTCAGCAGAAAACAGTGGGCTTATGAATCCATTGATCAAAACCCGCAGTGATGGAGCACATAAAATGTTTAGCATTTTTATGCTTTACGAGAAATATAAATATTCTGTTCACACAATATTTATGAAAATATGTTTATTACCAAAATGTTAAAAAACGAAAGGACCATCATATAACAACTGATAATACTATTATACAATTAAAAATATGTATTCATCTTTCACTTACTGAAAATGAAGCCTTAAATGATACAAACTGTGCTTAATACCCTTAAAGTTTTAGTATTCTAGCCTGAATAATCTTAAATTAAATATTAAGGTTTGAGTTATCGATATAATCTTAAATAACTTACATTGAATAAAATATTATTTGTCACTTACTTTAAAACTTTACTGCCTGATGTCTTTCATTCACTCTCAATAAACACGACTAACTTCAGTCCAGAGTCATGATATTTAAACTCTGACAAACAGTTTTTTCCTTAGTAATCAGATATACTAGTCAATACAAATCGAGTTCCTTGATAAATAAATGTCTACTTGTAGTGACCGTACAGTTTCTTACTAACACGTATGTATTGATAAGTGAACTTTTCAAACATTATTTGTCACAAATATAAATTATATAAATGAAAATCATCGTGTGATAACTGCTGCTGTAGGAAAAGTATATTAATTAATTTTTGTTCTTGTGGAACGATATACTTGGTATATTATAATAATTGTTCTTACATAAAAACGTAAGTTTAATTTCTACTTTACGTGGTTTTGCGTGTTCTATCTGCTATCCAGTTGAGTTGTGCTTCTCAATACTGTTCTGACTTTATACTGTTTGCATATACTCTCTATATGTTTTCATAGGAGAATACACTATATTTGTAATCTTTTTGCTCGTCTTTTATCTTATTCAAATTTTCGTGCTTGTCCTTTTCAAGCAGAGGGCGTGTAATGATGTATTTTTAATACTTCTTCTCAGTATCCTACACAATATGAATATAGTGGATTCTGAAAACTATTGAGTGAGTCGAGCATTTCTTTCTCTACTTGTTTTATTGTAAAACCCCATTGATTACAATATTAGTTTATCTTACCTCAGCTGAAGTGGAATGAACAAAGAGTAATATGGACATAATCTATTTTAAGCTAGTCCAACAATATTATCAACTTTGATGCCTATAATTCCAAATATTTTGTTAACTATGTGTAATACTTGTTACTGTATTTAAAGGACAGTTTCCTGCTTGTGACGATATACGAAAATTACAAAACTTTATAATTAATGTTACAAAAACATATGGTCGAAATCATTATAAGGAAATATCATTCAACAAATCACCTTACCTATCGTTAAAGATCTTTTAATTATTACGTTTATGTCTGTATCTGGAAAAACTAATAAGTTTAAATGTAGTTTTGAAATATACGAAAATGGAATTTTTCGTTTATAGAGAAAACAAAAGCATTACTTGGTTTAGGCAAACAGTCGATATATTCCACCCCGTTTGTACGAATGACCACATGACGACCTTTATATTTCCTAACAATTAGCGTTCTTGATGCCAGTTAAAGATTTATGGCAAAAGTTGCTATTATAATTCGATTCTACGATAAGAAAATTAAGCAGAAAGTTTTTCATTCCTTGAACTTAATTGTAGCAAAAATGGCAAAAATGAAAATATGTACAAAGAATTAACATAAGATAACTATAACATGTGTTATATGTGATTATACACTTATAAAGTAACACTATATGTTAAATTATATTGAGAATTACACGAGGAATCTCTTCAGGATTTGATGTAAATTGTTAGTTATAATAACTAACTCATTCTAACAATTTAATAAACATATAATGTAATATACAAAATTATAATAGTTAGCTAAATGACTTATGAAAACAAAATGGCAGGTATCTTAAATTCCAAATAACAATGTTTGCCTAAAGTAACAACATCATTACAAAGTCATAGTTTATAGCCATAGAAACAATGTAAACCTTTGGAGGTGAAAACAGTCATAATTAAACCAAAGAAATTTTAAATCAAATTACAATTACTAACACAATATAAATATTTAATCTTAATAATAACATTCGCTTGTATTGGGTTTGGTGTGGATTTGAATATTGCGCAAAGCTACACGAGGGCTACTTGCGCTAGCCGTCTCTAATTTAGCAGGGTAAGACTGGAAGTAAAGTAGGTAGTCATCACCACCCACCGCCAAATATTGGGTTACTCTTTTCCCAAGGAATAGTGGGATTGACTGTGACACTATAGCGCCCTCACGGCTGAAGGACGATCATGATAGGTGTTTTAGTGATTCGAACTTGCGACCCTCAGATTACGAGTCAAGCGCCTTAACCACATGGCCGTGTCGAGCCTTAGTTTTGTAAAGCAAGAACAATGGACCTAATAAAACCACCTCCCTAAAGAAACACATCCACCTTTATGAAACGTAAGTAATACATACATAAATATAAGTTGAAATTTGTATACTATCCTATTAAAATACCTGTCTTTCCAAACATACACAGAACACTGAGTAATGCGTATAGAATTCTTACTAAAAAATATCTCCCATATAGGAACAATACCAAATTATACAACCTGAATATTAGCATCTTCCTATAACCTTTAGTAACACCATTCGTTGACGGTAAGAAGTTCTCTTTGTGAAACATTAATAACATCGTGCACTTATAGGAACTTAGTAACATAATACACCTATAGTAACAGTATTCCAGCACTTTGATAACACCCTACAGCTATAAAAACATAATTATACTGTCTGTCCATAAACCCATAATAACTCCATGTGTTTATAAACCTAAATAAAACAACCCATCTATAATAACAGACCATTTGGTATTAATCTATGACGTAACCCTGTGTAAGATAGCAGTACCCTCTTGTCTGTGACATTGTCTTTTCTATTCCCTTCTCTGATGATGGGTATAACAAAATAGATTGTCTAGGTAATTAATGAATGAAAACTTGTAAAATTAAATATATACTATAAATGTTGCTATCACTTTGGCTGCTAATTTTGATTACATTTCATTAAATTATACTCTTTATTATTTTTGAAGACAATTTTTTATCACATCTAAGGTGTTTCTGATTAGATATCATGACTTTTTATTAATACATAGGAAGTAAGAAAGTGACACCCTTTAGTTTTAAGATCACAACCCTATTATTCGGAGCAGACCTATACTTTATTGAACCAACATATTCTTTAAAATATATGGTTGTAGTTTTCCTCCCTAAAACAGTGTTAATAATTTCCTTCATAGTAACACCACAGAATTTAGATTAATAGTTTCTTCTCCATGTAATTGGTTCAACTTAATAACCATCATTATTTACGTTCATTGCTTAAGTTAATATCGTGTGATGCTAAACGCTATTTAGTTAAGAAAATTAAGAACAGTTTAGCACATTTATACTTATAATTTGTCAATGAATATTAAATAATAACCGTTCGTCTTGTGATTTGTTAGAAATCTTGAGACTGAAACAGATAATCTTGTTTGCTTGGTCTAACCAGTACATATGTTTCTGGAACCTAGAAGTTTACTGCTCTAACTCGGTCCCCTCTAATCTGAATGTAAAAGAAACTAAACACGGTACACTTTTACTCTTGGTAAAAACTGCAGCAAAAATATCAGACAGATAGTTCAGGTGACTTTTTGCATACGCGTGCACAAAATGTCTGTTCACATTTTAGCGGCTTTTGTTGATTAACTTTGGACTTGTGGCTTATATTTATGTTATCTTTCATACTTAATTGTAGATTATATTTGCAAATTTGAAAACAAAGAACATTAAAAGTTAAGTATGTTATTCTGTTAAATAAAGTTCCCGTGTTTTCGTTGCGAAGAAAAAAATGAGAAAAAGTAAACTTAAAATAGTATATTTTATATCTCGTGTATTCCTTAATGAATTGTCTTAGACATTTATATATGAAATAACGGTTTAGTATAGCATTTAAAAATACGTATTGGTTTGGGTTACTACAATTCGAGCTATACAAAGTAAAAATCGCTGAACAATCCCTCCTGTCAATAACTCACAATGTGTCTTTCAGGTTGTTTCAGCCACACGACACATCACCTTGTATCTTAATTTCATAAATATAAGCTTTACCGTATATTAGTTCACACAACGTTAGCACTTCATAACTGGATCACAAAGCTTCTAAATAATGTTTTTTTTCATTGTGGTTTAGGAATTTTTCTCTACTGTTTATATAACATGGAGGGTTATCTAATGGAAGTTTATTTTCCAGATTTGTGCTGTATTCGTAAAATGTTTGTACTCTCGGTAATTCATAATCTCTACTTCAGTGTATAGTTTACTTTAATTGGCTACTTAAGGCTAATATTCCTTTCCGTTTGTGTTATTTTCTCAACAACAGGTTGCACAAGGTTTTAACAATTCACACTCACAATCACACTAACATATACACACATATGATATAAATGATCTTTCTGTGAGTTTATTTTATTATCACAGTGCTTACAAAGATTTCCTGTTAATTTTCGTCGTTTTCTTTCTGTAACATTTCAGTTTGTTTATATTAGATATCATAACCTCTAAACCAAGAGGAAGTTTCTATTTTCCTTCATATTTTTACAGCCATCAGATCAATTTTTTTTTCATAAAGGTTAAACGTGTACTGTTTACGGAAGGGAAACTCAACTCTTTAGATCTTCAAGGTCATAAACAACTCACTTAATTTCTCAGAAGTTTAAAGTCGTTTTTTCTTTTTGTCGTGTTTTTTTTCCCGGCTTTTTTCAACAATTCCATTGACTTTTAATATATGAAGAAAACCCATATCTTAAGATTTTGGGTTTCATGATAAGTTCTTACAGCATTACTTCAAATATGTTTAGGTTTCGAGAACCTTATAGTTTAACCACTTGATGATGAAAAAAGGTGTAGAAAAATGCGTATGCCCATAATTGTTTTAGTCTCTACGAATAATTAACAGCTATGAAAACAGCCTTAAAGGCAGAGCAATTGTGATGAAAAAAAAACCTTTTACAGAAAATTATAAACCTGTATTTTATAATATATTTTTAAATATTGCCTCAATTTGTTATACAAGGAAAGCTCTAGGTTATCGCAAAATTATAATTTTATATTTTAAATTACCATTAATGATATTTTCATATCTGTTTCATATCAACAGTGGGTTATGTTAACATTTTACATATGCTGACTCGAGAAGTCAAACTTGACCTTATATAAATACATTAATTATCAATTGTCATCACTATTTGATTCAAGAGAGGGAAAATGAAGTAAGTAAATCAGTAACAAGCGTACAAATTTTAATATTATGTGAAATCATTTGAAATAACTGAAATCAAAATATGTTTCGAACTACATCGTCACTTTAAGGCAGCTTAACACAAAATACAAATATTTAGCTATCTATGAACAATTTTTTTCTTACTTTTATTTCCAAAACCATGTATTCAATATTTTCATGACCGAATGTTTCCCTGGCGAATTCAACAAATGCTAACAGAATATAAATGGCAAACTATTTTTTCAAGTTTGGATAGTGTAATAAATGTATATTTTTAGGGACATATTAGAAGTTCTAAGACGATATCCCGGTTAGACCGAATCATTTTCGATATGTAACGTGATAGTCTTGAATCAATCCACTTTAAAACCTTTCTTCAGCTAATCCAACAATACTTAGAATCCATTCTCAAAAGCTAGATTTTCATTTTATTAAAAGTCAAGCTAATAATATATTTAAATACTGCACTTATATATTTTTCATTTAGTCTTTATCTTACCAAAATAGCCAGATATTCTACAAAAGAAATTGTATGTTTCACTTCTTGTACTCACAAAACATATAACTTAATCATATTGAAAATCGTGTTTCAGAAGTTGTATAGTAAATCTAAAGAGCTGGAAGGGATGTACGACATTATTACATACTCGCAAAAATGTAAATCAAGGTATATGTACAAAGTGTAAGTAATATATTTTTAGTTCACAACTTACCAGGAAGTTTTCTAGCTTTAGTTGCTGTTGATTTCTAGAACAAAATTATGTGCACATCAATTTAGTCAATATATATAAAATGATTATTAAAATAGTTGAAGAATTTCTAGTGTAGATATTACTAAAAAGTTGAGTTAGATTGATATTTTCATTATGACAGTTTTTCTTTATAGTAAACTACGAAGTTGTACAACGAGTTATTTATCTCTGTGTACAGCTTATTATCGAAACTCAATTTTTAATGGCATAAGTCTTCAGATATACACCTGAGCCAGTGGAAATTGAATATTGAAATAACAAATTTTGATTATTCGTGGAAACAACCATTTTAACAAACAAATGCAAACAGTCTGATAAACCAGAAAAACTATAAAGATCTTAATTTTCTACGGAGCGAGTAGAAATATAACCAGTTAAGGATATACCATCTATTATAAAATTGTAATGACAGTATTTGAACATTTATAGAATTAATATATTATTCCATAACTTTGAGGTTTCGAGATAAAAACAAATAAAAAGTCATTCAAAATAAAACAATAAATACATCTTGTGTATCTGTGTATGTTGTCTTCAAATTTTTAGCGTCTAGTGGGTTTTTAACTCATTCTGCACATATATTCCGTAGTTAAGTGGTAAAATCAGTGGATGTATGACTCGAAAAGACTATCGATAGACGTTCTTGTTAGAGTACAGATTGTAGAGCTTCAAGCTTTGTAACAAAGAAAAACGATTGTTCCATGAGCACAATATTTATAAAAGAAAGTGAAATGTTACACAACGACAGTATAATTGCATAGCAACAATTATATAATTAAAAATATTTCCTCATCTTTAAAAAGGAGTGATCAAAATTTACACAGAAGCCTTAGATGATACAAACTGTGATTAATGGTCTTACAGATTTAGAATTGTAGCATCTTATAATCTTAAGTTACATATTAAGATTTGCATCATAAGAGATAATCTTAATTTCTATTGTATAAAATATTATTTATTACTTATTTTAGACCTTTCTTGCCTGACACCTCTCATTCACGCTCTATAAACAGACAAAGTTGAGAACAACTTTTTGATCTTCTTACGTCATCTTTGGGTTAACAAAGAAAGTTTGCAATTCTCAGTTCCAAACTATTTCTGTTAGCCTGAAGATGACATAAGAAGGTCGAAACGTTGTTATCTACTCATTTTAATAAAATTTTTAACACCCATAGCAGCCGTCATTTTTACTTCAAAGGAGTTTCTCGACATCACGAACAACAAACATAAGTCCAAGGTCACGATTATAAATCTTTGACAGCCTTGTTAACTTCACGTCGTGTTTGTTTCAGCTATTTACATGAAATAACTAAATATCTGGAAGGTGTTTAATTACATCATTTACTACTAATCTCAACCAAGTAAACATCTAAGCGAAAATTATTAAACTCTATACCCGAATTGCCTGAGTGTGTGGATTATTTCCATATTCCATATACCTTGCTATTATTCCTTTTATTATATAGGCTTCTCTATTGTGATAGGCTGTTGCAGTTAGGTTTATGCAACAATTTTTTTTTATCTAATATACCTGAATTGTTATTTTTGTTGTTGTTTGTGTTTTTCCAAAACAATGAAGTCCACTATTGCATGGAACGTTATAATTTTTTTTTTTATCTCTCCCTCTATATTCAAGGTTGGTTCGTGTATTTCATGTATTGTAACTTCTGAGCACTGTTCTTTCTTTATTGGAGGCCCGGCATGGCCAAGCGTGTTAAGACGTGCGACTCGTAATTTGAGGGTCGCGGGTTTGCATCCTCGTCGCGCTAAACATGCTCGCCCTTTCAGCCGTGGGGGCGTTATAATGTTACGATCAATCCCACTAATCGTTGGTAAAAGAGTAGCCCAAGAGTTGGTGGTGGGTGGTGATAACTAGCTGCCTTCCCTCTAGTCTTACACTGCTAAATGAGGGACGGCTAGCGTAGATAGCCCTTGAGTAGCTTTGCGCGAAATTCAAAACAAACAATATTTCTTTATTATATTCATATATCCTCTCTACGTTTTACAAAAGAAACTTTCACTGAAAGATACATATAGTGTTTGTCAATTTCTTTCTGCTTATACTTGGTGTTAATCTTTGTTTGTTATTTATTGTCTGTTCGTGGTATTTATTTTCAAGTGGGTTGTATTAACATATTCTCCTTCTGAATATCTTGTATATTATAAACCTTGTTCATTCTAAAAGCTGTAGAGGGTGTTTTACGAGGTCTGTCACGTATAGATAGATATACATCTATCACGTAATAGCAATGAAAGTTTTCTAGCTAATGGATTATACAGCTCGTTAACAAGCTTTCTTTTAAATCTGTTCGGTAAAATACACATCGTGCGTTCATGTATATAGGTAGTCTGTGTAAAAATATGGGAATAAAATCCTGGCTGTGTATCTAATTGACTGTACTCGTTTAAAAAAAATTGATGTAGATGCTTAAGAAGTATACACTCAAAAGCGTAAGATCTTCCAGGTTTGTGGTTTCAATACATGGCAAAGAAGAAGAGCATTGGCAGAAGCTAAAGGAAAATTTTATAGTGTGGCATAAGTGTTAATAGGTAATTCCACTCATACCTGGTGCAATATCACACTATTCTGTATTGCTAGATATTTTTCAACCGGCAGTAACTTCAGATTGGGAGGTATTGTACAACGTGTAAAGTCGATAGAGTGTAATTGTGAGGAACGAAAATTTAACTCGTGAAAGACTACAGAAAGATTAACTCTTTACAGAGGTGTTTCAATAAAGGTGTGACTTATAATCAAGTAAATGGGTTAGAATAATTGACCAGTAACGTAATTAAATCGTTATCAGTGACGAAAGGATTTGGAGAACTTTCTATGTTCACTAAAGACCTTTTGCGACTTGAGGCTATTAATTGCGAAAGGATAATTACGTGCTGTTGAATACAGACAGTGTGGATAACTGAATATCAGGTCAAGGAGTATTCACGAAATATAGAAAAGGAGATGTGAAGTAATGACACTTTTCAGTGGTGTAACATAAGTATATGTAAATTAAAACAAATGCTTGGAATATGCTGGTTGTAGTTTCAAGCATTTTAGCAAAGTAGTTAATAAGTTATTGAAAGTATATATCTATGACCATATCCTCCAGTGTATTGTTGATGTAAGTCTGGTCCAGAAGTTACAATATTCAAATAATACTTCTGATTCTCTTCTCTTACATATATATTTTACGATATTCAAATAATACCTCTGATTCTCTTCTCTTACATATATATTTTACGATATTCAAATAATACTTCTGATTCTCTTCTCTTACATATATATTTTACGATATTCAAATAATACTTCTGATTCTCTTCTCTTATTAACTACTTTATGTAAGTTATTGAAAGTATATATCTATGACCATATCCTCCAGTGTATTGTTGATGTAAGTCTGGTCCAGAAGTTACAATATTCAAATAATACTTCTGATTCTCTTCTCTTACATATATATTTTACGATATTCAAATAATACCTCTGATTCTCTTCTCTTACATATATATTTTACGATATTCAAATAATACTTCTGATTCTCTTCTCTTACATATATATTTTACGATATTCAAATAATACTTCTGATTCTCTTCTCTTACATATATATTTTACGATATTCAAATAATACTTCTGATTCTCTTCTCTTACATATATATTTTACGATATTCAAATAATACTTTTGATTCTCTTCTCTTACATATATATTTTACGATATTTGAATAATACTTCTGATTCTCTTCTCTTACATATATATTTTACGATATTCGAATAATACTTCTGATTCTCTTCTCTTACATATATATTTTACGATATTCAAATAATACTTCTGATTCTCTTCTCTTACTTATATATTTTAATGTCTAGCTAAATCACAAATAAAATAGATCATTATCAACTGAAAGAAGAATGAAACATTTTACTAGTTATATGTAAACCACATCTACATGAGGAGTGGTATTAAACAGCTTCTAGCCGAGTACAGAATGGTAAAGACAAAATAAATCGATAATTATTGTTCAGTGTAGAATGAATATGGTATCATTCATAAAGGGATTTATCATGATATCAGATGAAACGATATGTCTTCGGAAATTATGGTCCACCTACAGTTCAAATGTTGATTATTGATTGGTTAGTTGTTCTTTGATAAAAAGAAAGGTACACAATGAACCAGCTGCACTCTGCCTACCATGAATATTGAAATCTCATTTTTAGTGTTCTAAGCTTGCAGACTCTTCGCTGAACCGATAAGGGAGAGGGTATCAATGCTCAACTTGTCAAAACTTTTATTGTGAGGGTTGATGGACGTAACAATACTTCCAATGTGTGTGCCTTTTTATGTTTAGAATGTCATTACACTATTTGTAAATTTAGAAACATGAAAAACGAGTTGTATAAAATATAGAACCCATAATAGAGAATAGGAGAGATTAAAGAATACGCAACGAGTAAAATATTTATTTAAAGAGAAAGTGGAGAACTAAATAAAAAGTCGACACGTGCTCTGAAGATGATAAATTAGTAATAGATGCATTTGACTAAATTCCAAGGAAAGTGAAGACTAGATCATAAGAAGTTGTTGTTGTTTTGAATTAAGCACAAAGCTACACAATGGGCTATTTGTGCTCTGCCCACCACGGGTATCGAAATCCGGATTTTAGCGTTGTAAATCCGCAGACATACTGCTGAGCCACTGGGGGGCAGATCATAAGAAGAAACAACAACATAGGAACGGTCAGGTAAGTTAAGTGAAAAATTGTTAGGATGAAATTCAAATATACCTCCCATGACACACAAGAGAGTCTCTAATAGCGAATTGAATGATGTTAGAGCAGATATCTTTTACTCAATGGACGGACTGAATGAAGTTTAGATCATTGATGGCTTGAAGACAAGGTAGGAATCTCTATAACAAAAACAGATGGCAATACATCCTTGCAGTAGGAACTTATTCTACTGAAAGAAATTTAGATATGCACAAATAATAAAATAACAGGACAAAATGCTTAAAGATAAAAACTACCAATATGAAACTCATCAACTGAGCTGAATGTAACCAGTCACTAATGACTAGTAAATGTTTACTGGAAAACACATTCCACCGAAATATCACAAAGTTCACCTTTTTTTCTGAATCCACTCTCTAACTTTTGAATAAAGTAAGCCTTGCATAGTGATGAAAGAAAGTAGAATATGTGGATCAAATGTATATTACTTTAATAATTGCTATGGTTTAACATACTTTCAGGGTTAGGATATTTGAAAATGTGTCAAAAGAATATCTTACTGCCAGTAAATGTAAAAAATATTTTCTAATCAGAACAATCAGAAGTTAACCATTGTACATCTCAGGAAGAAAGTTATCATTTCCAAGATTATCCACCGAATTAAAGAGACTTTAAGTAATCAGTTTTATTGTTGTTTCTACTAGAGGGAAACTTTATGACAGCAACTGAAGTCAGTTGCAACGGTATTTAACAATTAAATTTAATTAAAAGTCTATTGGCATATTATACTACAACACTTTAACATTTAAATAACTCTCTTTCACGTTGAAAACATTACAGCAATTAAAGATTCATGAAAACATGCATTTATTTTCGTACCCTTCTTGTACTGTTAGTATCAGTTTTTATCTTTTATTCAATTAACTAAAAAGACTGCAATTTATTCAATGTAATGTGTTTGCTGGAAAGTAACAGAATCTTAAGAAAACTGAGTGTTTCTAGAGTCAGGTACAAGTGCTCCAGTTATTTTATGTTTCAAATTTCTACTTGTGTATTTCTACTGCGACAGATGGCGTTATATAAATGCTTGCATTTCGTTTTCTCGTAATAATTTTTATGCCTGCAAATACATAGTTTCTTGAGTAAATACCTTAAATGCAACTGAAAATATTAGAAATTGTAAGTAATTCTTTCCTTCAAACGAAAATATTCCAGTATTTAGAAATTAACGTGGATCTTAAAAATCTATATTGAATGCTTTTCAACCAAGATATAGTTGTCAACACTATTCTGTATCGTGAGATAAATCAGGAATATTCTTAAATGCAACACGTTGTTTGAGGTAATATCAGTTTTCTTCTACACTTAAAAATGATATACGTGAACTTGTATGAGATAGTTAAAATAAGTTTAATGAAATATTAACTTCAGTTTTCTGCCTTTTTTAGTTTACCAAATTCCAGTTTATTTCTAAATCATTGTTAAATTACGTCCACAAAAATAACATTTTCAGTTATTTCCTATAATAATCTTGCAAGTTAATTAGTATTCTGGTTTGTTTCTTTATGTTTTAAATTGGTGAACGTTTTACCAAACATGTTTTCATCTCCTAGTAGAATACATTTCATTCAGTGCTGCTTCAGTCACATTATAAATATAGTTAGTTATCCTACAATGACAAATTTCATTTCTGAAGTTGTTTTTAATTCAGTGTACTATGAAATGAAGTAAATTTGTGGCTGCGAACATCTGAGACAGTATCAAGCGAGAGGTTAGTAAATTTCATTATTTTTATTAATATTCTATTTGTAATCAACTTTCTTCAAATTATACATTAACTGACAACTTTAACACGATATTTAGTCTTGATTTAATCTGGTAGTTATCAACGTCTTCAGGGTATATTGTGTAACACACGTTAACAATATTTAACTATAATTTTTAGACTGAAGACAAATGTCAAGAATAGTAAGTTGAAAAGAGACTGTTCCGTCAGCATTGTAAGTTACTTCACATTTCTTAAATGCTTCCCCAATGTCTTTCAAGAATTTGTCGAAATTTTCCAAAGGTATTTGTTTAACAGTTTCTTCTGGCAAAACGGACACCTGGAAATGTGCAAATGGTTAAAAAATTCTTACTGTGTGTAAATATAAAGAATATTCAACAATCAAGATACTTTTATGTTCACCATTTCACTCCTAAGTAAGGATATTTTCATTTCCTGGATCATCCACCGAATTAAAAAGACATTTAATAGTCATTTTATTGCTTATCTGTACCAGAGAGAAACTTCAGATCAATCAGTGAAACGAGCTGGAAACAAAACTAAAAATGAATTTAACTGAAAATATATAATAACATATTACACTAGAATACTGTAGCATTGAAAAATTGTCACTTTTAAGTTAAAAACAGCACAACAATTAAATTCCCAGGGAAGCATGTTTAAGTTTGTCGTACATGTTAGAACGTTTCTTTTGGTTTTTATTTTATTTTTTAATCAAGAAATCTGATATTTATTAAATGTAACATGATTATAAGGAAATAATAAAGTTGAAAGCATTTTCAGTGTTCCTTAACTTATATGTTAACGCTTTCGTTAGGTTGGTTAGAAATTTCTCCTTATATCATATAATATAAAACATTTACCGTGTCAAATAGTGTAATATGTTCTTTCCTTCCTCTTTATGCTTTGTTTGTTTGTTTATGAATATTGCGCAAAGCTACGCGAGGGCTATCTGCGCTAGCCGTCCCTAACTTAGCTGTGTAAGACTAGAGAGAGGACATCTGGTCATCATCACCCACCGCTTGGGCTACTCTTTTATCAATGAAAGTGGAATTGACCGTAACATAATGACGCCCCTACGGCTGAAAAAGCGAGAATTTTTGGTGTAAGGGAGATTCAAGCCCTCGACACTCAGATTACGAATCGAATGCCTTAACCTACGTGGCCATGCCGGGCCTCCTCTTTATGCTAATTTCGTTACTGAATAGAATTGGTTTCTTAGTTATATTAATTAAGTACAACAGTGTAAGAAAGATAATTTAAAAGTAACTAAATTAGGCTTTTAACACTATTTGTCTATTACTTAAATGCATAATATACACTTAAGTGATTCTAATAATAACAATTCATAAACTATAAACAATATAAATGTTAGTGAACAGGATAACATACAGATAAATATTAACTTTTTATCAGACTTTGTGTCCAGCACAAAAAAAGGCAATTATTACATTAATTATCACCGATTAGCTATATCAGTATATACATTCACGTTTTAAGTCAACTCTAAAACTGCTATAACGTAAAACCGACGAATATTATTAGTAAAGAACATGTTACTGAAAATAACAAAAAAATAAAAGATGTTAAGAAAAAGGTTGTAAATTTCTAAATTTTACTGATCCTTTCACCAAAAGTATTTCGTCAACAATAGAAGTTACCCTGTATTACTTCAGTTGTTAACTTTTGTTTTTGAGTTAGTTGGATGAATCTTTGTGCTCGAACTCGGTTTATATCTATGGTACAAAAATACAGCCATCATGTGTAGGACTTCAACGTCACTGGATCTTAATTGCATGTTGTGTTTATGGCATACTTGTAATATCTGAGACGCTTTATTTAAAACTAAGTTCTTATCCCTGACGAATTCACTGAAACCTGGTGCATGTACTCTTGTGTTACGTACAGATGTCTTAAAACAAATTGGCAGTATTGGAGGACCTAGATCAATACATGGGACCTTTGAACTCCATTGTGAAGTTTGGTTCCTTTATGCCAGTTTTATCAATTTTGGTAAAATAATGAAATTCTAATCCATGTTCTTCTCCAGCTTTTTTTTGTATTATCAATAGCTTCTGATGAAATCAAGCTGTCTATGTAGATCAGACATAAATTCAGTCTAGTAAAGTACTTAGTTTTTTAATAGCTAGACTAACTAGGAGTATTGATTTATAATTAATTTATCAGTTTGGTGCCCTTTGTGTTATCGAATATTTAGTCATTATCGCAATGATATTTAAATTTAGCGTGAAGAGGATTTTATACTTATTTTTAAATCAGATTAGGTAACAATGTAATACAGAAACATGTATGTCAGACGTTTTTAAAAACTGTATTAATAAAACTGATATTATTGCAAGAATCTAATAAAACTTTATTGAAAGATACAAACCGGATGGCTTCACATGGTATCTAACACATGAAAAGCGTGACACCAGAAGAATTATCTTCAACTACTTTTTGTACTTATGCAGCAGTTACTCACGATGTGATAATTTATAAACAATTATGACTTGAGACTTTAATTTTAACTTTCGGAGTTTTGTTTTCTTATTTCTTTAATATTTATTAGACTTTACTTCTCTCCGTGGAAACGTACTGTGATTATTTTTAAAATGACAAATATTTGTATTTAACTAAACAAGATGTACGCATGTTTAAGTGATTGAAAAATATATCACAATTAGAACTTAGAATTGTGAGATCATCACAGTTAGATTTCTGTTTTGATACAATTAACAATAAGAATTCGTATCCAAAATGTTTTATTCAAGCACATACATAATTAATACCATACTTACCCACCAACGCTTTTTTTAATCGAAAGTAAAAGATTCCAACTTTGAATTTACAGCAATGATGATAAATCCACATTCTTCTGCTAATTTCTTGATTTCATTACAATAATCTGTCGACATTTGAGTAACAGGAACATATTTTTCTATCCCCTGTTATAAAATAGAATGATTTGAACATTTTGTGTACTTTGTCTGTGTCAGTGAAAGCATTAAAATATTAATTTAAACAGTTTATCGAGTTAATGAAAATACATTGATCGATATTGTTTGCATTGACTTTATTATGCCCGCAACATACCCCACACATCCTAAGATGAATAAAATACAATGCTTTATTTCAATTTTTTTTTTAACACTGATACGTTTCGTTATAAAATTGCCATATTGGTCTAAAAAAGATGTTATTTGCAGTTAATAAAGTTACCTGTCGTCATCCTCAATATTGAACTACTGTTCTGAAACTACCCTAAAACCAAACTTTTATTCTAATATGTTAACTGTCATTTTTATGACGATCTCGTACTTTAAAGTGAGGCAAATGTTTTACGTTATTGCTTGGAGTCTTAAGGGATAGAGCTATTTCTAAATAACTTATTGAAATACGATTTGTATATGTTTTAAACGACAATCAAGTGTACCGTTAGATAAACAAGCAACTAGCAAATATTCTGGAGTACGTTTTGAACTGTTACTGCAACTGTTCCAGGTTTATGTATAATGTCAAATTGTCCTAAATTGAGCTTAAAAATTGGGAAATTATAAGCAAGCTGATCTTTTAGTTCGATTTATAGACGATGATATAAATAAGTCAGAAATTAAAGCCACTTGAGAAATACATAGATTGTTGAAAATACCTAATTATATAGTACTGGCTTATATATATTATTTGACAAATATAACCTTCTAACATAACATAAACTGATTTAAAAGAGTCATTGAAGTAATATACATTAATGTTTATCTACCAGTGGTATAGCAATAAATTATAACGCTAAAACTTGGGTTACGATCCTTTTTTGGGTACAACATATATAAATATAACTACCCTCTGTGAGGTTGATTACGTTGCTTTGATCATAAAAACAAATAAAACTTTGAAATGATATTAAAATAAATACACAATATACATATTATACACATAAATCAATATAAATTTGAGAAATATCAATATTACGATAAAGTACTGTTTCCACTCTTCATTCTTTGACATCTCTAACCAAACAGAAAACTGAGGAGATGATGCTATACTAAATGATAGGAGGTTATTTCCTATCATTAATATACCACGAAGAATGTTTAGAAATTTTCTAAAACTTTTGACAAAGTGAAGGAAAGGATAGCAAAGACTTTGTCAAAGATCTTGGCCCATTGCGAAGGAGTCCTAAAAGGAAAAATGAATGAATGATGTATTAGATTTCTAAACAATATAAGCTAAACATTTATTTTGAAATCGGCTGATTCATATATCAAAATAATTTTCGAATTAACAGCCCATTGCACACTATGTATATATTTGGATAACACTGGGAAAAAATTTTAATATTAACATTATTTCAAAGATATAATTTGGATACTTTTTTCTGATAAGTGAGTAAATCTACTTAAAGGATACGGGTGCAATTCGTTCCTCATTTTGCCACACGTACTCTCATAATTTGATCAGCACAAGAAAGTTTTCTGAAAGTTGTATATTATAAATATCAGCAAATTTATAAGTACATCTTCGTGTTAAAATAGCAATCTTATTTTCTTTTGGAATATATAAACAAATAAAACGGTCTTTGAAACATTATTAAATCATTATCTTCGCAGAACGTAAAAACTAAACAATTTATTCAGTATACAACTTTTAATCGAACACAAATCAACTGAAAAGTGAAGCCATCGTTTTAATTTCAGAAATAAAACGTTATCACAACAAGGTTTAACCTTATCTGTAGACTTATTCGTGAAACTTGGCTCCAGTTTTTTTTATACAGAGCAATATTAGGCTAGCTGCTGTATCAATCGAGAGGAACCTCGCACCAGATTGTAGCATTGTAGGTCCGTAGACATATCGCTGACTAACTGTGGAAATTTTTCTGTAGGAAGACACGTTTGTTCATTATGCGCTATGTACGACAGTTGAATATATATAATCCCCGTATCTGCTCTGTTCATTAAAAAGAAGAAAAATTAAGGTACCTAAATATATCGTGCCTCTTGTTTTTCTGAGAACTATTGTATATATTCGAATGATTTCAAGTTACGTTTAACCTAAAATATCTTTTGTAGACGTAGAAAAGACATACCTCCAAGAAAAAAAACGTTTTTTAGTTTTTCAATTTCTAACGTTAACCTATATATCTTAGTTTATTTTATACTCTTTTATAATAGGGTCACCTAAGTATACATTTACTTGTCACGCTAATTAATATTAGATCATGGATGTAAACTGTTGATGTACATAATACATATATACTAATATATATATATAATATAGACTTTATACGTTGTCGGACACGTTAGCTCTCAAATTATTAACGTTTTATATCTGTTATATAATGAGAAGTTGGGTCCCTAAGCTTCTTTTGATGTTTATTTTATCAGGTAATTTGTGGTTTAGGCTTCTTTTGCACAAGTTACGTAGTCTAGATGTTTCTTTTAAGGGCAGCTTAATTTCACAGTGTGATCAATATTTGTAAAATTTTATACTCTCCGTAAGTCCATATATTCATTTCATACTTCAGCGTACGATTTACTTCATTTTATAAGTCTTGGCTTCTATTTTTGTCACTTTACCTTTTCCTGAATAACAGTTTCACAAGTTTTAATAATTCACATACATGTATATATATATATCAGATACCACTCAGGTGTGGGGGCGTTATAATGTGCCACCCAGTTCAACTATTATTTGGTGAAAAAGTATCCAAATGTTGTAGGTGAGTTGTGATGACTAGCTCCTTCCCTCAATTCTTTGACGACTAAATTATGGACGGCCAGCGCAGATAGCTCTCTTATACTTTTGCGCAAAAATCAAAAATTACAAAAACAAAGACAAACCATACCTTCAACATGTACCGTTTCACCTTTACTTTTAATGTTTTTAGATTTCCAAAAATTTCCCATTTAACCACGTAATCAGAGAATTTTTATATCAATCATTTCTGTACGAACATCTAGCACATTTATTCAATACGCAATAGCTAAGCAAGGCCATTTACCAAGACAATAACCTTAAGTGTACAGAAAAAGTGATTAAAGATTTATTCGCATATCATAACAGTAACATAATTTATAATATTTTTTAATATTGCCTGAACTTTCCTCTAATAAGAAAGATTCAAAGCTGTCACAAAAATTCTGCTTTATATTTAAAAATTACCTTCAATAACATTATCAGCATCTTCATTAACAGTGGTTTATCTCAAAACATTTCATATGCTGCTTTTCAGACATAATGGTTACATAGTTAAATAACATTCCATATGCTGTTTTAGTTAATCTAACTTACACTGTACGCCCAATTCAATATAACAGATAAAAAAATAATAGGAAAAATAAAGTAAGTATATCGGTAACAAATGTATATTATTTAAAAATAAGTATATATCATTTGAAATTATTAATCTCAAGACAAGTTTCATTATTCAAACCATTCAGTTAAACTTCATGAACACAATATATATATTTAAATATATGGCTATTGTTACACATATCTAAAACAATGTTCTCCTTACTTTTGTGTTATATCCAAAACCATGTATTCAATCCTTTCATCATCAAATTTTTCCATGGCGAAGTCAATAAAATCTGATTGAATATCAACGGCAAACATTTTTCTCAAGTTTGGACAGTGTGATAAAAGTATATTTTTAGTAACGTCTTCTGGACCACATCCAAAGTCTAAGACAAACTCACAGTTAGAACCGGCCATCTTTGAAATGTAGTGTAATAATCTTGAATCTGTCCACTCTAAAAGCCCTTTTGGTCTATTCGAACAATACTGAGCAGGTTTTGAATTCATCTAAGAAAGTAAGTCTCCTTTGCATGAAGACGTCATTTTAATAATATGTAAATCCTGTACTTCTAAGTTTTCTATTAAATATTTAGCTTACATTAACAACATTCTATACAAAATAAACTGTATGTTTTACTCTTCGTACTCAAAGAGAATGTAATTCGTTTATATTAAAAATTATGGTTGAAAATTGTCGTAGTAATTTGAAAAGGTATAACTGAAAATATACGTATAAACGTATACAATCTATTCTAAGATCACTTCTCACTAGGAAGTCTTCTAAATTTCGTTCTTATTAATTTCAGCACAAAGGTATGTGCTCTGTGTGATCCAGTATAAAGGAACCCTGGATTTAATTTCCTAATCTCAGTAACTAAAGACTTATTCAAGTTCTAAGACTTTTTATAAAACGTGATGAAACCTACGAAGTTATTGAACACAATTTGTAACCTCTTTATATCATTATAGGTTTACTAGTTAAGTCACCGTAAATGTATATAAAGTGGATAATGATACAATAAAAACTGAATAACGTGCGTATACTAATAAGAAAATTTACATTATGGTAACCATGAGAGCCAGAATGGTTTCTTTGAAACACTGCTGGTCAATAGGGATTTGTTCAAATTATGACTGGACTAGCAGGACCATAGTGGATATCTATACAGCTAAAGTTAACTAAAGGGGGTAGTGGGATCGAATATCCATTCAAACAAACATGCTCGCACTTTCAATTGTGGGAACTTAACAAGTGACGGTCAATCCAACGATTCGTTGGTAAAAAAGTAACTCAAGAGTTGTTAATGGGTCGTAATGACTAGTTGTTTTCTCTTCAGTATTACACTTGTATATTAGGGCGGCTAGCGCAAATATCCCGCGTGTAGCTTTTCGCGAAATTCAAAAACAAACACCCAAGTTAATTAAAGGAGATACAAAAAGGTTGCACTAAAACTATGAACGGCTTAGCAAAGTTCAATGAACACGAATAAAATTAATTATCTCTCACAAAATACCCAGATATCCTGATGTAAATAAAGTGAAAATTAATGAACATTGTATTTATACTGACCACATCTTACGAATAAAAGCCAAGAACAGAAAATCATCACTTGCGAAATGAGATGCTTACAGAAAGCTGTTAACACAACTTGAAGAAATAAAAAAATAAACATAAAGACCAGAGAAATGGTTGTAATAGCTCCAATCAGTAATACATTGAGAAGCAAAGAATTAAGTAGTTTGTCCACATAGTTAGAATGCAGTCTGATCACATTTCAACAATTTGTGACAATCAATATAAATATCGTGGTTTTATGATCAAAGTACGTTCTTTGTCACTTAGATTTTCTAATGTTCGTGTTATAAGTTCACTCCATATAATAGTCATGGAGACACCTCTCTTTATTGCATATTAAAAGCCTCTAGTTCTCCATATGAGTATTCTAAGCAAAATACGCCTTCTTTAAGTGTTACCTACTATACAATTATTTTCAGATGTGTATTTATTAAATCTTTTAAGCATATCCTTGTTAACTGTCAACACTATTTTTTTGTTCACCATTATTTAATGCTACAAATGCGTGTTGGATTTCATTCCCCATTTTCTTCACAATGTAAAAATCTTTGGTTCTTAAACACCATTAACAATCACTTTAATATAAACTAGCGTTTCTGTATTTTGAAAAAAATGTATTCATTTGCTTTGGTATTATGGTTTAATCATCAAGGAATGATCTTTATCTATCAGATTTTATATTGTTCGTGTCATAAATTGATTCTTTATAATGGTCAGACAATCACCTCTCTTGAATACACATTTAGCACCTTTATTCTACATGTAAGGATTCCACAAATTTCTGTTTTGTCACTTCTCTTCTATATCTTGTGTTTCTGAAACACCAAAACCTCTACTTTCATAATACATTTTTCGGTATACTGGTGATAATACCATAGTAACTACATTCTTCTCCATGTTATCTTAAGACAGTGTTTTCTTCAAATAACAGTTAATTACTTTCTTATCTGAGGTAGACACTAGTAGCTGACAGACAATACAAATAAGACTATAACTATTCTATTTGGTGAAAAAATATTTAGTTATCTATGTAAGGAGCTGAAACCAAGGGTGTGAAGTAATTACTATCTAACAACGAAAGTTCAATAAGCAAAACCAAATTTAAGTATTTATATAAAAGCAAGCATTATAATGTAGTAAGAGAAATCATCCCCATATTAATTAATTTTAATATATTTTCGTTTTATGAATTTATATTTAAGAACTAACAACAAATAACGTTTGAAAAACTACAGTGATGAATATATTTGTGTTAACAGGAAACTATTCAGTCACTACGTACGACAACAACAAAAAACACGACATAAGGGATTAAAATATTTATAAATATATCTATTGAAACAAGTGTACCGTTAGAATGCTTGTTTGTTTTGAATTTCGCGCAAAGCTACTCAAGGGCCATCTGCGCTTGCCGTCCCATAGCAGTGTAAGACAAGCGGGGAGGCAGCTAGTTATCACCACCCACCGTCAAATCTTGGGCTGCTCTTTTACCAACGAATAGTGGGGTTAACCGTCGCAATATAACGTCCCATGGTGAAAGAGCGAGCATGTTTGGTTTGGCGGAAATTGGAACCCGCGACCCCAAGATTACGAGTAGAACGCATTAACCCACCTGGTCATGCCGAGCCTAGTACCGTTAGGAAGACAGACAAAACAAATAGCGGAATAACTGGAGCAAGTATCGAACCGTTACAACAACTGTTCCAGGTTTATGTATAAGGGGTTGATTCAGAGCTTAAGTTAGGAGATAATAATCTTGATGTTTTATTATTATTATTATTATTATTATTATTATTATTATTATTATTAAAGTTTCTTTTACGATGAAATAAACAAATAAGAAGTTAAAGTAATTTGGTAACAGGTAAAAGAAGTTTTAAACTTATAAAAAGGAGTATAAATATCAGAAATATTAGTTATTACAATGAACTATTGTTTCTTTACTTGTTGCACTGACATTTCTAACCAAACAGAAAATACAGGATCTGAGACCAGACACAGAGAGAGAGGGTTGTATTTTCAGAAAGTTTTGTATATCTTATAAACAGTGAAGACAAAAAAAAAGAAAAACCTTGTCAAACATCTTGTCCCATTCTAGTGGAGTCCTAAGAAAGAAATGTTTAAAATATATTAGATTTTTAAACAATAAGAGTCAAATGTTTCTTTTCAAAAAAGGATATTTCATATATCAAATTTTTTTTCGAATTAACACCCGTGTACACTATAAGCATATATACACAAATACAATTGTTCTAACGTTGGCAACGTGTTCAAGATAGAATTTGGATTTCTTCGCATAAGTGAGTAAAGCTACTTTAGTGGTACCTTATCCATATAATTTGTTCAAAACTACGACAGTTAACTGAAACTTTTATGTCACAAATATCAAGACATGTATAAGTAAATCTCTGTGTTGGAATAAGGCAATCCTATTTTTGTTTATTTTCAGAATTAAAACGTAATCACAACATGATTTTAATCTTATCTATAGAATTATTCGAGAAACTCAGCGCCGTTTTTATTTAGGTTTCTTTGTTTTTATACAAAACAACATTACGCTAACTGTTGTGTTTACAGTGGGGAATCTAACCATGGTTTGTAGCATCGTAAGTCATTAAACATACCGCTGTCCAACAGAACAAAAAAAATATGTGTAGGAAGATACCTCTTTTGTTTATGTTGTACGTACGGCAGTTGAATATATACGATCCCTGTATGTGCTCTCTTTTTAAAGGGTAGAAAATTAAGATACATAAATATATCGTATCCCTTTTGTTCGTTCTATAGAACAGTTGTTTACAAAAAAAAATGTTTGAATATAATATCTCACGTTGGTCGTAAAACACATTTTATGCAGAAACGCGGATAAAAGACATATGTCTCAAAGGAAAGTTTTCAGTTATTGGTTTTCCAACTTTGTCTATATATTTTAATTTAGTTTATTCTCGTTTCTTATGCGTATACATTTACTATTCACATTAATACAAGTTCATACATATAAACTTTAAAGTATCTTATCTCTCTGATTATTAACGCTTTACATTTGTGGAGTAACTGGATACCTAAGTGTTTTATGCTATTTGTTGTAACATAAACCTTTGGTTTAGGCTTCTTTTTCGTTATTTAACTAACCTAAATGATTAATTAAGACCAGTTTAATTTCACAGTTTGGTATTCATTCAAAGTATGTTTATACTCTCGATAAGTGAATAAACTCTATTTCTTTGTATTGTTTTATCTACTTCATTGTCCATGGTTCCTATTCCTTTCCCTCCACGTTTATAACAAGTTGCACAAGTTTCCAGCAATTCACACTAATATACAGACACACATACTTGTGTATATGTACACACATATAGACACACAAATAAAATATAACAGGCCTTCTTTGCGTAACATAGCACTTTGTGTGCTTGTTTATGTTAGATATTATTATATCTCTATCAACAGGAAATGTCTTTCATTTCTCTCTTCAAGTATTCACTACTATCAAGTTAACGTACTTATTTGGAGAGAGTATCTACGATGTTTAAGTGCAGGAAATTCGACTTATTTTCGTCTTGAAGGCCATAAACAACTCGTTTAATTGTTTTGAAGTTTAAAGTCGTTTTTTTTTCTTTTGAAATCTCTCTGTCTTCCATAAGAGTTTCTTTGAGTTGAGATATATTCAGAATATCGCTGTCTTCATGATATACGTATTCATGAATATTCGTTATTGGTTTACTTCAAAAGTTTAGATTTTCCGAAAAACTTTTCAGTTCCCCATTTAATGACAAAATGTTTTATACAAAAATATGTTCATCAATTATCATTTTATTCTGTACGAATACTTAACAACTAAGCACATTTATTCAACCACTTGACAAGACAGTAACTTCAAGTATACAGCAAATGTCATGAAAAAGCTTATTTACAGATCATGAAAGTAACTGTAAATGTGCATTTCACGAAATATATTTTTAATATACGTTACATTAAGAAAGTTCTAAGCCTCGCAAACTAATAATTTTGTGTCTTAATCTTATTATTTTCACAGATGTATTAACTGTGTATTAGTAAAAAAAATTACTTATGCTGACTTGGTGAGTCTAGCCTGATTTTATATGAAGACCTTCGTTACCACTGTACACCAACATTTGATATTACTAATGACGGGAGAAAAAAAGTAGATAAATCAACAATAAACGTACATTGTTTGAAAATATATATATACAAGCAATTAAAATGGCTAAATTTATTTCATTAACAAAACCATCCCATTTAGGTAACTTTTTTCGAACCATATATATATATATGATTATTTGTATGATATATAAAACACAATTCTAGCCTTACTTTTCTCTTATATCTAAAATTATGTATTCAATCCATGGAGCTAAGCTCAAGCCAATCTTGTAGGTCTAAGTGCATGTTTCCAAGACAATTAAACCTGAATCTAACATCGTATTTGTATTACATGCACTATCGGGATATCTGTAGCACCTTATTTTAAACTACGTTTATACACACTTACTTAACTAATATCCTCATCATACCAAACATGTTCGCCCTTTCAGCCGTGTGGTCGTTATAATGGGCAGTCAATCCCACTATTCGTTGATAAAAGAGTTGCCCAAGAGTTGGCAGTGAGTGGTGATGACTAACATCAGTGAGAAATGAGAGCATTCTCACGTAAAGTGATTCTAACTAGACGGATATGCAAGTTTAAGTGATTCTGTTCACGGATGTGAAATATAATCTGATACCATTTAGTTGAAAGAAAATGTCTTTCAAGACAAAGTAAACAGAATGAGAAACTGTACAGACAGGAAATCTTTCCCGTGATCTTTTACGTTATTTGGCGTTATGACAACAAACAGTAAAGGATGACAAGTTCGCTCTTACTTTTGGATCAATCACTTCAATGTGTTTGAAGTGATTATGCTGTAATTTGACGAAATCAAGGGCAAAGACGAATGTGAGACATATTTATGGATCGTAAAGAATGGATTTTCATTAATACTTGCATCTTATGAAAGAAGTGTTATCTTGACTTGGATATTTGTTCCTGGTGGAATCATACCTTTAAAGTATCTCCTCTGAGAAGAGGCTGATAGAGGCTACATACTTAACTAATGGTGTCCCAGTTATTAACTTACCATTATAACTTGAACGTGAACCATAATATTCCAGACTTTAAAA
The DNA here is from genome assembly GCF_004210375.1 of Tachypleus tridentatus. Taxonomy (NCBI): domain Eukaryota; kingdom Metazoa; phylum Arthropoda; class Merostomata; order Xiphosura; family Limulidae; genus Tachypleus; species Tachypleus tridentatus. Next base: position 171,542,120 of record NC_134837.1, on the reverse strand, counting down.
TAACAAAAGGACGATAATCATTCACCTGTAATAAAAAAAGACACTTAGGTTGGTATAACTTAATGAACAATGTTCTCATGTCGGTTTTTTATATCTTATGAATATCATGTGACATACATTGTTAACAGGTCCAAAGAACGTTCGTATTTTATCTGCAAACTTTTAACTTTTTATTAGTTCCTGTATACCACATGCATTTCGTCGTGCACTATTTTTTGTTAAATTAAACGTTTTTAAACAACACTTGTAAAATAACACCTCAGATAACCTTTATTTCCACGTTCTAAAATGTTTAACCTTGCATGCTTTTATAATCATTAAATAGCAAAACTTTATGTCAGAAAGACTAGTAATTTAATCATTCCAGAAAGAATTTGTTTTAAATATCATCTAGACTTTCAACTGAATTATAACTTGAGGGTCAATTTTGTAATTATAGGTCAATTAAATGGGTGGATTCAAGGTTATGAAATATAAACTTTATAATATAAATCTTCGACAACTATTATATAACGTCTATAAAGTAATGACTGAGAGTTCGTAATTATTTATCATTTGATATATTTACATTAGAATCGTTAACAAAGTCCCAATTTCTTGCTCATAGTATAGCCACTTATATATAAAAATACATCGATAGAGCGATACAAAAATAATAAATCCTGAGCACTGCATTTTGTTTACTTTAGAGATATTACAAATACGTTTTGGATTCAGGACCATAGCAAGCTACTAAATCACAACGTCAGATGTTTTTCTGGCTTCCTTCACTTTCATAATAATATAAACACTCACATACATATACATACATATAATTGAAACATACAGTTTGAAACCAAGGCCTGCGACTTTAAATTACAAAAAATGTTAACGGTTAACCGCAGATTTCGAAAATAATATTCATTGTTTTTTTATCATGTAAGGCGTTTTTCAAATCGGACATAAAACTTACTTATATCAAATTATTATTTCATTTACTATAACAAACAAAAAATTAATAGGCCCGGTATGGCCAGATAGGGCGGTAGGGCGCTCGACTTCCAATCTTAAAGTCACAGGTTCGAATCACGATCACACCAAACATGCTCGTCCTTTCAGCCGTGGGGGCGTTATAATTTTACAGTCAATCCCAGTATTTCTTGGTAAAAAGGTAGCACAAAAGTTGGCGGTAGGTGGTGATGACTTGCTACCTTCCCTTTAGTCTTACACTGTTAAATTAAGGACGGCTAGCGCAGATAGCCCTCGTGCAACTTTGCGTAAAATTCAAAAACAAACAAACAAAAATTAACAAAACTGCAAACAAACTGAACAAGAATAAAGAACATTGATGTCAAATAAGGATGCATTCTCGTCCATCCTGACTTTTTGTGTGTGAAACCTATATAGTTTAGTATCAAAATCTACGTGTTGTGGTCTTTGTTTTATGTATTGCGCCTAGAGCATCAGTTTCTAAGACGAGCGAAAATTAGCCATCATACTGATGTTCCACCTTCCCTGATACCTCCTCTACGTTTTCCTGATGTCTGGATGAAACCTTTTCCTTTGTTCTTCCCTGATGACACTGAAATTTTCAGGGAAGTAGTCAATAGGTGAGTGAGTCTAATATAGCAGTACTAGATAACCTAGAGAACACTTCTTGGAAACCAGTGTGGTTGTATTACAAGATGTGTTTGTAGCCAAAATTATATCGGAGCAAATTAAACAAAACAATGTTTAATTACTATGAAATATCTTCATATTATATTTGGACCGCGTTTTATGACAAACCCCAAAATGAAAGATTTTTCAATTTTTTAAATTAACAGAAGCAGGTGGAAACAAACATATTGTATGTCTGTACCTCATGCTTCTTTATCTTCTAATGTAACCTTAGGATATAGATTTATTTTTCAAATTTATATCCTTAAAGGATATGTTTGTCGTGAGACATTTTAATGACTTTTAGAGGATAATTTTAGAAACCGGTTTCTTTTCTTTCGTGTTTAGCAGTATTAATAATACTTTATTAACACTTAAAAAGAAAGATTAAATTAAAACCCTCGATTTTATCGAGAAAATTTTAATATGGTTTTCTCCTTTTATCACAACAACAAATTTTCACAATAAATCTAGTGAACCGAGTAGGTCTGCATTTGTTTGTCTTCCAATGTCATGAAACCAATCTGAACACATCTTTACGATCTGAAAGTAAGAATACTTTTTTTCGACGTAGCTGCTACACGTTTTTCTCAAAAGTAATGAAATTTTGGTGACATCAAACTACTTACGTATACAATACAAAACAATGTCAGAATGTAATTTTTATACACACCATTCCATCACAACTTTATATCAGCTTGGGCTGACATGCGCCTTGCTTAATTGTATATTTAAATTGTTTTAATATAATATACTCAATGCTTTGTATTTTATTATAATATTTTTGTTACAAAATTCTAAGGACTAAGCATCTTACTAAAATCTTTCTTATTTATAAATTCTGTCATATTTTTCCATCTTACCAAACATAAAATTCTCAAAAAGAACACTAGTTTTCAAAATGACTATATAAATAATTGATTGATTAAAATAAGGTTACTTTTGTTTCCAAACTCCTATCTCTTGGCGAGGGGACTTAAAATGATAAACTTGGTTGTTTGATTTTCCATAGTGGATAGATAACTTAATGCATTTATTTGTCTGCATATTCCTGTCTCACGTTATGGGCTTACAAGCGGACTCGTGACAGTCCGTGGGTGTTTATATTTATATGATGTAACCCTGCAACCAAGATGGTGAAGTAATAAGAAAGGCTTAAAGTCACCCATCATAAGCTTCATAAAAAATTTTCCCTGTCCTTAAACCCGAATCTAGCACCACATTTGGTGTTTCTGGGACACCATGAGATCCTTAAAGCACAATCTTTTAAATTCATAAACTATTGAGAACTTCATTCGGGTAAGTGTCCCAACAGGGCATTTGTTGGGGGGGGAAGGGTCCTCTAGTTCTGTTACCTATGAAAGTAATTACAAAGAATAGGGGATCTTAATCGGTACAATGGGGCCTTTGAACTTTAAAGTTAAATGTAAATGTGTTTTATGTTAACATTTTTAAATTAAGTACCAAAACAGTTTAATGCTGCAATTACTGGGTAACACACATAATAATTGAGAATCAATATCTGACATTTTATTTGTCACTCCGATTATTCCAAATAGATGTATAAGTATTATTAAAATATGTTATTACATTTTAGTATTTGTTACCAGTACAAACAGATATTAAAAAAGACAGGTACAACGTTTAACATGCACAATAACAAGTTTGTATGGACAACGGCCAACATTAAAAAACTCTTAGGTATTTTTAGCCAATAAAATAAAAGCATGCACCTCATAGCTTTGGGTGTCGGTCAAATATTTAAACTGGTCATATGTGATTCAATAAACACATTGGATCGTTATTTTGAGCGTGAATAAAACATATGAAGCTGTAAAGCCATAAGAATAACAAGAAATAATGTTTTTATTGAAAAAGTAAGAACGTATCAAGCGTAATTTGTACATCCTTTAAGGCTACAGTGTAAATTTTAAGGACTCATTCTTAAAAATAAAGAAATATTTTTATTGTACAGTTGTTGAGTATGTTACCATGTGATGACTTTCGTCATAATTTAAATACTTTCATTTTTGTATCGCGCACGTAGTATAAATTATATGGATATAACTAACACCAATTAAATGGTGAAACAATGAAAACAATATTCACAAATACATAACACCTATTTCTTCTTTTATTCTAAATTAAATTTTACTTGTTCTCATGTTCGGACCTTGATGATAGGAATACAATGACACCTGCATGATTATAGGTATTCATTATTTTTCTTTTAAAGAGTATGGTATTAACGTTGTAGATCTGTACTCAGTTCGTATAAACATTACAAACATTATATGAAGTCTCACAAACTAAGTTATTTTCGTTTTAGACAAAAGTGTTTGTTTATATGTATTCACTCAGAATCACAATTATATTCTGCAACAACCCACACCCTTTGGTAGCTAAATTGTACTTTGTCTCAAATGTCAAGCAATATTTACACCAGAAATTCTTCAAATTCAAATATATCAAATAAACAAATATATTTGATTAAATTAATAATGGCTTGTATAGCTTACATTAATGTTAATATTCAAATTAGCAAAACTATTTCGAGGAGAAAGTAGTGAAAACACTGTGTTCACGAAATTAGCTTTTTTACATTGAGATTCGAGCTGGATCACATATGTACTTCATTGGTCAGTCAATCACATTCCACAAAATACATCGAAATTCATATAAATAAATAATGTGTTTCAATATAACCTAGAGATTCACAGACATGCTCAACAGTATCTATACATTGTTAATATAGCGTTTTCAACCAGTGGAAAATTGTTTGTTGTTTCTTTAGAATGAAGTTCAAACCAACCAAGTATTGTTTCAGTAGATCTGAAAACTATATTGAGTGGATTACAAATGACCGTATTTAACTGAAATATTGTGTTAGACTTTGATTGTGGCGCAGGAACGTTACAAAACCATACTTTTGTCAATCAACATTTGTCGACTTCGCCAAGTATACGTTAATTTACGAAAAGATTGAATATATGGTTTTGGATATAATACAGAAGTAAAGTAAATGTGGCTTCATATTCATACAGATAGCTACGTCTTTAGGGGATTCGGATAATGTCTCACTAGGTTTTGGAAAAAAAGTGCAATATCTCAACCAAATATATTTTATATAGTAGAACTTTTTATTAAATACATCATGAAAGTTTGTTTGTTTACAAGTGAGAATCTAATTACGTAGGTAATTTGGTAATAATAGCTTGTACGTTTCTGAGATAAGTAATTACACATTGTTAGAAAAAAATTCAGCACCTTCTCGCATAACATTGACATCTCATTAGAAAGAAATGTTTCTATTCCAATAAAACAGTTGTCAAACACACTTTTTAGTCGAATACAAGAAACTAAAAATTGTCAGAAAATGATTAGGAAATACAAAAGACAAAGGAAAAAATAGTTTTGTTAAAACACAAATAAAAATATCACGATTCATTACAAAAGAAAACTTAAAGCACTTCTCTACAATTAAAACATCGTTTAAAATCTTTTGAATGTTTGTAAAAATTATACTATCTTTGGTGGTTGACTTCCTTTGATTACCATATTTAAATCTCTTAAAGTTATTAGTTTTCACAGACTATGCATCTTATGCTTTATCAAAGTAACGCAAAAGAGTATCAAATATTGCAAAAATCAGTATTTATGAACAGCAAGGCAACACCAAAGCTCGATCGTTTCAAAGTGACAGTCAGTGATCATGGAGGTGAGACAATGGTTTGGTTCCTTTTTTGTCACATAATTCACAGATGCGAAAGAATTATTGAAAAGTAACACAAACGTATTAAATTGTAACTGATTGTAGTACATAAAATTGGTTGTTAATCTATACTACATAAAGAGAAATCATAAAAACAATATTAACAAATACATGCCACGTATTTCTTCTTTTATTCTAAATTAAATTTTACCTGTTCTGATGTTCGGATCTATATAACATGAATACATTGAGACCCCCATGACTATAGGTATTCAGAGAATGTCGTTATATTTCTAGTAAACAGTATGGTATTAACGTTATAAATCTGTACACAGTTAGTATAAACATTATATGAAGTCTCAAAAATTACATTATTTTTATTGGTATAAAGAAATGTTTGTTTACATGTGCTTACTCAGAATCACAATTATATTCTTCAATACCCCCACTCATCGGTGGCTAAACTGTGACACTGTCACAAATGTCTAGCAATATTTAAACCAGAATTCCAAACCAACCAGTAGATCTAAAAAAGACTTTGAGTGGATTGTAAATGGCCAGATATAACTGGGATATTTGGTTAGTCTTTGGTTGTGGCGTAGGAACATTACAAAAACCATATTTTTTTACCTATGTCGTTAAAATATAACAATTAACTAATCTGTCGCAATGCAAATGTGAAAGTGACTCAATTTTCTAGCAATATTTTGCCCAGGAACACTTCAACTTAAAATAAACAAAATTAATATTTTATGTAAATTCTTATTAGCTCTTCTAAGATTCATAAATGTTGTTATTGAAACTGCTAAATCTGTTTGGAGGTATAAATAATTAAAACTGTTTTTCAAAATCGCCGTATTTTCATCTACATTAAGGTTAGGCTCAACATATATCTTTCTTAACCTGGTCACATTTATCATAAAACATCAACACTAAGCTGTTTCCCGGTGGGTTAGATTTAAAATTCCGTCCTCATGAAAGTGAAATGTTGGGTTTGATTCTAGGTGTCAGTAAAATATTTTGCAGTTTTGTGATTAAAATTAACAACAAATGTAGTGGGTTTTATAGTGGGAAATAACTTCCAAGTAGAGATGAGTGCTTTCACATTTGATAATTTCATTTGCAGTGTTTGTAAGTGGGTAACAATTTAGCACATCCATACCATATCTATGAAGCTACTATACCACGTTTTAACAAAGTTTTCACGGTGATTGATTGAATGTTCTGTGAGCTCAAGCAGTGAATTTTTTTACTTTTTAATGTAAAGGTTCACAAAAGAACTAAGATGTCTAGTATCTATGTATTACTAATATCACATTCAGACAGCAGAACTTTACTGTCTTTTTTTCTTTTTTGTAGAATGAATACAGAACTGGTTTTAAATATAACAGAAAAGTAAAATGAAAATTATCTTTAAATATGTATTTAGATATATATGTGATTTTTTAAATTACATTAAGGCTTTCTTTTGTGAAAACAAAACATGTTCTTGATTTCAGCCACTTCAATTTATTTATATTTTTAAAGGATGTACGTTTATGTTTGATCTAGCTACATCATTTTTTCTGTAATTTTTATATCTTTATTACGTGACGTGAGTCCACAGACATACCGCTGTCCCACGGGAGAAATTTATGTGCAGGAAGACTCCTCTTTTGTTTATGTGCTATGTACGGCAGTTGAATATTTATGATCTCCGTATGTGCACTGTTGTTTAAATGGTAGGAAATTAAGATACCTAAACATATCGTATCCTTTTGTTCCTTCTAGAGAACATTTGCTTACCACCAACTTATTTGAAGTTAATATTCCACGTTGGTCCTAAAACAAAATTTATGCAGAAACGCGAGAAAAGACACAAGTCTCAGAGAAAAGTTTCACTTATTGATTTTCCAACGTTTTCTATATATTTTAGTTTAGTTTAATTTCATTTTTCATAAGTCCATCTAAGTTTACGTTTACAACTAACATCAATACTAGTTCATACATGTAAAATTTAAAATATATTAGCTCTCTGATTATTAACGCTTTACGTATGAGAGGTGGCTGAATACCTAAGTGTTTTATACTGTTCATTGTAACATTAGTCTGTGGTTTAGGTTTCCTTTTCACTATTTACGTAACCTAAATTATTAATTAAGCCCAGTTTAATTTTACAGTTTGATCTTCATTCAAAGTATGTTTATACTCTCGATAAGTGAATAAACTTATATTTCCCAGTATAGTTTGATTTATTTCATTGCCCATGGTTCCTATTCCTTTCTATCCACGTTTATAACAAGTTGTACGAATTTCACACTAATATACAGAAACACACGCATGTATATATGCACACACACACACAAATAAAATATAACAGGCCTTCTTTGCGTTACTAATCACTTTGTCTGCTTGTTTATGATAGATGTCATAACATCTCTATGAACAGGAAGTGTCTTTCTTTTTTCTCTTAAAGTAATCGCTACTATCAAATCAACGTACTTATTTTGAAGGGGTATCTGCGATGTTTAAGTATCGGAAACTCGACTTCTTTTCATATTCAAGGCCATAAACAACTCATTTAATTGCTTGGAAGTTTAGAATAATTTTATTCTTTTGAAGACTCACGAGTTTCTTTGATACTAGATATATCCAGGATATCGCTATATTTAGTATCTCCATTTTGATTAATAGTCGTTACTGGTTTACTTCAAATGTTTAGATTTTCCGAAAAACTTTTCAGTTCACCATGTAATGATAAAATGTTTTATACAAAAATATGTTTATCAATTATTCTTTTATTCCGTACGGATACTTAACACTTAAGTACATTTATTCAACCACTTTACAAGACAGTAACATCAAGTATGCAGCAAATGTCATGAAAAAGCTTATTTACAGATCATGAAAGTAACTGTAAATGTGTATTTCACGAAATATATTTTTAATATATGATATATAAAGAAAGTTCTAAGCTCTAGTAAAATAATAATTGTATTCCGTATTCTTATAATTTTCACGTATATGCGTATTAACTGTGTATTATGTGCAAATATCACATATGCTGACTTGGTGAGTCTAATTTTATTTTATGTTAAGACCTTCATTACCACTGTACACCAACATTTGATATTAGACAGGACAAATAAAGTTCGTAAATCAATAATAAACGTACATTCTTTTAAAATATATATATGTAAACAATTAAAATGGCTAAATATATTTCATTAACAAAACCATCCCATTTAGGTAACTTTATTCGAACCATATATATGTATATGGTAATTTGTATCATATATAAAATACAATTCTAGTCATACTTTTCTGTTATATCTGAAATAATGTATTCCGTCCATAGAGCTAAAGTCATGTCATGTGTGCTTAAGTGTTTCCAAAACAATTGAACCTGAATCTAACATCATATCTGTATTACTTGCACTCTCAGGTTATCTGTAGCACTTTATTTTAAACTACGTTTATACATTCTTACTTTATTAATATCCCGTCAAAACAAACATGCTCGCCCTTTCAGCCGTGTGGTCGTTATAAAGTTACGGTAAATTCCACTATTAGTTGGTAAAAAGTAGCTAAAGAGTTGGCAATGGGTGGTGATGAATAGCTGCCTTTCCTCTAGTCTTACACTGTGAAATTAGGGACGGCTAGCCTAAATAGCCCTCGTGAAGTTTTGCGCGAAATTCGAAAACAAACAAACTTAACTTATACAGCTAAACGTGTTGAGTACACTTAGATGTTCTAAATTTAACAGTCAGTAATGGAGAACCTTAATCGATACATTAGGATTTATGAGAATCAGAAGGTGACCTTTGAACTTCAGAGTAGAGAGTAATTCCCTTTTACCGATTTGAACAATTCTGGTAAAATAACAAATTGTATTACACGTAATTCTTCTATAGATTCGATTTGTTATCAGTAGCTTCTGATAAAGTAGATCTTTCTAGATCAGAACGAAAACTCAGCCTAGTAAATAATGTAGCGTTTCAGTAACTAGTCAACTGAAAGTATTAATTTACCATTGTTTTATCAGTTTAGTATTAATGTCATTATCGCATTTTTAACTATTATCCCAATGATATCTAAATATGGGGTGAAGATGATTTTTAAAGTTAGTCTTATGTTCACGTATCTAAGAGTGACGAAAAAAATCATAAAATACCTATGTTTCATGCTGCAGCTTCAAATTACACACACACACACACGTATATATGCATGTTTAAGTTATTGTGAAAATGAAGGAAGCCAAAAAACAATCTAGGTTATGCTCTGAACCCAAAACACATTTGTTATATCACTAAGGTAAACAAAATGCAGTCCTGAAAATTATTAGGATTTTTATATAGTTCTGTCGATATTTTTATGTGTATAAAAGGCTTTACTACAAGTCAGCGTATCCTAAACTTTCTCGATTCACGGCGCCCTTAATGTCTCATCAATTCATTCACGGCGCACCGACGAAAAAGGGAAAACCTAACAGTTCCGTTTATTAAGTAGTTAAGTTCAAACAACTTAATACTTAATAAGTATTTATGTCCTAACAACTTAGTAGTCGTTTGAAAGAATAATACACGTAAATTGAAAGTAAAAACAATTATCAAGTAAACACAATTACTAATGGGATGTGTGCGCCTGTTGGGCACTGCACAGCTTCTCAAGCCTTCGAATCAGACTAGACAACGCCGTTGATTTTCGCGTGGTGCTTGCTTTTTATCACAGTAACTACCGAAAACCTAGCTTCGCAAAGATATGACGTTGTAAATGGAAGTAAAATGCGCTGAGTTTTAGCACTTAGCAGTGGATATTCATCTTTCACTGATATCCAAAACTCAGTTAATTCCAAGCTGCCAAATTTTGTTTTTAAAATCTTATCACAAGATAGCTCAATAAGATTTTCTTTTCCTGCAGATGTAAATTCAGATGGAGCCCTAGCCTTGAATGGGTCTTGGATCCATGCAAACTTCTCCATATCTTCTGGAAAGTGATTTTCAAACCAATCTCTGAGCTGTGTTAAACGCTTCTCAAAAACAGATTTTAGTTCGTGAGTCAAATAAACTTCACTGGATGTAGCAAACTGCTGCAACAGGGGGGAAACAGTCTTTGCTGCCATCTTCATTCATTTGTCTTCTCCATAGTAGTAACTTTTTTCTAAAGGCTGAAACCTTCTAGAGTTCCATAATGTGCGTGTTGCTTCCCTGCAGAGAGAGATTCAATGCATTCAGGTTTTCAAAGAGATCACACAGGTTTGTTAATTTTGACAAAAAATCAGTGTTCAAGAAGTTTCTACCATATTCATGTTCTTTTTTTTTCCAGATGAGAGTAGAGTTCCTGTGGTAATCCGAACACACAGGACAGTACATTTCCATGGGAGAGGCATCGCAAGTTTCATTAGTACAAGAAAAATGTAAGCTCAGATCCCATATTCTCACACAGTATTTTTAAATAACCTCGCCTTCTGTGACCGACTTTTTATAAAGTTCAACACACTTTCCAGCACTAGGTTCAGTGGAGGAATCAGATACTTTGATGCAAAGACTTCCCTGCGGATTATGCAGTGGGTCCACAGTACATAAAGAGCTTTACTTCGTATGAGCGCCTGCAATCCTTCATAACAGCCGGACATAGAGCGACCACCATTGGTACAGACATCAACACACTTAGTCCAGTCTAAATAGTTTTCACACATAAAAGTGTCAAGGATCTCAAACAACTCTTGAGCCTTTGTACCTGTAGTGATACTTTTACAAAAGCGAAGATCTTTCACAATTTTGTCACCATTTACAAAACGTGTGTAGCAAATCAAATGAGCATCCTTGTTACTATCCGTCGCCTCATCCAGCTGTAACCCTCCCTTTAATTTTATCAATTACTGATCGTCGAGATCTTCGGTCGTGTATTGGATTCTACGAGTGATAGTATTGTTGGATAAAGACACCTATGAAAACAGTCTTTCCGCAGGTTCATCAACCATAATGTTACCATATACACTGCAGCCGGTAAAATCAGTTCTGCAATGGTGTGAGGCTTTTTATATTTTGCGATTCTATATGCCACCTTTTAGAATGCTAGCAGAGCATTGCTTGATATTCATGCTTGTTTCAAATATGTGCCTTTTTTGTTCTTTCAATTCTTTGAACTTTCTGCTAAAATAATCACGGGATTTAGTAACCATGTTGGGGTGATTTGTCTCAAAGTGGCGTTTTAGTTTACTTATAAGCATGCACTCTGGAGCCAAAACGTTTAGACGTAATACACACTGCAGACACTCTTCATGATTGCAATTCGCCGAAGTGAAACTAAAATCTAGATAACTATCGTCATAATTCCGATATTTCCGTTTCTTCACAACTTTGTCACTACTCTGTAGTTTGCCATCAATTTCTTCACTTCCACACTTCTTATTAATGTTCAAAAATCTTTCCACTTTTACGCACAAGGACTAAAAATCAACAAAATAATTCACTGAACTTCGCTAGACCTCGCAGACACTTGATCACAGCACCCTTCAGTTTTTTCGATTACTAACAAACCTGGAGAGTCGATAGCTATTTATGTACAAAATCTAAGAAACAAGAAAGTTCGAGAAGTTTCTGACGTAGCCAAAAGTACATGTAAACTAAAACATTCGAGAACGTCATCGAAAGGAATTTAGCTCGATCTAAAGTTAAAACTACGAGCTACCCCGAGCTAGTAGTTCGCGTGGTGTCCAACAGATGTTCATATCGCTTTTTCTTTGTGGGTATTTGGTTATCTTGAATTTTAAACACCCAGGAGGATCAGGTGCAAAAGACATCTTTCTCTATCCCTAACTTTCATGTCGGCTACTACTATGCTGTAATGTTCATCTCTCTCTCTCTCTCTCTCTCTTCCTCCTTCCCGTAATTTTGTGGTCTTGCAGTATTTGATAGTGATAGTTACTTCATTTTTGGGTCAGAGTGAACTGAGGATTACTCCGACCCTTTTCAGGGCAATGTCCATGTATTGTGATACATATATTGTTATTATTTTGCCCTATCAGCAAGATGTCAAATTTGTTGGTGGCACTTTTTTAATATTTTTTATTCATTATATGTATATATATTTATTTTATTATATATTTATTTTATTTTTTATTTATTTTCATTTATCTATTTTTTTATTTAAAATATATATTGACCGGCGGAGAGATGTTTAGGACTAACTGCATCATGTATGAGGTACTTATCTAGTTCGCACAGTAATTCGTTTTTCATCCAATTTTTATCAAAGTACGTTATTGTACTATGTCGGAGTCTATCAGGTATGGTGAGTATGTTCGACTATTTGTGTATGAATTGAGATGATGTAGTTTTTGGAACTCTGTATGCTGTTGTGAGAAGTGTGTTTTGGATTGTTTGTAGTTTGGTTTTAATTATTTTGTCACTTACAGTTATTCATGCTGGAGCTGTGTAGTCTATTACTGGTCTAATAGATGCTTTGTAAATTTTTAGTATGTTGTCCGTAGATGCTCCACTGTTCTTGCCAGTTAGACTCCTAGCATAGTTGGTTCTTCGCCATACTTTGTTTTTAATTTTGTTTACATGTTTAATTTTGAATCATAGGTTAAACCTAAAATTTTGCAGAGACAGTCTGAAGTAGCGTACCATTCATATATATTTCTGGCTGTAGTTTTCTGTATTTTGCCAATTTCGTAAAGAATACGAGTTGTGTTTCTGCTGTGTTTATTTTTATTCTACATTTTTGACAGTATTCACTTATTTTATTTAGTTGTGGTTGGATGTTTGTGGTTGGTGATGCAGCACTTTTCCAGACTGACACATCGTCAGCGAACTGTAAAGAGAATCCATGATTAGGATCCTTCAATGGCATATTGCTTACATACATGATGAAGAGTACAGGTCTAACCACCCCTCCCTGAGGAACACCAGCTTCTGGAATAAAGTACTCAGAAAAGGTACCCTCTACATTCATTCTACACTTTATATTTTCCAAGAAGTTAGACAGCCAGCGAATAATTCCACGAGGTAGTTCCATTTCATTCATACGGAACTTAAGACCATTTATAATGCTTTCTCGATATCGAGGGAGCAAACGACAGTGCATTATTTTTTATTGAAGCTATTTATTATAGTTTCGGTTAATCTAATTAAATGATCTGACGCTTGTATAAATTTCCTGAATCCATTTTGTTCTTTTGGTAATTTTGATGTTCTCCAAGATGTGGAGAGTCTGTTACTGATTACTCTTTCGAGAATTTTACCTATACAGCTGGTTAGGCTGAATGGTCGGTAGCTATTAGGTTTATTTGCTGGCTTTTCTTCGTTATGGAACATTAATATATTAGTGAGCTTCCAAGAAACTGGGATATATCCTGAGGATAGCGATAGGTTGAAAAGTGTTTTTAGGTGGTCAAACAATATCGGAGTGCCCTTTTTAGAAGGATGTCTTGTATTTCATTTTCACCTAGAGATTTGTTTTTTTGTGTGTTTTTATTGCTTCAAGAAGTTCTTGTAGGGATATTTCTTTCTTTAGTATCGTGTTTTCATAGTTTGTGATGTGTTTTGTGTTTGTCTCAGATATGCTTATTGAGAAAATTGTTTCAAATTGTTTTTTATTGTTTAGTATATGGTTGGTGACTTTATTGTAGAAATATGTATTCATATCTGGATCAGAGTGAATTTTAAATGTATTTTGTAGTTGAGCTTTGAAAGCTTCGGCTTTTTCTTTATTTGTATATGATATTGTATTATTGTGTTCAAGTGCAGGATATTTCTTTGCGGCTGTATTATCGTTGGTGAGTCTTTTAAGGTGTGTCCAGAATTTTTTCGGGGCAGTTTTATCGTTCAGTTTTGAGCAGAAGTTGTCCAATTTATCTTGTTTTTGTTGTTTTTATTTGTGTTCTGACGTGATTTCTTACATCGCTGTGTTACACTCAAAAATTTGAAATATCCCGCGGCGCTCTGGGGCACCGCGACACCTAGTTTGGGAACCACTGCTATAAGCAGTGAATTGTGACCTTTATAAAAAAAATAATTAACTTTCTTTCTTTCCAACAATCAGACGACTTCTGTGTATATTTATCAAGTGATGAATGGTTACGAACTTTCCTTCGTTAATTTTCTTGATATTTTGTAAGATTTATCGAAGGTCTCTGTTATTGTTATTTTTGAATTTCACATAAAGCTCCACTTATGATACAGTATGTGCGCTAGTCGTCCCTAATTTAGCTAAGACTAGAGAGAAGGCCACTATTTATCATCACTTATAGCCAACTTTAGAACTACTATTTTACTAGATGATAATGGGATTGACCATCATATTATAACACATTCACGGCTTAAAGGGCGAGCATGTTTAGTGTGACGGATATTCGAACTGGAGACCCTTAGATTACAGATCGATCGCCCTGACCACCTGGCTGAGTGAGACCGGACATCTATTATCAAATTCATATTTATGAGCCTTAAGTCCGAACTTTCGCGAGACCTACCACCGTAACCTTAACATTTGTGCTACAATTTAGTTGAGAGTGCAGATAGTATCTAAAATTAGTTCCTTCTGGAGTAACTAAATTATGTTTTTCCCGACATAAAGTTTTCATTTTTAACGATTATAAAAGCATTTTAGAATATGGAAGAAAAAATATCTGAAGTTTTGAACCGTACTGGTAAAAAAGTTTCAATTTAACTGGTAAAGACAAACAAAGAAAGCAATACTGCACGATGAACTACAAGTGATTAACAAAAGCTAAGAAAAAGTTATACGGTTTGCCAAAAAAAAGGGATTCTAACACCACAGCTATTCATTAGAGCTAATATATGAATCTTCTTTGGAACTATTAACAAGATACATCTTTTCTAGTGAGATATAAAAAACAACTTCATGAGAACATTGTGCAACAGCGTCTGCCTTACCACACACTTAATTAGTTTAAGGCTGTACTAGAACAGGACGATAGAATGTCATTGTTATCTGGGTAAAAGCTTATATATCTACCTAACCGTCTTGAAATAACAAGTAATTCATTACAGTTCTGCTGTTTTAATATTGTACAGAATATGATGTGGACACAATGTAGATTACTTTTGTTGTTTGTACTTCAACATTCTTATGCAATAAGGAATCTTGAAATTTCTCAATAGAAGATATATGATATTAATATTTTTCAATTATTATAACACTAATACACAGTTTATATACATTTTACTTGTGAATTAAGTCAACTTCATGTGTTTATTGTGGCAGTTTTACTGTTTCTACAGAGTAGCGAAGATGCACAATGAGCTAGTTGTGTTTTATCCACAGCGTGGTAACAAAGCTCTTACCAGACTTACCGCTGAGGACAGCTGGATGTGGACACTAACATAATGAATTGTGTTTATGTGTATAAATAAAAACCAAACAAAATGGTTATGGGCTAATTTGTAATAACTGCCAGCCATCACTTTCTAGCCCAAACAAAGAAGTGATTCAATATTGTTTGAAGAAAACTCTGTTTTAGGAAAATATGGAGGAGAATGTAGCTATTATGATACTATTTTCAGTACAATGAAAAATGTGTAACGTAAGTCGAGGTATTGTCATATCAAAAACATATAGATTATAGAGTAGAAATGACAGAACTGAACGTTATGGAATACGTACAAGAACAACAAGGGTCTTAAATGTGTATGCAAGAGAAGTGACTGCGTAACTACTATAAGGAATAAATTTATGGCACGAACATTATAATATCTATGTGACAAAAATGTATTTAGATCATCAAGCCATGATACCATTAGAGAATTATGTTTATTATAACAGATTATTGGAATGTGTTGCAAGGAAACTGGAGTAATTAGAGATTGAAGTAATTTAGTAAATAAATTAATAAGTTAGAATATAGATCTAGAACCACATACTAGACGTATTATTCATATGAGTGTAGTAAGAAGGTAGTCTTCATCATAGTAACTAAAACAAATCATATGTGTTTCTACCTTCTAGTTGAATTATAATGGAACACTAGTGCTGAGTGTGTATATTCATTCTCAACTAAACTATCTATCCACGTCTTCATTGGTCGCCCTCTTCTGACTCCAATGCATTCTTTCTGTGTTGCCAAACTATTTAATTCTTTGCTTCTCAATGTATTCGCTGATTAGGGTATTCCAACCGTTACTCTGATGTTTACATTTCTATTCCTGTTTTTTTTCTAATTATTTTAACAACTTTCTATAAGCATCTGGTGACCTTCCGTTGTTTATTTGTATGAAGAATACTTGTTTGATTTGGTAGGATGGAGTTAGTAAAAACACTGTGTTTATTAATTTTCACTTTATTTCCATGGAGATATTTGGGTGTTACAGGATATGTCTTTATTGTTACTCGTAGTCATTCAATTTTGTTAGTCCATTAATCATTTAGTGCAACCGTTTTTATTTGCTTTAATTAATTTGAGCAGTTTCGACATTCACTATGAGCTTGCTAATTCAGTCATAACTTTACTAGCGCTTCGTTTACCAACAGAGTTTCAATGAAGCTTGTTTTCAGATAACTATTATGGTACTATGCACATTTTTTCTCAGTTTTTATTGTTCGTGAATTAATAAATGGTGTATTTTTATTAGATGCACGTAATAAGAAACTTTCTTAAAGTTATAGATTAACTCACAATTCTGTTTTGTTTTAACAAAATAAGTCTTTATTTAATATATAACTAATAATATCTTAAGTGTACATCGTATAATGCACGTTAATTGTATTCAAGTATAATTTTAAACTGAAGATAAATCTCAAGAAAAGTAAGTTAAACGGTGAGTATTCGGTCAGAATTGTAAGTTACTTCACATTTCTTAAATGATTTCCTGAAGTCTTTAACAAATTTTATAACGTTTCCTAATGGTATTTATTTAACGATTTCTTCAGATAGAAAAGACATAGTAACTTATCATCGCCCTTTTGTTGATACATTTCAAGCATTGTACTGAACACTTTGTAAAGTTTTTCTCAAATACTTTATTATGGTTGAGAGTTGTAGCTATAAAGTTCAAATAAACAATGCAAGGTAAACTCTGTATACTATCAGGCTTAGATTCTATGGACATTCAAGGTCAGATGGTTGGGGCAGTCGACTCACAATCTGAAGGTCAAGGTCCGAATGCACATCCTACAAAACATATCTGCCCTTTCAGCCGTGGGGGTGTTATAATGTCACTGTAAATCCCATTATTCTATATTAAAAGAGTATCTCAAGAATTGATGGTGGTTGGTAATGAGTAATTGCCTTCCCTCTTGTCTTTCACTGCAAAATTACAGACGACTACCGCAGGGAACTCTCGTGTAGCTTTGCGCGTTGTTCAAAACAAACCTATACAAACTAACTTTGAACACCACTATGAAGAGAGGAATTTCAGTTTCTACGCCGACTGGATTCCAATGTGGTATGACTATAAAAAAGAAAACATTCAGTCATACTTACAAGTTAACATGACACCTAATCAATGAGATGTAAGTATTTACAGAAATTAATGTTTTACCATCAACAGAAAATTCCTCGAAATTCGTTAAGTTGGTCAAGAATTCGTTATCCAGTCATGGTTCACGAAGAGTAAAATATGAACATTATTGAATCACACAACATTATACAACGGCAAGTTTCCATAAGACGAACTGTGTCTGTCGTGGGGTAAGAGACGGCAAAACCTAGATAATCGTCACTGTGTTATTACCACAGGTGATGAATGTCTCTATGTAAGACCGCAAAAAGCCATCTTCTCATACGTACCATATAAGTGAAAACTAACATTAAAACTTGACAGACGTATTTCTAAATGTAAACAATAATGGGAATTATTTCTTTAACATTCTAATTTTATAACCAAAGTTGTAAATATAAATTGCTTTTGTCGTTCTTTCATGCTTATATATGCAATTATACTTGCAAACTATATCCTTACACGTAAACGTAATTAAGTAGTTTTGTAAAAGTAAAATTTTGCTTATGGGGCTATTTTCCTTTACATTTTTGTAAAGTATGTCTATATATAAAACTAAAAACTATCATTATCACCATAAGTATTTGTACAAGTATATCTTTCAATCAAATCATAGTTAAGGCGCTTGACTCGCATTCTAAGGATAACGAGATTAAGTGTCTGTCTCATGCATGGAAGCGTTATAATGTGACGGTCAATTCCGCTATTCGCTGGTAAAATAGCCCCAACAACTGGCGGTGAGTGGTGATAAACTAACCTCTTTCTCTCTAGACTAAATTAGGGAAGGCTAGTTCAGATAGCCTTCGTGTAGCTTTTCATGAAATTCAAACAAAAAACCAACATAAGTAATAAACTATTCCGTATGACATCATGATCCAAGATAGAAGTTTTATCTACACTAAAATGTTACACGTGTACTTGTTAGAGATAAGTTCTAAAAAATGAATTTAGCTAAATAATTCTTCTACAGTTATATCTTTTTAAACTTCTTAAGTTCCAGTTCATTTCATAATAATATTGCAGTCACATCCAGAACGAATGATTTGACTTTAAAATATCACGTTGGGTAAAAAAAAATCATCATAAGTTATATTTTATTACTTTTGTGAAAGTTTTAGTAAACATTGTGTTTATCTCTTCCTCCATGAAAGTAAAGTTTCCCATAACTTTACTACAATCCAATAAAATCATATTTAGCCATTTTATAAAAACAAATCATTCATACGAAGACTGCTGATTTACAAAGTTAAAATCAGCGGTTCGATCACTAGATAGCCCGATGAGGCTTTGCTAGAAGAAAACACACACACTGATATGACTTTGACATTTTAACTATTTCAAATCAGCTTACGTTTTGTGATTGGACAGATATTATTTGTCTTCGATAGTTTACCACACGAATGAAACTTCCTATTTACTTGTTGGGCGATTGATTTCAAACTGACGATTGAAATAACATTATATGAGACTAGTAAATATTGCGTAAACTGAATAAAAATCATTTGCATTTCAATAACATGACTATTTTGTATCACAATGAACTTATGTGTCTAGTGTTAATTTAAAACATTTCATAATAATATCGCTTCTGATATTGTTCTGTTTTGAACAGAGTTGACTATTTTATTTATTATACTAAAAAATTGAATTGTAACAATAAGTATGTAACTTGCATCATTTCCATATGTCATAATGGTGTGATTCTTTATACAGTGAAGAAATAATAACACATTGTTCTTTAAAGATGTGCTTAATTTTAGTATTGGTAAATAAATGTGAGTACTTCAGTACACCATTCCACTTAAAATCGTCTTAGTGAGAAATTAGCTAAAAACAGTATTTGTTGCTATATTTATCCCAAGTCTTGATTCAAACTGTTAATTAAAATGAATAATATAATAACGGAAGGAAAACTATTCGTTGATAAAAGAAGAGCCCAAATGTTGACGGTAGGTGGTTATGACTAGCTGTCTCACACTACAAAATTAGGGACGGCTAGCGCGGATAGCCATTGTGTAGCTTTGCGCGTAATTCAAAAAACAAACAAAGTTTATTAACACAAATATATTTTAATATACAAACATCAATACAACTCATAATAATGGTAATTACAAAAAATGATGTGTATACAAATGTTTGTATGACAAACATACAAACAATACTGTGTCTTCTCTCATGTCTGGAACTAAATATTTATCGACAGTTCTCGATGAACGAATTAATTCTGTGTTGATGTACAGATACACTTCAGTTGAGGGATGCTAGGTAGCTTCATCTCATTCTCCGTTGAAGTTAATTCAATGAACGTTCGAAATCTATAAACGTTTATGGTCAAATACCTGTAATGTTTCGATTAATAAGCGTTATTAGCATCTATAGCTTCCGAGCTTTATGTTATACTAATTGTAGCAAACCAATAATATTAAACTCCGCGTTTCGTTGATTACTGTTTACAAGTTTGAGAGAAGGTTTTTAGAAGTTTTATGTAAGTCAACAACACTGGTATTTCACATATACATGTCATACATTGTTGATTCTTACACTCGAAAATCTTCATCAAATATAGGGAATAGGTGGGTATTTCGAAGTACACATTTAACAATAAAAGTTACATGCATTTCTAAATACAAATTTAATTTACAAAAACGTAAATATTAGAATAAATATATAATAGTGAATCTGTTGCATTTGTTACAACTGGCCTTTTGTGTGATTTTACACCATATTTTTCAGTACAAAGTGCATTACTGTATAAATTTCTCTAAATGCTTAGCTAATTACACCAAAGTTTCTTTATAACAAACGTTATTGTTCTATTTTAGTAATTTTAATACAAATGTGTTAATGTAAATCTATAATATTTAATAATTCTTAGACTTTTTTATTATAATACTCATACAAAATATGTTTGGTTTTATTATTATAGAATTTGGAAAATTAGATATGTTTTTAAAATAATAGCTTTATTAGATTTTATCAATATTGAAATTTCTTAAAGCTACGCATTAATTAACAATTATTTTTCCTATAACACCTACCTTTGGTATTGAATCATCTGTTAATTAATCACATGTTTGGGGTATACTGTGTAGACAAGTTAAAGTATTCGGATTGGTGACTGTTCTGTCAGTATTAGAATTTACTTAATATTTCTGAGAAACCATCCTGTAGTCCTCTAAAAATATTTGGCACTGTGAAATTATATTTGTTTAACTAATTTTTGGGCATGACTGACTCTTAATGTGACTAAATGTATGTATTTTTAATGTATATTTGTAATGAACTGAATATTTATTTTTTCCAAGTGTCTGTTTCGTTTTCCTATTTTCACCAATCAGGATTAATTGACTTTGATCATTTCACTATAACATTTCTCTTTAAATACGATGCATATCCACCGATATAAAAAAGCTGTTTAGTAATAACTTTGGGCTTTTTTTTGCTACAAAACACCTTTCTCAGTACTACTTGCATCAACTAATACCGTATTTTAAAATAAATTTTAATTCAAAGCACGTAATTACATCTTAAACTACTGGCAATAATATTGAAATGACTCATGTTTACTTAATAATATCAAAGTAGTTGCAAAATTCAAGAAGGGATGCTTTGGAACTTTGTACCCTTGATATAGTGTTTGCATTGGATCTTTTGACTTTGTTTTATAAGTTAAGCAGCGTGAAATTATTGGATTTTGATATCCATGGTGATCAGAGTCTAGAATATGTATTGTATAGCTTTGGTTTAACAAAGACCAAACTAATTAATACAAGAACTTTCTCTTGGAAATTACACCTTATGTAATTTAGAAATTTTGCCATGCTAAATGACATTACGTAAGTTTTTGAATTTTTGTCTTTTCCATAAGGACATTTCACTGAAATCTTCCGAATATTTACTTACACCATGAAAACTGGTGAAACGAAACATATAAAGTAACTAGCATCTTTCTACAACGTTTATTAAGTACACTCACGCTTAGTTGTTTATATAACCCACTACCAAGAATATTATAAAAAAAAACAACAAGAATTATAACATATATGTAGAGCGCCGCCACTACATTCCGACACTCAGTTACACAACCTTTTCCAAACATGTGGTCAGCTTCCGGTCAGTGGCTTTTCTCGACATCACTGATTAAGAATTATAATGTAGTGAATGCATAGTCCTTTTATCATATTACATTTATTCAAATTTGTTGATTAATATAGCTTACCTAGCAAAGTAGCTGGCCCCTGATATTGTTTTATTTCTAAGAGCAAGTGGTATCGAAAATATGAAAACAGACAATTTAAAAATGTATGTGTTCACAAGAAACTACAGTAACAACATAAAACTTGCACTCAAGAAACGCGATTTTCATTGGTTGGGACAAATCGTTCAGTGACTAATGAGATTTAAATTTAAAACTACGGTGGTTGTCAGATAATATTTAAGATATTGATATTTGACTCAACTGAGGCATGTTTCTTGAGAGTGAATAACTGGTGTCAGAGAGCAAAGCTATAACGTATGTAATAAATAATACTTCATGCGATGAAAATTAGTTAATTATTAGATGAAATTCGTCAGGCAGTAAAGTCAGTAATAAATTATATTTTATTGTGTAAGTTAGTTACTTGGGATTCTCTTTTATGACGCAAATCTTAACATTAATTTAATGTTACACAAAGTTAGAAACTGTAAGTTTATTAAACTGTGCAAAAATAATGAAATATTTTAAACTGCATAATTTCTGTGTCTATTAGTACATGATAGTTTTCCGTTAGTTAATATTCTGGTTTCATTTACAAATATTGTGCACATATAACAATTGTTTTTATTTGTTATAAATCATAAAGCATCACAATCTGTGTTCTAACCGTAGCATGTATCGATAACTGGATTAATTTAGTAATAAGGCAACTGAATTACCGCTGAGCTACGGAAGCTATATAGAGCGTAAGTTTAAAACCCACTGAACGTTAAAAATGTGAAACAACATACACACATGCACAAATAGTATTTGTTGTTTGAAATAACTTCTTATCTGTTGTGATGTCAGGTCCTCAAAACTGAAAAACAAATTGACTATTGTATAACGATAAATATTCAAACACTGTTATTATTGTTTCATAATATATAGTATGCCTTTAGATTTTTATATCTATTTTCTGTTCTTAAGAAAATTAGCATGGCCATATGTTGTCCTTTTAATCAGGCTGTTTTCACTTGTCTGCCGATATGTTTGTTTCCATACACAATCACAATTCTTTATTGCAATACCCAAACCATCGGGTTTCAGCGATAAGTCTGAGGGCTTATGTGTTTAAAATTTGACTTTCGACACCACGATGTAAGCAGACAACAAACAACTCGTTGTTCAATTTCGTGATTTGCTAAAAAGAAAAAAAAACTTTTACAATGGAAATATAAAAAGACTCACCTTTATAGCAATATACATATATAATATACAGACTAAAATTATTGAAAGTAATATAAAAAAAGAAACATTTTGTTTAAACTTGTAACGATTTGTCTAAATTCAGTGAATGTTAATGTTAAAATAATGAAACTATATGGAAACCTAAAGTGGTAAAACTGTGGCAGATAGAAAAGTTCGTACATTAATAAAAGTTACAAAAGGCATCAAAACCTAAAGGTCTCTGGGGGATGAAGTTTACGTTGTGGGTGTATGAGTGTGTGTTTTCTTATAGCAAAACAACATCGGGCTATCTGCTGAGTCCACCAAAGGGAATCGAACCCCTGATTTTAGCGTTGTAAATCCGTAGACTTACCGCTGTATTGAGTTTTGAGTTAACAGAACTGATGTAGAAGGTTTTTTATACGTGATGAAAATAACGCACATATAGTATAAATCAACAACAACAAAAGCTAGAAAGCTTCCTAGTGAGAAGTGAAATTAAAATATATTATTTACATTTTATGTTTATAATTTGGTTTACATTTTTGTAAATGTAAAAATATTTTCGTATGTCCATTTCTTCTTTTTTAAAATTACTATACAACTTTTCGAACAATATGTTAATATGATTAAGTTACATGTTTCAAGTGTAGAAGGAGTGAAATATACAATTTATTTAATGGAATATCTCTTTGTAAGTGTAAGCTAAAGCTTAAGAGAAAAAATAAAAGTGTAGTACTTAAGTATTTTTAATATAAAGTTTTAATGCAACAAAAATTTATTTTTAGAATGAATTCAAAACCAGCCCAGTATTGTTCAAATAGACCGAGAGGAATATTAGATGATAGATTCAAGACTATCACACGACATCTCGAAGCTGACCGGGTCTGACTGGAATTTTGTCTTAGACTTTGGTTGTGGTCCTGGTAATGTAACAAAATATATACTTTTAAAACACTGTCCAAACATGAAAAAATGTTTGCCGTTGATATTCAGTTAACATTTATTGATTTTGCTAAGCAAATATTCGGTCATGAAAGGATTGAATACATGGTTTTGGATATAACACAAAAGTAAGGAAAGAGTTGTATTTAGATATGTATAACAATAGCCATTTATATGCATATATATAAATATGTATATATGAATTGAATAAAGTTGACTAAATGACGTGGATTGGTCAATGAAACATGACCAGCTATTAACTTTCAATTATACGTATGAAGTAAAAGAATAATTGACAAAGACATTCTTGTGGAAAAATGTCATCATTAAATGGTGAAATTAAAGATATTCAGAACATAAACACAAACCACTAACTACTAATCATGAAAACCTACGTTCTTACCGTTATTTCTGTTTGAGAGTCCAAGCAGTATCTCAAAATATTTGCCACACTATAAGACATCAGAGTGTCATAAAAGTATCAGTCACTATCTTAATTCATCGTATTAGAAAAACATGTAGACTCACGAAGTATTAATAGAAATGAATTTAAAAAAAAAAAAACCTATAACCAGAGCACTTTCGATAGGTAGGTTTTCTTCTTCAGGGTCAAATTAGGTAAATATTTTAAAATGGACGTTGGGTTATAGGGTGATGTTGAATGGTTGCCATCTTTTTGTTCAATAGTTCAGTATTGAGGATGACGGCAGACAGCTTTAGTATTTTTGACATAAATACAAACAACATCCTTTTAGAGAAAACTGGCAATTTTATTACGCAACTTATTCAGTATAAAATTAAAAAATGAAATGAAATAAAGCATTATATTTGATTAATATAAGGATGTGTGGGTTTATGTTATGGACAAGTAACATTAAAATAAATAATATCGATAAATTTATTTTCAGTAATTTGATAAATTGTTCATGATAATAAATTGAAATTTCAAGGTCACAGAAGATATGCAACAAATATTAAAATTATCGTATTTATCAACAGGGGATAGAAAAATATATTCCGTTCACCCATATGTCGAATGATTATTGTACTGTAACCAAGGAAGTGGCAGAAGAATGCGGATTTGTCCCTGTTGTTGTAACTTCAAGTGTTGAATCCTTCACTTTTAGTTCTAGAAAAATGTTTACGAGTAAGTGTAGTGTTAACTATGTACATATTTTAATAAAACATTTTGGTTATAGATTTTTGGAGTTAACTTTATGAAATATTGTAATCTAACTGTAATCTCCAATTGTGATATATTTATCAATTAATAAAACGTGTATATATCTTGATTTGTCAGTTACAAATATTTATACATTATTAGACTAAATTAAACAAATGATTCACAATACCATACGTAACAGCCCTTAAAGGGGAGTTATTACGTTTTCTCGAAGACAAGTAAAGTCTAATAAACATTAAACACGTGAGAAAATACAAATGTGAAGATTATAATTAAAATCACAAATCATAATAGTTTATAACTGGACACATCGTGAGTAGCTAATGCATAGGTACAAGAAAGTAACTAAAGGTGACCCTACTGGCATCACGCTTTACATGTATCAGACAGTGCGTGAAGTAAACCGATTTGTGTTTTTGGTTAAGGTTATATTCCATTTCTACTATAATTTCAGATTTATTAATAAAGTTGTTTATAATTTCTGATATGTATTGATGTATTAGAGAAATCTGTCATTGTGAAATCGTAAATTCGAGTATATTTTGACTGGTGAACATAGTAAAAACTGATAAATATTTGAAAAATAGAGAATAGATAATTCGTCAAAAATTAATTGTATTTTTTTTTAATACTAACTGAGAGTAAGAAGTTTTCTCAAAATTTTACAGATTTCTACGAATCTGTTTTGCCCGAAACAATCGTTAAGCAAATACAATTGGAAAATATGAAAAAAATTCTTGAAAGACTATGAACAAACATTT
Organism: Tachypleus tridentatus; assembly: GCF_004210375.1. Lineage (NCBI taxonomy): Eukaryota > Metazoa > Arthropoda > Merostomata > Xiphosura > Limulidae > Tachypleus > Tachypleus tridentatus. The sequence goes on along the minus strand of NC_134837.1, from coordinate 171,516,028 downwards.
AAACAATATGAAGTAACTTACAATTTTGACGGAAGAATCACCATTCAGAATTCTTTACTAGAGATTTGTCTCCTGTCAAAAAATTAATGTTAAATGGTATTAACGTGTTTTATACAGTACACTCTTAAGATGTTATTAATTGTCATATTAAATCAAGACAAAGTGTAGTGTTAGAGTTGTTATTAATCTATAACTTGACAAATATTGGTTATTAATTGAATATCAATATAAATACTGAAAGTTACTGATTTTTATGAATAAAAAATGAAACAAATATTCATGATAATTATAATAATAATATAAAGAAGTATTAAATATTATATATCATCTAACAATAGTTATTAAGTTTTCTTATTTGTTAAACATGGAATTACTTTTAAACCTATACTACCCTTTTATTCAGACAGCTGGATACAGCTGATCTCCATACACAGCATAAACAGAAATTGTTATATATTGCTTTCAGCTTATCACTACCATAAAATATATGTTTTGATACTGAATCATATGTTCGCAGCCACAAGTGGGGAAGTAATAATAACAACCTATCCTGAAACACCAAAATATCGTGGTGGAAATAAAGTAAAATTAATAAAGACCATTTTTGAACTAACTCTTACAAACAATTCGGCACTTTGTAACGTTAAATTGGCTTCTCTCTAGAAAAATATCTTTCTATTTCAATAAAACAATTGTCAAACACATTTTTTTCAGTCGAATACAAGAAACTAACAATTGTCAGTAAATGACTGAAAAATACAAAAGACATACGAAAAAACAATTTTGACAGTACACAACTAAAAATATCACGATTCAATGAATGTAAAAAAGAAAACAGAACAATTTCCCGCTATTGAAACATCGTTCAAAAACTTCTTGAATATTTATAAAAATTAGAGAAATTTTGGTGGTTGACTTTATTTGATTACCGTATTCAAGTTTCTTATTGTCATACTTTTTCACAAACTTATGCTTTATCAAAGTAACACAAAATTTTTTGCAAAAAAAAGTATTTATGAATAGTAAGGCAACATCAAAAATTAGTTTGTTTCAAAGCATCGGTTTGTGATCATGGAGGTGAGACAGTGTCTTGGATCCGTTTTTTGTCACATTTCCACTTAGACATATAAAATTGTAACTGATTGTAGTATGTAAAATTACGGTTGATATTCGAATGTGTGTGTATGTTGGTTCTTGCTAGTTTATTTTTTGCTGTGTGCTCGAGATTACTGCCATACCCAATGAAGTCTAACAATTCCCGGTTGAACCAACAAATTTTGCTGTGAATCATTAGTACGTAAAGAAGGGATAATTAAGTGTAATATTGTTACACAATGGCTTTGATAATTTTAAACTTTCAGCAAATTAACTGATTTTTTTAAGCGTCTTTAAATGGCAAAAGACTGATTTTCCCAAAAATAAACACCGTAAACATTAATTTGATAGTCGAGAAGAAAAAAGATTTATTGTTGAAACAGAAGTTATGTTATCTGACGTAAATTAACTGAAATAGTACAACAGAAACTGGAAAAGTTAACATAAAACATGTTATTTTTAAAAGTAAAGTAGACAGTATTTTTGGGCATGACTTAAATATGACTCAACATTAATTTAACAGTGACATCTACTACTGCGTGTCTTTCTATTTCTGGCCCGGCATAGCCTAGTGTGTTAAAGCGTTCGACTCGTAATCCGATGATCACGGGTTCGAATCCCCGTCGCACCAAACATGCTCGCCCTTTCAGCCATGGGGCGTTATAATGTGAGAGTCAATCCCACTATTCGTTGGTAAAAGAGTAGCTCAAGAGTCGGCGGTGGGTGGTGATGACTAGCTGCCTTCCCTCTAGTCTTACACTGCTAAATTATGGACGGCTAGCGCAGAAAGCCCTCGAGTAACTTTGCGCAAAATTCAAAAAACAAACAAACAATCTTTCTATTTCTACAGCAGAAATGGCTGTCATCTCAACTTCTACCCTATGACCACTATCATTACTTGCCACATTGTTTTTGAATGAGTTAGCTTATCTACTACATATTTTACTCAGTCCATCTGATGGTAACCTTCTAACATACTAGTAAAGGTAATAATGTATCACAAATACTACAACTATAACTAGTTCTTTCTCATCATAGGGTATGTGTATTAGGATGTTGTGAGCACATCTTTATGACGACAAATTACTCTTTTTCGACCCATTCAGCCATTTGATCTTACGAGTACATCAGAATATCCTACCAGCAAGTGTTGTATCAAGCCAATGGACACATCTCACTATGACTTTGTCAGTTTCCTGAGTATTTGCTACAGTATGTACATTTTTGCTGCTGATTTTACTTGATAGTTACTGTTATCCTTCTATGTGTACTATAGGTTGTTTTGTTTTTTGTATTTCGCGCAAAGCTACACAAGAGCCATCTGCGCTAGCCATCCCTAATTTAGTAGTGTAAAACTACAGGGAAGGCAGCTAGTTATCACCAGTCACCGCCAACTCTTGGGCTACTCTTTTACCAACGAACAGTGGGATTGACCTTCACTTTATAACGCCCCACGGTTGAAAGGGCGAGCATGTTTGATGTCACGGGAGTTCAAACCCGCGGCCCTCAGATTACGAGTCGAGTGTCTTAACCACCTGGCCATGCCATACCTGCGTATCATGGATTACTACTATCTACTTGTAACCAATAGACATGCTGCCTTTGTGGTTAAGAAACATAATATGTAAATTTTAATAGCCAATATTGATCAATTTCCAATGGAGTCAACCTACTTATATAACACCAAAGACATTCAAAATATAGTTATAATACATTTCACTCTATTTCAAATTTATATGTGCTGTGACTCACTCGTACGATAATGATTTGCGTATTCAAAATTATTTTAATGTAGCATAGTCAAGCCTGTGTATTTTTTTATAATATTTGACTATCTACACCAGATATTTGTGTAAAGGTGATTACGTGCTCAAAAACTAATTTTATACCAAACTCCAAATGGTCATAACCAAAACTTAAAAACTTGCCCATTCACTTGAAACTAATGTAACTGCACAGCCCAAAAAAGTACTACGAGGTTCTTAAACTCCTTCATAATAGGTTGAAGTAACTGTTGTTGTCGATTTTTTTTAGAATCAGTGAATCAGAATCTGGAATCACATTTATTATTTCTGTGCATTTTGGGATTCTAAAAGTTTAATGTTTGATACTTGTTCATACACCTACTCGAAAATCTTTCCTGGGCAATATTATAATGGAAACTTTCAGGTGAGGAACTATTGATACAAGATGTCATCGACAAGACCTCAAGTTCCACATATGGGTGTCTTAACAAGATAGTTGCTTGGGTATGTCCCCAAAGCGATGCACTTATTGAATTATTTGTTTAATTGTGCGTAGTTTCTTCTATTTTAAAACAAAGCCACTGTGTCCATAGCGAAAATCCAAACACGGTTTTAGCGTTCTAAGTTCTTAACTTACCATTGTCCCATTGGGAGACATTATAAAAGTAAGTGGATATACTAGAGGATTGGCTGTTTGTAGTTAAGTATAAGGCTAATAGAATATCTTTGCTTCACTACGAGTATCGAAACCTGGTATTTACAGACACACCACTGTGCCACTAAGGAGTTATGCTAGAGGATCTTCATCAATGCATTGGGGTCTTTGGAAACGATAATTAGGCCTAATAACCCCAGACTGAAGTGCGAGTATTATTCTTAAATATTTTTAAATAATGCACCTAAATAGCTAAATTTGTAATTTTGAGATAACGCACAGAATATCCGTGAGTCAGTATCTGTCATTTCGTTTGTTACTCTGATAATTCCAAATAAAATGTATAAATAATATTGAACCCTGCTGACAAACTATATGTGGGTTTGTTGTTAATACAAACTGATGCTAAAAACAAAAGCACAAACAATGTTTAAAATGTAGAATAATAACTATGAATGGTCGTAGAATAATATTAAAAGAATCTACAAGTTTCGGTACCTTGTAGTGTTTTAATATTGACTGTTAGCCATTTATAGATGCTGTTGTTCATTTGAAATATTTTTCGTGCGTTTTTTAATTTTTTTGCGAATGTTGCTTTGATGATTAATTTTCATAAAGACATGTCTTTATTTTGGTTATCTTTAAAGAGAGATTTTCCGTCTTCTTTGAAACCCATTTAGGAACTTATTTATCTCAATAATTTATTGTGTGGCCTTTTGCTATAACAAATAAACATAAGAAATTATGAACTTTAATTTTTATCTCATTGCAATGTTGAGTTACTAATACTATAGAATTGCTGATAAATTGATAGGAGTTTGAGTTCACAGCCACCTGTATAAAACAGATATTTATAAAATAACTTTATGAAAATTTATCACTTATAATTCCTAAAATATAACTTGAATAAGCTCGAATAAAACCAGTTTAAAGCAAACATAATAATAATTCCAAATAAAACTTAACTAAAAATTCATTCCATTTTTATTTATCATTTTTATTTTGAAATAAATATTATAGTTTTCATCAGAAATTTGTTTTTATTTTCTTTCCCTTATAAAACGTTTATTACTGCAAATATAGAATAGTCGTTCAGATTTCTATTAAAATTTGCTTAGAAAAAATATCATTAAAATAAACAGATATTTTCTGATGTCCTTTTTAGGCTTAAAAATGATAGCAAAATATCCATTATATTTTCCTTTTAATTTACATAGGTGAACTTTTATAAATTACAAAACTATTAAAAAAGTAGTCGACATTGGCTAAAACATAGACAGATATTGATGACCCTGGAAATACTCCCTGGAAACAAAAGTGGTTGCATTACAAGATGTGCTTATAGACATAATTGCATAGAAGAAAACAAAACAAAAATAATTAATTTGTATGATATGTCTTCATATCACACATTGGGAAAAGTTTTTATGAGAGAATTGCACACAATCCAAATGAAAGATTTTTATAATTTCTATATTCATAGAAGCAGGTGGTAACAAACATATTGCATGCCAGTATCTCATGCTGTTTTACCTACTAAAAACGCTTTACGATATATATTTATTTTCCAATGTACATTCTTGGTAAGACATGCATTTATCGTGAGGCATTCTGATAATTTTTGCACAATGGTTTTACTAACTGATTACTTTGTTCTTTCTTATTGCTTTATTGACACTTGAAAATAAAGTTTAAATTAAAACCCTCGATTTCATACAGAAACTTTAATATGATTTTTACTCCTTAAGTTAACTTGATATATAATCTACAATTTGAATTTACTCTCAAAGTATTCAAATTAATAAAGCTAACCTCGTATGTTGAACAAATTCCCAGTTGTAAGTTCAAAGAGGACATTGATGAAAAGGATGTCTGTAGAAACTTGAGATAAAACTTGCAATATACAGACCTTTAATCACCACAATATATCTTCTTAATAGATTTAATAACCTGAGTTTTTGGTTGTTGTATTTTATTGTTGTTGTTGTTTGTTTACAAAATCCTGTCTCTCGGTGGATGAATGGTAAGAATAGAGGATCTCAATCGGTGCTTTGAACGCTGGAAGTGAAGTGCAGGAATCTCATGTTAGTATTTTTAAATTAATTACCAAACAGTTAAACGTTGTAATTATTGGGAAACATAGAGAATAACTGTGAATCAAAATCTCACATTTCATTTGTCTCTGATTATTTCGAGTAGATGTACAAATATTACGAATTTCTGTTAGTGAATTTGAACGTCTGTTGCTAGTGCAGTGTGATATAAAAAAAGGCAGATTCAACATTTATAATCTAGAATAACAAATTTAGTTGGACGACGCCCAACATTAAAAATTTCATGCTTTAGCTAAAAAAAAACACGGTCACAGGTTTAAACTGGTCGCATTTGATTAATTTACGTATTAGATCGTGTATCTTGAACGTGAATGAAACGTATCAGTCTCTAATGCTTTAAGAGTAAGTAGAAATAATCTTTTTATTCAAGAAACATAAGATAGTATTAAGCGTAGTTTGTATACCCTGTAAAGCTACCGTGTAAACTTTACTGATTCGTTCTTAAAAATAAAGAAATGATACCTAATGTATAGATTTTGAGTATGTTACCATGTAATGGCATCTGTCGTAATTTAAATATTTTTATTTTTTATTTAAAAATATCGTGTACGTCGTATATATTATACGAACATAGAAACCCCCCATTAAATGTTAAAAAGAATATTTACAAATACGCAGCAGTTCTTTGTTCTTTTATTCTAAATTAAATTTTACCTGTTCTGATGTTCGGTCCTTGATATTAAGAATACAATGAGACCTTTATGACTATAGGTATTCAAACAGTGTCATTATTTTTCTAGTAGAGAGTATGGTATTAATATTATAGATCTGTACTCACTTCGTATAAACATTACAAACATTATGTGAAGTCTCTCTAATTAAAGTATTCTCATTTGTCTACAAATTTTTAAGTACAAATAGCAAAACTGTTTTGAGAAAATTATCTTCTTTACACGAATGTTCAAGTTTGGTCAAGTATGTCCTTCGTAGACTAATAATATTCTATAAAATACATCAAACCCATATAAATAGATAATGTGTATTAAGATAATCTAAAGATTCACAGAAAATTTAACAATACTGATATATTATTAACATAACATTTTCAAATACTGAAAGATTTGTTATTGTTTGTTTGTTTTTTAAATGAATTCCAAATCAGCCCAATATTGTTCCAGTAGGCCTATGAAAGATTTTTGGTGGATCGATTCAAGACTATCATATTATATCTCGAAAATGACAGAATCTAGCTGGGATATTGTGTTAGACTTTGGTTGTGGCGCAGGAAACATCACAAAAACCATACTTTTATCACACTGTACAGCCCAGACTAAGATTATTGCTGTCGATGTTCATTCAACATTTGTTTGTTTTGCAAAGCAAACATTCGGTCACGAACGGAATGGATATATGATTTTGGATATAACAGAGGGGTAAAGTGAAAATTGGCTTCATATTTATGTACATACCTTTATGTTTAGGTATATGTAATTTTTAAGTTATGTTAATGTAACGCAGTGATTTAATTAAAAATAATGTTCATTTTCATTTCAATTGATATATATATTTATAAAGATTTTACATTTTATTTTTGTTTACTAACTTTCATCTTAACATCTCTGAGTTTATGAAAAGTAACGAAGGCCTTTTAAGAAGTCAAACTATTCTTACTAAGTCAAAATGTAAGGTGTGTTTTTTTCATATAATACACTGTTAATTAATTGTGAAAAAATTATTGAAAGTAACTTTGGCGTATACATTTATACTTTTTACCGTTATTTCTTTGATGTTTGAATGTGTTTTGTTTTGTTGGTTGTTTTTTTTGCTGAACGTTTGAGATTACTGTCATACTCAATAGAGTTTAACATTCCTCTTTTAAAGTAACATAGCTGTTAATCATTCATACGTAAAGAACGAATATTTAACTGTAATATTGTTACATAATGTCATTTATCACCTTAAACTTCCAACAATTTAATTGACTTTTCAATGGCTTTGGAGGTGGGAAAACAGCCGAGTTTTTCAACAATAAACACCGTACATGTTTAATACTTTCAAATTAAATACATTAATTTGATAATCGCGAAAAAATTTCCTGTTCAAACAACAGTTATGGTACCTTACATAACCTAACTAATTGAAGAACAACTGGATGAAAACTGAGAAAGTTAATGTGAAACATGTGACAAAAAGATGCTATACTTGAAAGTAAAGTGGACAGAAAAACCTGACGTGAAATTTTATTTTACATAAGTAAATTGTTAAAAAAATTGTGCTACTGCTTGTTCAAGAATTAAGCAGTGAAAAGACAATATTCAACAAAAGTTATGAAGTAAAGAAAATGCTGATATAGGTCAAATGGATAAATTAACTGTCCTAACAAAACCACCTAGATAATGTAAATAGGGCGAATTAATTCTTAATCACGATCAATGTAATAAAATAAGCCAAACAAAAAGCTGTGAAAAACAGCTATACACGTTTTAAAGGCTTATTAACGTGTAAATTAATTTAAAGTAACGCTAATTTAAATGAACTACTATTCATGTTTGTACTAGACACATAATTAGATAAATGATTCAAAAGATAAAATACATAAAATTAAAGTTCATACGTTAGTTAATGTTGGAAAATCAGTAAAGGAAAGCTTATCTATCAAGCATGACAGTTTTGTGGTAGTTCTGATATATTCCAGAAAAACAGTATTATCGTTTTATTAACACTAAAACGATGAAACAACTAAAACGTATTTTTATGTATATTCATGATATGAAACTTGTAGGTAATTTTTCTGTTGTTGAGCGAATTATACGGGAAGTTGTGTAATTACGTGCGAATATCCGAAATAATCCAAATTATACCTTGGATATAATATCACATTTTAAAATAAAGTGTATTTTGAGTACGTTTATGTATGTCTTTTCTCTTTCTCTGTCTCTATATATATGTATATATAAATTGTATGGTAAGCCATTTATTTTGAATGAATGGTATTTGAATTGTCCTATTTTATAAAACATAGTTTTCAAGACATAAAACATTTTACTTTTTCGTTTTGTTTTAGAACTCCCTCGCACTGAGCCAAGATGTTTAACAAAGTTTTTGTTTTCTTTTACCATCATTACGTCAGAGATTTTAGTAACTTTCTGAAAATACTTCGTGAGATATTAAAACCAGATGGTAACCTTATTTGTCTTGGTATTGCTTCGGCTCATACATTTTGTTTGGTTAGAGTTGTCAACGAAAAAAAAAGTGGAAACAGTATCTTATCGTAAGAAACAATGTTTCTGGTATTTTTGATAATCATGGAAAAGAACTAAAATTTTTGGCTTAGTAAGAAAATGCTGAGGATGTTGTTGTGTTTTTTTATGGAATAATCCATGAACCATGAATCCAGTGTCATACCCATCCCGCCACCTTTTATACGGAGGATAGAGACACAATTGGCGAATTAACTGGGGCAGAAGCTATAACGTGCACATTATGAATGCATTTTCTTCAAACACTCAAGATTTAAATTTAAATGTACTTGTTTATTGTGCTCATGGTAAACACTAAATTAATCACACACTGGAATATTATACTCATATTTCTATCATTAGTTGTAGATGAAATAACTAAATTAATATATGATTTATCTCAAATACTTACCTACAGCAACACCTAATAGTAGCACAACAATCCTATAGAGCTGCAACATAATAAACCCATTATGATTTTAAAATATAGTAAGACTTAATTTAAAACTAACCTAACCCACAAGTACTTACTTTTCAATTTCAAAATGAAAGACATTCATTAGAAAGAGAGACAACTACCTCTTTTCCTGACATTATTCTGGGACATTATGAAAATATCATGGAATATTGTACACTTTCAGAGGTGACCACTGAAGGAGAAAAAGAAACATGGCACAAAGTAATTAGCAAATAAGTCATGTAGTTTGCCTTTCTCTAACATCAACAATTATTGGATGATGTACATCTTAGCCACTTCCTTCAGCTAGTGTTTTATGATGTGCTCTCTTGAATGCATGTATTTTGTTTGCTGCCTACCTACCTTGTATCTAATAATTTGGTTTTTATGTCAAACAATTACTTCAGGTGGGATATCTATAAATCTATCCCTTGTGGGTTCAATGTCTTTGTCTTGTAAATCTGCATCATTGTTACTATTCATTGCCTTATCTTTGAATCTCACTTAAAGGGTTTATCATGTCTTAATCCTTGAGCAATTTTTCAGGTTCATATGGCATAGATTTTTTAACCTTGTTTAACTTATTTATATGTTATAACTTCATTTTGTTATCATGCACTGCTTGTATCACAACTTATTAGAACTTATTTGTTTTGATATTATAAACATGCCCTTCCATAACTTAACTACTTTCTTATTGTTTCCATTTCTAACAATAAAAGTATATAACAATACTCTGTGTCCTAGTTTAATTACACTAATTTTTACTTCTTTTTTTTTTTTTTTTTACTTACTTGTTCTTCCTTACTTTGTGTTGCTGAAATCAAATTTCATTTGGCTATTTTGAATGATAATTGCATCTTTGTCATGATTTCTGCTTTTAGGTCCTCATCAAATCCATAAGTAACTCTTGTTAAAGTTAATACTTCTTGCATTAACATTGTGTAATAAAAAATCATTTATCTCAGTCAATTCATTTATGTCACTTTTATAAGCTAAAAATAATACATAAAATCTGCTTATTCCATGTCTTCTGCCTCTGATTCAGTTAACAGCATATCTAACAAAGTTTTGTTAAATACGTTAGCAGTTGTATCTATTTTTTCATACCTAGGAGTCTACATATTTCTTTCATTAATTTTCAAATAAAATTTGTGCCCATAGTCAAAAAATATTCTAGTGTTCCATACTGAGCTGCAACTCCATTTCTAAAAGCATTTGCTAAAATTTCTGTTTTCTGATCTGATAAACATATTGATTGTATATCTATTTAAATAGACTTTAACATTTAATATTTTATTTATTTCCTATATATATATATGTTGCATCATTAAAGGTCTTAACATATCTTTCTATCATCTGAAATTACATGAATAATCTTGGCATTCTATACAAAACATTCATTCTTTAAATGTGGATTAGTTTCACTTTTTTTTGTTGACACTCAATACACGTATTCCACTATATGTTTTACTATAAGATAGATGTGTAAAAAATGGCAAAGCTTTCCTTTTTAACATTTGAGGTACACACTCTGTATTTCCTACTTTTATGCATAACACATTTTTAATCTAATATATTTTAAATTAATTAAAGTTTCCTACTTCAAACTTAATGCCTCTACATTAATATATCCATCTGTTTGTATATGACTTTGATAGAATAATACTGTAAGAGGAACAACCACCTTGCTAAACTTGAAGATGGATCCTTTAATGTCACTGACTATTTATAAGGGTATGTTATATGTGATTTTATCATAGAAATAAAAACAATGTTTTAATATCACGTACTACTGTTAAACATTCTTGATTGTTTACCAAGTAATTCATTTCAATTTTACCCAAATGTCTACTTTGACTTGTTGCAGATGTCAAATTACCAATGAATGAAAGGACAAGATTAATATGGTTTTGAAATGTTTGTGTGCTGAATTCTTTTCAAAGCTACCAAGAACTCTCTGAACTAATTTCTAATTTTGAAGTGATGGTATAGATAGAAACCAGTTAGTCAACATCACTTATTGCAAACTCATGAGCTACTCTAACTCAATAGTAGGATTTGACTATCACTTTTATAATGTACCCAAAACTCCAAAGGGCAGAAACTGAATGTTTCTTTTTACCAGTAATGTGGCATAAACTACAAATCCTCAGATCCACAGTCCTGTCTGCTAACCACTGGGTTGTGTTTAAAAAGGTAAACTGTTTATTTTATAACTGTCATCACCTGAAATACTGAATATATTGAAATGGAAAATTATATTCAGTAAATAGCACTTGTATCTTTTCATGTGTTAACTTGTTTTCATTTGTTTTGTACACCTTACTACTGCCTAATAAATATCTGTACATCTGCAGAATTCTATAATTACTAGTGAACAGCTGATTTTTAAAATGATAAGCAAAGAAGATCTGCTTGCTTTTGTTCAAGTTTGAGCTTACAATAATTTAATATCATACTTAACATACTTTTCATTTGTGAATGACTGTTGTTTCTCAAGAGAAGCAGAAACAACTCAGGTAAAAGGTAATAGAAAAATAAATTAAAGTGTCTGAATAAAAAAATTATTTACTTTTATTTTAAGTATGATGTTAGGCACGCTTCTACCACTACTTTGCCTCACTCCTATCTTGCTCTTACATGACATTTTAACACAAAAAAAAAGGTTTTTCTCCCCAGTCCTTTGCCACTAAATATTTATTGTATATTCTATTAAACCTTTCTGTTAAATGGTAGAGGAATGGTTCTGGGCCCTCTAAAGAGAAGTATAATGTAATTCCACCCCACTTCAAGCAATGCTATTATCTGAGTATTTTTCAAATGTTGTTTATTAGTACAAAAATATTACTTTACTATTATTATTAAATGTAACAAACATGTAGGTATAACTTTATGGATCCTACATTCGTTAATATCTTTTTTGCATACTAAACTTCTTAATACTATATCACACACAAACTTCAGAAATGTATGTGGTATTCAGTCTACATGTCTATGTCAAAGTTCTGTTTTATATACAACTATACAAATATATCTTTAAAATACTACAAGTAGTAAAAAATAATGTATCATTTAGCTCCATAAAAATATAACAATAAATAACTGCAGCGAGACACTTTACAACAGACTTTTGTGTGATAAAGATTAATATTAATAACAGGTTTTTATTTTCTTCTGGTTATCTAAAAATACACTCAAGTTCTCTAAAGATATCTCAAAGGCAATAGCTGCTTAAACTCAACATCAATAAACTATCATCTTAAAACAGTAAGAAAATAACTGATGAATTTCCACTTATCTTTAATTATAAAAGCACATTTCTTCAATGTACCTGTAATAGAGCTTCAAAATTTAGTAACGTTTTATTCTCACATTTTCAGGTACTAAGAGTTTTTAAGGGTAAATCTTTATATATATATATATATATATATATATATATCTACTACCACGAAAAAACACTTTTCATTCTGATTTAGAATTCTTAATATATGGCATTGTTTCACATACAAGAATGTGATCCAAAAGCTACTGCAGAAAAGCAGTAGTTTTCATATCGTTAGTAAGACAATAGCTAGTATCTTTCATACAAAAGTGTAAATTTTGATAAGTTTCAAAAAAGATTATTCCAGTCCTAATAAATTATTCATTTTTATAAATTTTTACTTTATAAAACTAAAGAAAGAACCCTTAATTATTGATTTCAACAGAGTAAGATTTGGCTCAAAAATACTACCTACTTGAAAAACTCTAGCATTCCTTTTACATTTTGCTTATTCAACAAAATTACTCTCCTCAGAAAACTATTAAAATTAAAACCTTAAAATACAATCAGCCTTTCACACTACAGATATACATCTTAAAAATGCAAGAAATTCTTAAAATAGTGTTGTAGGGTTTAATACACTAACATTTAAGAAACATGGAACAAACTGCAAAGACAGTGGTTTCTCTCAAACACTATATTACAGTCAACTGCATACATTTGTTTTATAAAATTGAGTGAAAAGTTGGTAACTGTCCAGTAAGACAAGGACATTAACTTAGAAAGTAATATTTTTATTTTATCCCTGTATCTAAATCCTATATGTGCATAAGAAGACACAGGAAGTTTCTGGAAAACAGGTCTACTTCAAAGCTCTGTCAAGCAAACACCATGATTAGCTTAGAAGAACATCACTGCATGTTATACAGTACACACACATTTAATAATAATATAAATGTAAAAAAAATAAATTTTTCATTGTATGTACTTTCAAATAAAAATGCAGTGTGATCCACAATTCTCAAAATTTATTTACAATCAATTAGCTTTTTCATATCATCATTACTGTCTTATCTTAAACAGCATTTTTTATTAATTATTAATTATACAGACAGATAAAAACCCCTTTGATAAAATCATGTTAAAATTTTTATCTTAAACAGTATTATTATCAAACATATAAATCGGTAAATCCCATTTGATAAGATAATTTTAACTTTATCTTAAACAGTATTATTAAACAAAGATGGATAAATCCCATTTGATAAGATCATGCTAACTTTTTTACCTAACAATCCCACATTTCTTACTGTAATAAAATAATACAACTGTTTTATCTTTAATTCTACAGCTTCAAGAAATACTTTAATTTGTTTATGTTATATTTTAAAATCATTGCATAATTCTGGAAGATTTAAAAACTAAATCAAGAAAAACAGTCCAACAAGGATATTTAATGTTTCTTTGTTGTTAAACACAAAGCTACACAATGGGTAACTAGTGCTGTATCTACCATAGGTACCAAACCTGATTTGTATAATAATAAGCCTAAAATTTTACTGCTGAGTTACTGAAAAGGAACATTATTAACATAGTGAATAAACACAAAAGTGATTAATCTTATCAAATTATAAAGAAGTAACTTCTAAAATACAATACTGCTTGTATACAAATTACAGTGGTAAGATGTCAGGTTTGTTTTTTAGACATGCATGTTGAATTTATTAAATACATATCTTAAATATGCATCAAACTTATCACATTAAAACATAAAAGCTACAATTTTCTTTTTAGTTTTGAACTTTTATACCTTTTTGAAATTGAAAATAATTTATAAACCTCAACAAAGTGCTATAATAAGTTAAAATTATGAAAATGATAACAAGACATAGTTTATACAAGCATCATTTATAATACTCAACTGCTTCATAATCCAGCCAGAACAAGAATTACTATGCGTGATTGTCGCTACGTATTTACGGACTTTATGTACATCACTACTACTAAATCTATCACATAAAAATATGGCAATATCTAATGCCTTTTAATGTTGAAACAAACTATGTAAGCTACAATTAGAAATCTTGAGCTTTGAGCATAATAAAATATTTTTGCATGGGCTTTTAAAAACTCCTTCCTTTACTCTTTGAAATATAGCTGAAATGTTTATAATTTTCTATTATCTAACATGTACAAATTACTCCAGCATCTATAATTCAGTTTTGAGTTTAAAAGTTAAGGGAAATTCTTAATTTTTACATATAACTGAAAAAAATTATTTCCTATTTATCATAGGTTGAAAAAAAACATTTTAACTGATTCCATGTATTTAACATACTAATTACAAACAAATAAGATATTTTTGTCAGTTAAATTTGTTTTTTCCCCATCTTGCTGTAAAATTTTTTTAGTGAAAAATTGTAACTAACTGTTTAGCAGTTTTAGCAATATCATAAGCACACTGAATAACCTGTTGAGTCACAAATCGATAGTCTATGGGTGGCTGGTTCTCACGAAGAAGCGTGTTACATTCTGTTTGTAGTCGTGATGCACTTCCTCTCAACTGCTTCAAGATGGACCAGATGTGATCCTCTTGCATACCCTGAAGTATTGAAAGTTCACAATATTTCTTATTTTTGGTCCACAAGATGTACAAAAATACTACCCTATAATATTATATCACAGAACAACACACACAATACTTCAGTCTCTAACTTTTATGTTAATAGTGTCCTATAATATTATATCACAAAACATACACATTTGTTCAGTTTCTATAACTTTTACGGTAATACTGTCCTATAATGTTATATCACAGAAGAACACACACAATAGTTCAGTTTCTTTAACTTTTATAGTAATACTGTTCAACAATATTGTATCACAGAATAACACACACAATAGTTCAGTGTCTCACTTTTACAGTAATACTGTCCTACAATATTATACCATACAGACAACACACACACACACACCAGTTCAATTTCTTTAAATTTTATGGTAATGTTTGAACAGTAACAACAATGAAAAAATTTCTTCACATAAAATACTGAAATAATTCATTTTATCATCTTCCTTAATATACTTATAACTTGAATATGCAAAAATATGTATGTGATAATCCTAAACATCTTTGATAATGACTTGATTTCATAAAAACACTTCTTGTTCTAAGTACACTTGTTTTATTATAAACAACTTTACAGAAAACATATAAATACTGTTCAATCTCCATTCATCAGTATCTATAGGAGTAACTGCACTATAATCTTTGGAAATGTAAGCAAGTCTTTACAAAATGCTTGCAGATTATTAGTAAACATGATTTCATATACAAGTATCAGGTTTTTTAATTATGTTTTAAGATTATTTTATTAGACTTACTTGTTGAATTCTTTCTTTCAGAATGTTGGCTATCAAATGTGCAAAATAATTTTCATTTTAAGGTTAAAAATACTTTTCCTGATCTGAAATTTGCCAAGTTTCATTTGTGTAATTTCTATATCCTTCTACATAATTACCAAATGTTTTTAATAAAACATTATACTTAATCTGCTTTTGTTTTTTTTAATCAATATTAATTCTACATAGTGTTGATCAATATGAACAACCTCATAACAATCATATCAATTAGGAAATAAATCTAAGTTGCATTTTTTGTTTTAGAATAACTAAGTTTAATAGGAAGCCACAAACACTTACACTAAATAGTTTAAATATTGTAACAGTATAAATCTATTTGTATTTTTATTTTATTGACTTTTGAACCATATCTGACTAGAAATACTCCAACAAAGTCAAAAATTATATGGCACATGTGTAATGACACGACCATACCAAACAGTGTAATGCAGAAGCTTCTGGTACGTGTACCTTATGAAGATTACTATTTTTCTTTCATTATCTTACCTAAAAACTTTCTATTTTTATTATTTTAGTTACTATTATAATAAACAGTAAAAACAAATGAAAAATTAAGACCTTGTAATTAAATATCTAACATTTTTATTTTCAGTAAAGCTTTATATTTTGTACTGTTACATTATAGTTAAGTAATTAAAGTATAAAAACATAAAATATTATAAAATAAAATATATTGTATTGTCAATAGTGATTACAAAATTTCAAAGTTTACACCCTCACTTTTTTACACTTATTTTCTTTAGTTATTTTATTGCTAGTAGATGATTTAGAAATTAGAAGAAACAAAATAAACAGTACTTTGTTCTTTACAGTATGGACAGCAATGCTCCAAATAAATCTGTTGAGTTTCTTCTAATCTTTTTACACCTATTACTTATTGTTATTCTACTGATAGTGGCTTATGTAAGAACCTGCCAAACATAAAGCAATGAATCATGGTTCCTGTTTGGGTGTTACCATACTCTGACACTGTTAATATCAAATAAATTCATGCTGCAGAATTCTCAGAAGTATTCCTGCTTTAAAAACACAGTGGGATATGATATATCAACATGTTAACAGTATAAATGGTTACAATGACAACTGTCTAAAATATTATAAAATGTTTATGACTTCACAGAAAGTCTAGTCCAATCCAGTAAGTCAAAAATACATAAGTATCCCACAGAAATGATTCAGATCGAGGCTTCAAGGACACAGTGGGGAACAATTTGCCAGTTTCTTTAAAGTACAGTAATTGCAACAAGAATTCTCTAAGGTACTATATAAAAGTGACAGAAAATATTTATGATTTGGTCCTGTAAAAGGTAGTATCTGATGCAATAAACTTGGGTGATGGAAATTTAGTGGTTGAGGTGTAAAAATGCTTATGAACATCCTGTTTCCTATTTTACCATGCTTACACAGTAACCAATAAATGTGTAGTTTCCAGTAATATAGATACAGCTCGTTTTGACTGGGCTAGTATTCCTGGCTTAGCCTCCTTGATTGTAACTTGAGAAACAAATTATTCACCAGCAAACTGGAAATTCAATTGGATATTTATGAAGCATTACCTTTAAATAAGTAATCATCGTTTATAATGTATATAGAATCTAATCAATAGATATGTGATGATATACAATGTGTAACACACAGAAAGTGAGAGATAAAGCCTTATGTATATTTTGTTCTAAAAATGGAGCCTAAACATAAAGACAAAACAAAACTGTAGAAGAAAAAGGTCTTGACATAGGAGGAAACCGAGTTCCTCCTAAATATGTCATTTCCTTCTGATGAAGAAGGTTTGTCAAAAGTTGAAGTCAATTCTTCTCTTGCAGTACTTTTGACAAGTTCTTCATAAAAGTCAATGACCAAAAAATAAGGAACTAGCTCTTCTTGATTCAGTCCTGTGGAAAGAACAGGATGTAGCTGGTGCAAGTTCACTTATCAGAAGTGAACCTATTTCCCAATAGGTTACCTAAATTCTGTTCATTGTTTTAAACTTTTCTTTACAATAGAAATACAATTTGCCACCAATAAAACAGACAGATATGTTAAAGACAGTGAAACTGTAATTAAAAAAACAATACTGAAATGAACTAATGTTGATACTTTAAGGCATTTTAGCCTACTTTGGTCTCAGTATAGCTATGGGTCTCAAGTCTCATAAAGTTCAAAATCTATAAACATTCCTGGTTAAATATTGTAGTTTTCTGATTAATAAGCAGTTATCACAATTATAGCTTCTGAGGTTTATAGTGTACTGACTGTAGCAAACCAACAATATCATACTATCTCCTAGCAAGTCAATCTATAAACTTTAGGTGAGATTCTCAAAAGTTCAGTTGGCCCAACAATACTGGTATTTATGTATGTATACACATTACTGGTTCTGACACTTGAGAATCTTCTACAAATTTAGAGAACAGGTAGAAATTTCAAAATAGAAATTTAACATCACAATTCACATTTATTTCCAAATATATATTAACCCAAAACAAACAAAGATATTAAAATAAATATATAACACTAGATCTGTTACACCCTTAACAGAGAAGTATCTATAAATTAGCAGATGTTAAGCACAAAATGTAGAACTGGTTTCCTTTAGTACCTGCCCAAAAAACATGTCAAGTGGGATATCAAAGATATGGGTCGTAACAGAAACTGTGAGTGATACTGTCTTAAATTTATAATTAAACAGGTAAAGAGGGACAAATGACAACTAGGGAGGGGTCTTGCATATATTATTGTGATGGAACTAATGGGCAGGTAAAACTGACTAGGACACTTGGTTTCCAGGACAATTTCTAAATGTCCTCTCATTTATTGGATTGGAACCTATGTTTGTGGAACATACAAGAGAAACAGACCTTTTCACTTTCCACTGTAGTACTATGACAACTGTGACAATAAGAGGAAGAGAAAACGAAGTTACAAAACCTCAGTTGATTATGGACTACAATAAGTTTGTAAGTGGGGTTGACCTGAATGACCAACACAAAACTAATATTCTAAAAAAACAAAAAGACTGTAGAGTGGTATAAGACAGTTTTTTTTTTCAACTTTTGGACTTCACAATTATAAATGCTTCCACACTGTATAGAATGCAGACCAACTAGTCGACGTTGTCCCAAAAGATCTTCAGGATGGATTTGGTCAATTGGCTTGTTCAGTCTCTACTTCAAAGTAGACCATGTCTTTCTGGTATACCACTTTTAAGAACTTTCAACTCTGAGCTTAACTGTTGGAAGGCATTACCCCACACTTTTGAGAAAAATGACAGTAAAAGATGACGACTATCTTACAAACAGCAAGATACAAATGAAATGTAAACTGTGCATTAAGTTTGTGTCAAATACTTTGAAGAATATCATACCACTGCGATACAGTCTTATAATTAACCAAAATGTTTGTATTAATCAGGTTGAAAAATAATTATTGTGTTAGAAAACTTTATTAGGCTTCATAAACTGTCATATTACAGATCCTGGCAGTAAGAACAAAGTCACTTCATTTAAGTTTCAAGATGAGGCTGAAAATATTCATTGCTAAAACTCATGATTATTTTTGTGATAAATAACTCATTTACACATATAAAAGGACTGAAATTTCAAAAAGTTGTTCTGCTGAATTAGTGAAGCTATCATAAGTAAATTATACTCATTGGTATCTGTCCAAAACAGTCCAATTAAAAATGTGTTACCTATCAATATAATCTTAACCACATATCATCCAAATGGTTCAGGATTAGAACATAATCAAGATACAGTGATATATTTACATTAATAAAGATAAAATATAGTTTTAGATACTGAATTAAAAATAAATTACTTTAAAGTATGAAGTAATAATACCATATACACAATAATAACTGGTTTCTGGTTTTGAACATTATTCAATCTTAAGATTATTTGGATCATAAAAAAAAAAATTCACTTCATGCAATTACCTTACAACTTAATACATCTTTGCAAAATAAGGAAGGAAATCTTACCTGAGGAAATATATTTGCAATCTCAGTTACAGCCCTGAATATTTTCTCAGAGCAGGGTATGAAACTGGAGAAAAGATACAATTTAAAAATAAATTCAAAATTTGAATTTAATAGCAAAATTCCTAAACAAAACAATGACATGACTGAAATATAAAAATTGTTCTTAAAACAAAATAATAAATACTTGATAAAGTAACTTTCTATAACTTAATTACAACAGGAGAAATAAAATGTTTAATAGACTAAAATCAGTCATTACACCTAGCACTTCAAAATTACCATGAGAGATAAACAGTCCTTTTTCATTCCTTTTCACAGCCCAAATTAGGTTTATCATGTTAACTATCCATTTATTAACAGTGTACTCATATGTGGAAAATTAAAACATGATGTCTGTTAGCTACAAATTACAGCTGATCATATGAATTAAATATAATTGTTAAATATCTGAAGATAGTTTGCTCAATTTTAAATTTTTGATATATATCAACTATACTGACACCTTTAGGTTTCAAAAACTGATAGCATATATATATAACATGTTCAAAATGTTTGACAAAGATTTCATTCTTTTCCCATCTCAGGCATGATAAGGTTATCACACTCCTCGTGTTTACAACAGGTGAAGAGTGAAAACTTTAACAAACAAACAAATTTCAACATCTATTTCAAACATTCATAATGGGTTTTATACATTACGTTTTTGCAATCTAAAGACATTCATAACTGAAATCAGAAATTATTATGGGTGTTCATTTCTATAATAAGGATTAAGTTAAAATAGCAGTACTGTTATTTAAGTAAAACAAATTATATTTAATTTATTGAAAATATGAGAGGATATATTTCACTTAATAACTTGAATCACCTCACTTCATACTGATTTTTTTGAAAATATATGTTGTACACTTGTTTATTCTGCCAAGTAAAAAAATTGAGGAAAGCAGTTCTAATGCACATGTGTTTATTAGTATCTTATATCAATGGCACCTTTACTTTTCTTACAAAAAAACTTCAACACAATTTAGAACTAGTATAAGGTTATCTCTCTGAAATTAAATACCATATAATGAATTAGGTATTCACAAATACACATTCACAGTGTTATATAAATATATCAACTATACAAACTAGTCAAATTTAATGTTCAAAATAAATGCAGTTACACATGATGGGGATATGTAATGAACAATACTGAGAAGCTTCTTCCACTCATTTAACAATATACAAGACTCAATTTCTTATAACTAATTTTCTACACGTTGAAATCATATGATTGATCTGGTAATAGCATTTTAACTGAAATTTTGAATATCCTAATCTATGCATAGAAATGTAGTTCACTGTTTCACTATAAACTGAATATCTGATTATGAAATCTTGTCAAATATAGCAAGTTTTCCTCAACCCTTGTAACACTAACAAGCACTTTACCCTCACCCAGTGTAATGCTATGTAGCAATTTTACATACTATACACAGCACTATCAAGTAGTTTATCCACTCCCAGTATAGTGCTGCATAGCAGTTTCACATACTTTACGCAGCACTATCAAGTAGTTTATCCACTACAGCTGTGTAGCAGTTTTCTTATACCCAGTGGATATGCTGCTTGATAGTGCTGTATATAATATGTAAAACTACTACACAGCACTATACTGGGAGTGGATAAGCTGCTTGATAATGATGCACCTGGTGATAAAAACTATTATGCAGCATAACACTGGGTATAAAAAAACTTCTCCCCCAAGATTTCTCCCCATCCAAAAGAGCACGAAGATGTTCTTTTCAGTTATAATGTAGTGCATGCTGTAGTGACCATATGAACCTATATAGCATAATGTATTGGTTATATTCAACAAACAGACTTTTTTCAAATTAAAGGCTGCCAAGTATTATACTAACAAATGAGCAAAAAATTATTCATAAGCATAATGAAGTGATTTACGTGAAGGTGAACATATTTACTTCAATGGAATGCTGGTCTGTCTTATATCTTAAAAGTTTCAAACAAAAAGTTATATACATAGGCTCAAAATCATATTTACATGTTTATTGTCTTTACAATGATGGACCTACTGTGGGAAATAAAAAGCTTTTTGATGGTTAAAAATTATTAAAGCATACAAGTAATATATTTAACAGCTCAAACCAGTCATTATTACTAAAAATGAACCCTTCAAGCTTCAAGTTTGTGAAACACACAGGATATTAATGTCATTTTTATATTTGGTTTTTGGTTTTTTAAAAGCATGGTTTAATACAAGCAATTAAATGTTTCAAAAAATGTCAGCCATTTCCTGGATGTTGTATAATGTTTTCAGTTTTTAAGTGTGATTTTCATAACATTAAATTTGGTATAAACTTTACATAAGCAGATATAAAATGTTAATACTTGTTTTATTATCTTGTCATCACAGGCTTGATATACATGGTTTTATGTTTAAAGATATTTTATGATATGGCTCCAAAAGATGAAAAGTTTACAGCTTTGAAGGGAAACTGTCTCCAGTATTACATTTTCATATTATTTACTGTCTCTTACATTCCCAGCCAAACCATTCTGTGGTACTTTTTATGCAATTATAGCATAATAATATACAACATATCACAATATAACTGTCACATTCATCAAATTCATACTTCTGTAAAGGTCATCAGGCATTATATATTTGTTACTTTCTCAAGAATATTAAGTTTTAAGAAGGTATACCAAATCCTTCTTAAGAAATTGGTATTGAAAATTGGTGTTTGTTCTTTTTTTTTTTTTTAATTTAAAGGGCAGTAGTAAATATGGGTTTCCATATTTCATATGGAACTTTAAAACAACTGGGCATTTTCTTTTGGAGTTTTTGTTTCTCCAAAACATTCACCTAAAATAAAAATCATTAATAAGAACTGATACCTTATTTTACAGCTAAATACAGAAGCCATTTAAAATAAGCTTTCTATGTTAAAATAGACTGAGAAATAAGGACAAATTTACTATTTGGAAACATAAAACTAGAAGTGTATAAAAATATCTTGTTTGAAAACATAAAACTAACTTTTCATGCTTTCCTTCCTGAGCAGATATCAGAAGCTCTTGAATTTTTTTTGTGATTTGTTCTGTTTTACAATCTATTTCTTCTCTGGATGGCAGATTACTTTTGTTGTTTGAGAGTGAATGTTTAGATTGCAACATTTCAGATGAAAGTGGTGGGGACTCAGAAGAAGGACTTAACGAGTTACTTCGGCTTTGTTGTCGAGGGCTGTTGCTTAAAGATAAACAATTACAGAACACAGTTTAAATAAAAGTAAAAAAATTACTATAAAAATATTAGAAAATGAACATAACATACAAACAATATGAAACTTATTTTGTATGTTGTTTTTTTTTATATAACATGAAACACCAGGTAACCATGTTTGTACTACTTTTGCTCTCTGTCACAGCTGTTCTCCAAGTATTTTAAATTATAATTGTACTTCACTAGTGATACCTTTCATGTATTAAAAAAAAGCAAGTAATAATTACAAAAACATGTTAACTCTGCTAGTTATAAAGGAGAAAAACAATAATTCTAATTGGTATTGCAAATGAACAATGAGTATATAAACTTATTACCGTTATATGATAGAGAAAGACCCTGTAAGTCACTCCTGTATGACAGTACTGAAAAGAATATATTTTTACTGGCCTACACTACACAGTTATCAAAAATCTATCTAGCATTTATTTTTACATATCAATCAGCACTTACCTACTAAAACTGATAGACGTGTTATCATACTCGCTGCTATTTCTTGGGGAGTGACTAGACTGTATGTTACCCTGAAATAGTATTCTATTTTTACGAATGAGGTATATTTCCTCAAAAATAACAACCTGAATATAATCATCAGTAATACTGAAATGAGATCCCAAGATTATTACTAAAGTTATTACACTAACATCTTACTTTTATTTTAAAATTCACCAAGCTTTGTAAAGTACTATAACCATAATTTTTTTATGAACAGAGCACAATTTTGTAATTTTAATAAATAAACAATTTCTGTACTTATGTGAAAATCACAGAAAGTATTAAAACTGGGATTACTAAACAATTTTGTTTTTGTATTCCAATAACAAGTATGATCCCTCAATATAAAAAGCCCTTGGTCATTAACACCTGCAGAGCTGTTATATTTGTGACTACCAAAATTTAAGTAACTAGTATTGTGCCGTATGTATTCATATGATTTTAATATTCAAGTCCAGTACATAACAAAAATATTTATACTAATATGTAAATGCTGTTACTTTATCAAGAACAAAAGAAACCATTTTAACATTTTTTTTATTAAAAGCAAAATTTCTCTCTGTGTACACAAGTACCCCAAATTTTGTTCCCAAAAAGTTGTATGGACAATAATCAAGTATTGGGGTTACATTTTCTAATATATGAGACTTACAATTCCACTATCATCTCGAGGAAAAGCATGACTATCTTTCTGATCTGTAGGTGATACTGTTTCCCACGAGTAAGAAAACTGCTGATCTTGCTGAACATAAGGTCTCTCTCGTGGCTCATACATTGACTGAGGCCTCTGATTCCCTCGGGGTGGGCAAAAAGCTATAGCAGATGTTTCTTCTCTTTTATCTGATGTTGTTTTCTGACCAGTAGCTGGATGATAATGACCAGAAGGTGGTTCAAAACCATTTGGAACATGCTGGGAAACTGAATGACTGCTTGATGTATTGTTCAGAATGGATGATCTCAAGTGAGAGTTTTCTTGCATCAGTTTCTGAACCTGAAATATCAAGCATTAGGTATGATGTATGCAATACAAACATGACACTGTATGGCTCTTTATATGCCCTACACAACAGATTCAATGTAATCACAGCACACACAAACACAGGTACAAAGAACCACAAGAATAACATTTCTGGTTATTAATTTGATACCAATTGTGTAAATTCCTGTAATTACAATAAACTGAGCATAAAACACATTGCTTCTTTAATAGTTTATGACTATTTTATTTTTTTGTTTGTAATTTCATATATTTTTTTAACTTTCCTTATTAAATATAGACAAACACAAATTCAACATCTTAGACAAAAATAAAAATTGAAGCAAGTTAAGCAGAATACAAGAAACTTACAGACAAGTAAGCTGAAAAAAAAAATGTCCAACCAACCATATATTCTACACTTGACCATTAAATATTTAAAACATTTTAAACTGAATTTCATACAAAGCTATACAAGAGTCATCTGAGCTCACAGTCTCTAATTTTAAAGTGGTAGACTAGATGAAAAGCAACTCTTGACCTCCTCTTCTAAAACTAAATAGAGATTTCACTGTCACACTCACAATGCACCCATGACCCAAAAATACAAAGTGCATTTTTTTTCCATGTTTGGTGGTAAACAACCCATTGAATCTGAAATTAATAAATCTGGCATACTAATCATTGGGCTTCACTCATCCCAAATATTCAAAAACAAAATTTTTTCATGGAATTAATTATTGTTATCAATCACAAATTTGATACATTTTGAAAAAAAATTAGTGTTGGTTACACCAAAAAAGCATTTTTGTTATAATAATTAAATAATATTTCAATAGATATGGATAATTCATCCTTTACTATTATATTTATGTGTATACCAGAAATTAATTTAATAATAGAACATTGAAGTTTCTCTTCCTTTAACTATTCAGATTATCAAAGGATCAAAACTGCATATACCTGTAAAAGAGGCTTTTTACAATTATCATTTAGTGTCTTACTTTATCCAGTAAAATTTTGAATAGTATAATTCTTTCAATTACCTTATAAAAATCTTCCATCCAGATTACATTATATTGTCCTTCGTTTATTTGTCAAATTTAGCACAAAGCTACTTAAACATTATCAATATCAGATGTACCTAAAGCAGCTAGTCAACTCTACTCACTGCTAACTCTAAAGCTAATACTCTTTACCAACAAACAATGGAACTGATGTCAAATTATTATGCTCTCACAACAAGAAAGGGTAAGTATGTTTGGCAGCAAGTTTCAATCCACAACCTGCAAATTGCAAGACAAGTGCCTTAATTACCAGGGACCACACAAGACCTTTAATTTTTTTTAAGTTACCATGAGTTTCAATCTTTTTAACCTTTCACTACAATTTTTTTAACAAATAACATTTTACAACTTAGAAATAAAAATCCAAGTCATATATACATTAGAAAATCTTTCATTTTAAATCATGCTCTAAATAATATCAACAAAACTAAATAAGAATTTTTTAAAGATGTTAAGAACCACACTGTACCTTCAATATTAACAGCTTATTAATATGTAATTTCATTCTACATTGTTTTCATTCATTGTTTGATTTTTACAGTAAATATACATCATTACACATTTGTATTGATTGGGCAGAATCTTCAACTACTTTCTGCTTTTCTTGTGACAAAAAGAAATCTCTATTCTTTTAAATATAATTCTAGTTGTTTAAGATATTACTCCAAGTTATTATTTGACTTTCACAACTCAGTAACTTGGAATGATTTACTTTATTTCAGTCAACTCACCCATTTCAAAATGCAACTTTCTTAATTGGTTGATTTTGTGAGTTTGTGGTAAATTCAACATTAAACATACCATACAGTTAACTGATCTCTGAAAAAATTAGAGAGTTGATTACCTGGGATGAATAAGCACACATGTAATTATCTGTTGTAAGTGGATTACAGC
Organism: Tachypleus tridentatus; assembly: GCF_004210375.1. Classification (NCBI taxonomy): domain Eukaryota; kingdom Metazoa; phylum Arthropoda; class Merostomata; order Xiphosura; family Limulidae; genus Tachypleus; species Tachypleus tridentatus. The sequence continues at coordinate 171,489,395 of NC_134837.1, read as the reverse complement.
AGAAAAGATATGACATTAAATTTGGAGTAAAAATAGTTTTATTTACTGAAGAAGAAATAAAAATAAGTCTGATCGTTCAATGGTAGGACATTGCATTTTACTATTAAAATTTATTTTTAAAAAACACAGTTGTATTAAAATAAAAGCAAATGAGAATAAACTTGATTTAAGATTGAAATAAAAAAATTAAAAGTACATGACCAAAGAGTGAAGGATACAACATAACAAAACTAAATAAACCTTTCTCCTCATATATCATAAGGCTTCTAATTTGAAAAGTGTAATCACACAACACCTTTTCCCTGTAGTTGGTAATTAAAAAGTCCAGACTTATCTTTGTTCTGTGTGATGGTCACAAAACACTTCTCTGCTCTATACACAAAAAAAGTTGGATACAATACAATCAGTCCATGAAACAGTAAAGTTTAATGAGACCAGCTTATGGAAATTAAAGGGGCACATGATCTCAGTCTCATTTAGCAAGTTCCTAATCAGAAAGAAAAATACAATTTTGCTAATATGACCTATAGGGCAGTAAAGTATGTATCAGCTATATACTACAAAATTCTGCTTTAGCCAACACGAGAACTTATGCTATCACAAAAACATTATCTTTCACTTGTTTCTAGTACTCTTGTATGATAATCACTAGTTCTGAGAAACTCAATTCCCATAATAGGTAAATAAAATTTTTGGAACTTTACGGAAGAACTTATTCCCTCTCTCTCTCTTTAATAAATAACTACTTTATGTTCATGTTACTTATTTCGGACAGTAACACATTTAAACTGCAAAGTCAATTTGTTGCATTTGTTATACAAAAACTACAAATCTCAAGGCTTTTGAATGTTTCAGTAGATCAGCATAACCATCTTGGTTGATTTTAAACACATACTGACATTACTGTGAACAAGTTTTATGTCAGTTTATTCAATTATCTGATTTTATGAACAATTTCATATAAAATCTCCAAAGTCCTTTAAACTAGTTTGGTCTATTTTTGTGACTCGTTTCAACCTATGTTTTAATAAACTCACATTCAACCCTGTTTTGATCTGTCATCTTCTGTCTTTTTACTTTAAGATATTCCTGTTATTCTTCTATAATTAATGTTCAAAATAATTCTATTACAGATTTTTTTTAAAAATTGGTGAGAGCTATTGCACATCTCTGCCTACCTAACAGGAACCAATTTTCAGCATTTTCTTGTGCATTTTTCAAATAATCAGCTCAAGTCAAATCAAAGTTCAGACTATGAATTCTGACAATTTGAATTTTTGCAATACAAAATGTGGTAGAAAGGAAACTATTCCTTGAGTGCAAAATACAATTTTCTACAAGATTGTCTTTCCTAAATTATATTCTGAATTAAATAAGCCACCAGATGATAAACATTTGTTACAAGTATGTTTCCTTTGGTTACTAAATGTACAAGAAGTAAACAGTAAACAACTAATTGACACAAAACTAATAATACATTTTTTTATATTTTTCTCATGTATCATTAACCAAGTCTTAAGAAAAATTAAATAACTACCATATTCTGTAAAAGGTTGATTTCTTTACTCATATCTTTGTTGCTCTGAATGAGCTGGTTAATTTGAACCTCAGATGTTGCCAACTGTTTCTTGACCTCCAGGTATTCTTCAAGAGTAATGGGTCCATCTGACTGATCTGATGAGGCAAAACTCTGAAACAATGGGTAACATTCTTATTTGTTTTCTTCTTCACAATTATTAACTTACTAGCTGGAGTACCTGCCCAATGAATAGGTGAAATAAAAACTCGTTAATAACAAAGGATAGGAAAATGTTGTTGTTGTTTTTTTTCTTAATGTAATAAATATTAAAAGTGCAATTAAAATACATATATGTACCAGTACTGAAAAGACATACATACTGTTTTCAAGAACTCTATGAATATAAAATTAGATGGTGGTTCAAATATTGGAAGTTACAATTTTAAGTGTTTTTAACAACTGAAATTAAGAATTTTCTCTATTCTTCCATATACACACACATCTTTTGCTGTTGAAATACAAAACTGATTTAACAGTTAATTCAAAACTTTACTGTAATGAATGTCCCTCCTTGCAAGTGCAGGCTTGGTTTCATATTTTTACTAAGGATCAAGTAACAGTTCACCCCCCCCCCATAACAATAAGGTAATGTATCCAAAACTAAATACACTATTAAAAAATTATGGAAACCCCTCACTCTTTTAAGTACTAACATTGACTAAAAAATTATTTGACCTACCAAACATTCCAATCAAGTATTAAATTGAAACCCAAACCTGTACACTGAAATATTAAGATTTTTACTTGTATACCAAGCATGGATTATGATCTGTGGCATGCAGATTTTTTTTGGTAAAACAACATTTTAGTTTGAGTTTGTGTTCTTTTTTTGTCTTATAGCAAGGCCACATCAGGCTACCTGTTGTGTCTACCAATGGGAATCAAACCCCTTATTTTGGAGTTGTAAATCTGCAGACTTACTGCTGTCCCAGAGGAGGACTTTTAGCTTGCTGACCAAAGGACTTTAACCTCTGGTATGGATTCATTCAATATCTCTTAATATTAATAGCTATTAATATACCAGAAACTTTATACAAGTTTTACAGTCAGTGCACAGAATAGCACCTACACCACAATCTTTCATAGATGGCCCAATTCAACTATGGCCAAATTGTTAACCTGCTTATATTTGGACCCACTTTTCCCATATATTTATAATTAACAGAATGACTGATATTAAATTATACAGTTCATAAATAAACATTGAGGTTATAGTTCTGTGAAAACTCATAAGAAGCATAACACTATAAATATTATGAGAGGTGATACATGACCACTTTCCCAAACACCCACACACTCCCACATATGGTGTCACTTACAAGTGACCACCCTTGAATGCAGTGACATCACAACAAATTTCTTGTATACATTAGTTTTGGAACGTTTGAAATCCTAACAGCATTTTTGGTCCTGAATGAAATTGTTCTTTAAATACTGTATTATGAAGTTTTCAATAATACTAAATGGACTTGTACAGACTAGATAGAAAGTGATAAAATACTGCACCCATTCCAAGTATTAATTTCCCAAACAGCCGATGACCTCTCTCAACTTCACTAATTAACCTATGTATTTGGTATGTGATTCTACTTAATTAACATACACTTCTTAAGTTTCCTATTAACTTACAACAAAATAGTAGATCAATAACTAATACATTCATAAAAAATAAAAACACCATAACTGTGAAACTAGGGAAAAATAAATCAACAAACAAATTTCTATTTCTAAAAAAATCCAAAGAAAATTTTTACATACATGTAATCATTAGGGAAGCTTAATACATCAATAAACCATGTAAGATATAGGGAATCCTTCCCACAGCAACACATATCTAAGAATTAACCAAAGCTTGCATACTCTATACACATTTTTAAGCTTCTTTTATGTTTCCTTGAATAACATTTCATAAGAATGCAAAACAACCTCAAAGGTTTTTTTAACAAATTTGTATTAGATGTTTTTAATATAATAAAGCATATAAATCAATGATGTAAACAAATCCTAGTTACTTACAATTAACACTTGACAGTCATGCTATATGAATCTTTATTTTCATGTTGCAATTCATGTTGTATTTGCATAAAATAAGAATCATGCTTATTTATAAGATTTTACAGGTCATTCTTATTTTTACACATAAAAAAGGAGATGTAAAAATCTTTGGGTTTTTACATACAATATTAATAAAAAATACAGAAAAATTTAAATTTAAATTAGCTTCACTATGGTAATATAAGATGCATATAAGAAATAGCAAACTTACACACCTGATTGTTTCAAATCCATTACAGTTACATGTAATTTACAGAAGTTTCCATAATAAATGACTGCATCCACAGCAAATTTTAAAACTCTATATTATATTACTGCAAGTAAACAGAGCTAAAACAAATGTTTTGTACAGTATGTTTAGTTATATATATATTGAAAGGTAATTAATACATGTTTTAATATATTTCTAAATTCTCCATAACATAAGCAATTACTTGCTTTACAGTGAGTATTTAAAAAAAAGAAAAAGAGATACATCAGTCCATTTATTTAGTTTGAAGGAATACATTTTCACACTTGTTAAACACATCTGTGTATAATAAACATGGTGTATATCATATGGTTATAAATAGGTAAAACCTGTTTCTTCCTTTAAAATATTTTTATATCCCCTAATGAGTAAATTAAAGGCTGACACAGCAAAATTACAGACGTCTTTTTATACATGCTTTTCATACGACACAATATGTGCTGATTAAAACTACCTTATTCAATTAATTTGGAATTACTGAACTACTGTTTCTTTAATTTTTAACATCTCCTTTAACATAACGTTTTAAGCAAATGACAAAATTATAGAATAAGGCATCTTAATCCAACTATTATTATACACAATCTTGGGGGAAAAACTACAAACTATTCATAAAAAAAATTACATTTTTTATTTTTATACTTTTCACATGAAAATATAAGACTAACCTTCATTTGTACTGCTAGAAGATTTGGTTTAACCCAAGTTACTATGTTACAGCACATACAGCTGCTAACTACTAGTAAACAGATGAAGATATTCTCATTATGATTATGATTCCATGTTCAAATAAATTATTATAACATACCTAAAATCAGTTCAGATCTTAAAATACATAAAACAAGCATTACTTGTTGAAGTTTTATATTTGTCAGAAAGTTCAATGACATGGTTGGTGGGTTATTTCTTTTTACACCCAATCACTGAGACCAAGTTCTGGGAACTGTGTGGAATACAGAAGTGTGTCACTGTTTCCTATGCTCATTTTTGAGTAAAATGAAATAGACTTTGATAAAGTGCTCAACTTACTTAACTAAAAAAAATTGCTTTACTGCTCAAAAGAACTTGACTCTCAATGTTTGGATACCAATATGTGGTTCAGGTACACTCTGTTCCTCTTACACAATATACAGGGTGTTCGGAAAGTCGCTGTGCAGTTTAGTCTGTTAATAAATATACAAGTGCACAGTGACTTTCCAAACACCCTGTAGTAGGTGTTTTCATATTCAGATAAGTACAATATTTAGTTAAGTTACATAGCTAAGTAAACTCAGTGAGTCTGCCTTGGACATTTCCACAGACAAAACTCACTAAAAAATGAAGAAAACAGCTTTATAGAGCTGAGGAACCAGATCTTTTATAGCACAAAATATGCAGCCACTATTATGTTTTGTATGGTATAGGATTAGGGTAGGAAATTTACTTCTTTATAGCAGATATCACCAGAAGTTAAAATCTTTATTCAAAATTTTTAAAAACTGGAAAACTGTTTGCAGACTGAGAATGAAAACAAAACAGGCACTGCTCATTTCACTAAAATTTAATATTACAGACATTTAACACCACAGAAAATATACCAATAATAGTAAGGAATCACATACACAAGTGAACTTGAATTTTATTTGTTATGAAAGTAATACAAAATCATTTTGACTGGAATTTAGTGAAACACAAAACTTTCAGTACTCTTCAACCACCTACTAAGTGTTACAACTGTTACAGAATATTAGAATACCTAAATGGTCACATGTTAACCTCTCATCTTACCTCTGGTCTATCTCGAGTACTAATTATTCTCTTCTCACTCTTCTGACAAACTGCTTCTGCCAGTTCAGAGACATCACGATCATCTTTTATCTGTTCTGTGATCAAATCTGTGGGCTTGACCAGAAGAGCAGAAACAGACCCTTTACTTACCGGCTCAGATCCTGACTCTACCTGGGTAAAGGTTTCTTGTGGAGGGCCTATTACAAGCTGGATGCCATGCAAAAAGGAAGGAACATTTAGGTGCCCTTCACTTCATTCAAGCAAAAAAAAAAAAAAACCTTTTCAGTTATTGCATTTTTACTAAGAAAGAGAAGATTAAGAAAAAATATCTCATGCTAGAAATTGAAGATTAAAACTACATATACTCACATGTTTACAAGCAGAAAAATTCATCTGCTACAAAGGTGACCAGCTTAGGTTTGTAATCATGCAGCAAGTACAGTAAACATTTTCATTTTAGGTTGAAAATGTATTACAAACAATCTACAATGCATGACAATTTTCTGTTGCACATAGATGCTGTACAATCTGTGACCTTTTCATCAAACAAGGTTTTGTAAATGACAGGACATGTATATTACTTGTACAGGGTGATTATAAAGAAAGACTCAAACTAATTTTCACCAGAAGCATAAGAATCACAAGCTTCATTCAGTAAAGTTTAGATATTGTACAAGGTCACCTTAAGTGCTTCAAAACTATTATACAAGGTTATCAAAATGATTTCCATTACTCTCAAGTCAGCAGACAACAAGTGCCACTAATGAGCACCACCTACTTGGGAAATATCCACTGATCCTCTCAGTTTTCACCAAACTGACACGCATTTTTTAAACTGATAATCTAATATTATTGAAGTAGAAAGAAATAACAGAAATAAAAGTATTGCTAATTTGCAAATCATGCAATTTAGGTATACAATAGAATGTGGTTTTTAAATATCATGCAACAGATCCAACCTTTTTTAAACAAAGCTTGCAATTCTCTATGTGCCTCTGGAAAAATTTATTCCTTTAACAAGGCAAGCTGTTTTTAAGACAATCATTTTCAGTGTTTTTTTTTAACCTCAATATATATCATACAATACACATATTTAACTGCTAAAAAGCACTAAATCTGCAGTTCCAAGTTAAAAGCATTAAATTCACACCAGTACTAGTTATTTTTCATTCTACAGTAAACTTTGTTATAAACATTATCAAAATAACCCATTTCATTGCAATTTCTTTATAACCTAACTTATTATTACAGTAAATCCGAGTTGACAATTTTACTGCTAGAATACACATCTATGTAAGCATTTACGTCAGTGTTTGTCATCACTTTTTGTTCCACCAAAGACTTGTGGTTTCCTTCCATACTCTCATCATCTGAAGCTACACTATCATAAAGAGGCTCATCATCACTTAAGTTGCCCATTTCTTCAGATACAGCACTATCAATTTTTGTGTTTCCTGAACATAAGACTGGTCTCAGGTCAGGTGCTGAGCAGTAATAAAAATAGAAATTTAAAGCTTATGAAACAGTTCTTATGCATACAGTAAAAATCAAGAATCTTACTAAATAATATCTGAATGAATGACAATAAAAGTCTTTTTTTTTATCAATTTCAAAAAACTGAAGAGTTACTTGAAAAAAATTAAAACTTTTCCTTTTAATTTTAAACTGGTATAATTCCACTTAAAATCTACATAAAAACTGTATGTGGGTCTACTGAAATAAGTCTAATTCCTAAACTTACAAAAATTAGCTGACACAGAAGTTCATAACTATTAGTAGAGAAAAATATAATGGCATTGCAGATTTAAAATCTCAATATTCTCTATGCATGGTACTGAATTTGTCTACAAGTTACATAAAACATAAAAAGCCACAACACGTATTTAAATCTAAAGAGTTGGGTTCGTATAATTTGGCTTGCTTTTACCCAATAAATACACATGAAAATATACACACTATAACTATGAATGTATATATTCTATCTTCACAAAATCTGGCAAGTGTTAAGAAAGCATTAAAAAAGTCTTTGTACACAAAAGTTATATTTTTTTAGTGAATTATATATAATAAAATTTGTTAGTGAATTTGCAAAGCCTTTACTGAGTTAATCAAGTTGATTTTAATGTTAAGAATAAAAATACTTCTTTTCACCTAACAGTTTCTTATTTCATTTGCTTAACCTCTATCCTTTTAACTTCCTTAATGAATAACAAAAGTTTATACTTTATCTGTTATTTTCTCTCCTCTAACAAAACCATAGAAAAATCATCCATGTACAACAATATAAAATTTTGAAAACTATGCAACAAAATGAACAACATTTTATTTCTTTTAGAATGAAAGGTTGAATGGAAAAATAATGTACATTTTAAATCTGCATTTTTAAACCTAAATAATACATTAATCACTAAAATCAATTATCCAAAAACAACTATAACTTAACTGTATTCTTTGACAGATTGTTTAGGGAGAGTATTCATGATGAAACTTTGCATAATGGACAGCAACTGCCTGTTGTGGAGACAAAAGACAGAAGACTTTCGAAATGTCATCCTCCACATTTGTGTCTCCACAACAGGCAATTGCCATCCGTTCTACAAAGTTTCATTATAATTTAACTGGTTTTATAACTACGTTACATAAAGTAGAAAAAGTAGTCTAATGCTGTGAGTATCAATTTCCTTTCCAATAAGCATTGAACCAAATCCTATACTATCTAATGTCTCTTGTGTCAATTTCAAAAAGACCACTGCTATTGAGCTTAAACATGCATTTCAAATAACTGCACAAGGGTTTGAAAGCTTCTTGGAAGATAAGTATAAACAGGCAGGACTTCTGCCAAAGACTGAGAACATTTTTCTCACTATGGGAAAAAGTTAACATGTTAACTGTTGAACCTGTAAATTTGACCTTGGAATTGTTTAAAAAGTGTCTGGGATAAGTCAGAATATAGTAGCAATAATACTGAAGTTATACAAACTAAGAGAAAATTTTAAAACACAAATGCATCACATGACACAAAGACATGAAAATTTAGAAGTTTTTTAAAGCATTTTCTTTTGAAATTAATAAACTAAATCTCAGATAATATAAATATTTGAATCAAACTACACACTGATGCTAACTTTATTGACATACAGGGGTAATAAAGTCGTTTGATTAAATTTTAAATGCAACTCTGTAAAATGGCATGACATGGTTTGGTTTAAATTTTCCACAAAGCTACACAATGGTTATCTGCATTAGCCAATCCTAATTAAGCAGTGAAAGACTTAGAAAGAAGACAGGCAGTCACCATCACCCACCACCAACTGTTGAGCTACTCTTCCACCACCAAATAGTGGGATAAACCAACACATTATAAAGACCCCACAGCTTAAACGGAAAGTATATTTGGTGGGATGTAGATTTGAATTCATAACTCTCACATTGAGATTACAGTGCAGTAACCATCAGGCCATGCTGGACCATCCTGACATGAGCAGAAAAGCTAGGAAAATATAAAAGAGGGTTAAAACTGCATACTTTTACTTCTGTGAGATATACATAAAATATACAAATTACAGCATACTTATGGGTTAATGCTGTTTGTCATCATACCTGTTTACCAATCACACTGGGTACTGCTAAGTACTTCAGAGAAGCTATTATAAAAGTTTTACACATTCAATACCAAGAAGCTCTTTAATGAAATTAAAAGTTGAAACGAAAACCTTACTATTCTAGAGTAACCGTTCAAACATTATAAGTTTCCTATACTGAAAAAGCATTTCTGATTGGTTACTGACCTCCTCTTGCAAGATTAACTATTTCTGTTCAGTGATACTTCTACATACAAACTTTTCTTTGTGCATGTTAAAAGCCTTCTGCTCCCCCTCTATTGGAATTGCAAGACCAACACGTCTCTCACACAAATGATCACGCATTATCTTCTCATCAATAGGAGCATGACATGCTCACATGATATACATGACTCCCTCTACATTCTGTACCAAACTATCACACTGAAATTTGACAGAAAATATTAGTATGAAAGAAGAATGGAGAGGAAAAATGTATGAATGGACATAAGTACCTATTGGAAATACATTTCCAGTGTACGAAAATTATAAGTTCTGATACAGTACTTACCTCCTCTCACAAGATTAGAAAAAATCCCACATTGAAATGAGGAGGGACTGGTGCAACAGAACAGCAGAAGTACTCCCTGAAAGTGTTTGCAGAATACCCATGAAAATGAAAGATTCAGATCTGAAGATGGGAGCCACTCCACTTCTGAGCCAGGTATACTCATTATCCATATGTAGTGTGTGTAATACATAAGGGCAGAAATTGAGAGGTGTAGAGCAGCTTAAGCACAGAGGACCATACTCAGTAAGTCAACTGCATCCAAAAACCTCTTCACAGACAACCAGCATCCAAGCAATGGTAGGACAAGGCTCATAACATCTTCACCTAAAACTCAAGAATCAGTGATTAAGATCTGCACCATTTTTTTGATATAACATGAGAATCATCACCAATCTATCATTTGGAGAATTGTCATCTGGTATAAAGAGGACATCTATTGTATGCAATCACTTTCCCCAACCATGGGCACAGCCAGGGACTATCCAAATGGCAATAACATCCCTTTAAGAAGAGAATGGGGTATAGTCAAGGACAGAAGCAGAACAATCCCACATATTACTGTTGTGACAGAAGAAACCAAGGGAGGAAGATAAACAACCTAAATCCACATAAGGACTTACACTGATTGGTCAACTTTAATCCAAAACCTCTTCATAAGGTATGAAAGTAAGATCAGGATTCCCAGTCAAAGGGGTGAACTGCATTCTTACATCTCACTTTGTTGTACTGGTTAATACAAGTAGAAAGGCATTGAAGATATTAATCACCTACATCTACAGAACACTGATGCCCTACTCTCTAACTAATTTTTTTTTGTATGGAACAACCAGCAGAGTCCCTCTATGGTCAACCACCTCTGCAGCTTGGAACTGGAAAGTGGGAAAAACTCCCATACTCTACTTAAAGAATGAGCATGACAATGCAGCGGAAAGTCCAATGGAATTTCATCATTGGAGATAATGCAATAGTGACCATGAAACCTTATTTTGAAAAGCAAGTTATACCAAGTTATTTACTCTAGGCATGGCAGGGATGGGCAGCAATCTCTATCTGCATTACCCATGTAGTTTATGGGTGGTACACAGTTAGGGACAGGTATGTTTATCAAGCAAAATATTGCAAGATTCTTGATAACAAGAAACCCACTTGAAATAAAAATATATCTCAGAATGGCTGGTATGGGTATTAACGCTTTTACTAACGAGGAAAGAACAACGTTTAGACCTTCCTAGGTCATCTTCAGGTGAAGAAACAGAGAGTGTTTGAATGTGACCGTTGACGGACACGTCTAGGGACAAGAGTATAAACGCGTACTGGACTGTAGGGGGCATTGCACATGGATGTTAGGTTATTAATTAGTATTGGTATAAAGGTGTTTCTTTGTATGGTTATGTTGTGTTTATCTGATTTGCAGTGTTCAAAAACGTGTGAAGGTGTTTTTTTCTTTGTCTTCTTTAAATCTAGTTTCCATTTTACTGCTTGTTTCTCCAATATAGAAGTCATTGCATTGTAGTTTATAAATTATATTGGTGTTGCATTTGTCAGTGTAATTTTTATTTTTACATAGTATGGACATTCGTTTTGTACCTGGTTTCTGAATAAATTTGATGTGTTTTGTTATTAGCTGCGTCCAAATGTTTGTTATTTTTTTTTGTTGATGTCTGAAATATATGGTATGCAGCCATGTAAGGTTTTGTAGTTTGTTGTTTCTTAGGTTTTATTATCATTTCTTTGTTGTTGATCTAGGTGTGTGCATATAATTTTGTCCATGGTTTTTGAAGGGAATTTGTTGATATTAATGAAGTGTTGTTTTATTTTGTTGATTTCATTGTTAATTTTATTGGGTGAGCATGGCTTTGTGGCTTTGTTTATTTGGTTTCTTAATACGTTGAGTTTTTGTTTCATTTCATGTGCTGAGTCCCAGGAAATGTATAATCCAGTATGGGTGATTTTTCTGTAGATTTCTGTTTTGAATTGTGTATCAGTTCTAGTGATTTTAAGGTTAAGGAATGCTATTTGGTTAGTTTTTTCACAGAAAAGAAATCTAAAAAACAACATCACACCAAAAGATGTTAATTCTACAAACAACTTAAAACAAGACAACAACATCAAAATTCTAAAAGCAATAAAGGCAATGCTATAGTTATAATGAACACAAATGAATAATTCAAAAACGAACATCTTGTCAGATAAAAACAAATTTAAATTACTGAACAAATCTAACAAAAACACATGAAAACCAGTTAAACAAAATACTACTACAAATGAAAAAACCAACACAATCTCAGAAAACATTTATTCTTACCTACAAAAGGCCAACTCACACACACCACAACTTCTTAATCAACTGAATCATAAAGCCTTAATGTCCAGTTTTGATGGAATCTACCTCTTCATAAAAGTCCTAACAACTGAAGCCTGCAAGATAGCTTTAGAACTTTATATCCAAAACCCCAACCCATTAATACACACCCCCAGCAACCAATTAGCAACCCTTATAGAATTCACTATCAACAAAACTACCTACAAATAAATGGCCTAAGTATGGGGAATCCCATGTCAGCAGTTCTAGCCAACATTTTTATGACAGAGATTGAATCACAAGCAATCAATTCAGCCTTACACCCACCACCATACTGGTACAGGTATGTTGATGATACAATTGCTGGATTCACATCTACACAACACACACTTAGTTTTTTCAATCATATCAACTCTACACCCCAACATTAAAGTTCACCTGTGAACAGGAAAAAACTAACCAAATAGCATTTCTTAACCTCAAAATCACTAAAACTGATACACAATTCAAAATAGAAATCTGCAGAAAAATCACCCATACTGGATTATACATTCCATGGTACCCTCAGCACATGAAATAAAAACTCAACATATTAAGAAACCAAATAAATGCACCCACAACACTATGCTCACCTGATAAAATTAACGATGAAATCAACAAAATGAAACGACACTTCATTAACATCAACAAATTTCCTCAAAAAAACCATGGAAAAAATTATACATGCACACCTAAACCAACAACAAACAAACAAACAACAATAAATACCAAGATAGAACAAACTACAAAACCTTATACTGCTGCATACCATATCTTTGCAACATCTGGAAAAACTTATAACAAAACACAACATTCCAGTAAATGCCAAATTCATTCAAAAACCAGGTACAAAACTAAGGTCCATACTGTGTAAAAATTACACTGACAAACATAACACCAACATAATTTATAAAATACAATGCAACAACAGCCACAATTTCTATATTGAAGAAACAAGCAGAAAAATGAAAACTCTATTCAAAGAACAAAAAAAACACACCCTCACATGTTTTTGAACACTTCAAATCAAATAAACACAACATAACCACAGAAAACACCCAGATATTAAGTAGGGAAATAAATATAAACAAATGCAAAATCAAAAAAGCCCTAGTTATACAGCAACTAAAATCAAAACTAAACCAATATAAAGAAACACCTTCATACCTATACTAATTAATAACCTAACATCCACCTGCATCGCTCCCTACAATCCAGCACCTGTTTATACTCTAGTCCCTAAGACGTGTCCACCAACGGTCACATTCAAACACTTTCTTTTTCTTAACCTGAAGATGACCTAGGAAGGTCAAAATGTTGTTCTCTCCTTATCAGTAAAAGTGTTAATACCCGTACCAGCCATTCTGAGATATATATTGCAAGATTGTTCACCATTAAGCAATCTTGTGGAACACCCTATCTCCATGGTGAATGTGCAAAACCAAGGAAGATAAAGACAAGTCAACACTCCTGTACAGTGGAAATTTAAAGAATACCTAGTCAGGCATCACTCACCACAAAGTGTTTTCTGTTATAAAAAGTAGATAAAAGCCCCTGCATGAAAGAAAGTATGAACAAAAACTTACCAGTGAGAGTTGCTGAAGTCTTAAGAATGACCAGAGGAGGTAAATGAAACCTTGATGAAGGAAAAATAGGGATATAATAGAAATAGTGGGAGATGAACATACTGGAAGTGGTCCACATGCCAAATTGCAGAATATCATTCATTGGGCAATGAAGACAAGAAGCAAGAAAAAAGTGAAGTGTTGGATCTGGTGGGAGGACACCTGGAACAAAGTCCAAGAGGATGGATGGAGGGAGGAATAGGCCAACTGTACCAAAAGCAGACCCAATTGTTATGGGCAGAAAGTAAAATATCACAAAAAGATTAAGGGGATCAGGAGATAAAGAGTGAGGAAAGTGTACCCTGGAAGGTAACAGTATGGGCTATAAAACAATGAAGAGCTATGACCAGACACAAAAATCTGTTTGGCTGCAGCCAAGAGTAAGGATAGAAAATAGAAGGAGCAAAATTGGAGAAAAGGAAGAACTTCTACCCCCAAGCTGCCAAGGTCTTTGGGACAAAGAAACAATCTTGATAAAGGAGAAGATAGGTAGGGTAATAAAGGGTACGTGAAACATCAATCTGAAAGGAATGCATGAGCTTGATAAGAACAGAGGAAGTAAAGACACTAAGGTATTGGGAAAAACAAAAGTAATGGGATAAGGCTTCCAAATAACTGAAAAAACAAGGAGACCAAAGACCCACAGTCCAAGAGCCTGGTGAGAAATTCTACTACATGTGTCACGGTAAGTTTATCAGAGAGAAACTCCCTGGTAATAAACCAACTGTTGTATAGTTTCCACTTGCATTGGTACTTCTCCATAGAAGATGGACAGATAGAACTAGCTAACAAGAAAGTGACTCACCATATAAAACTAAATCATCTCATGAAGAACTAGAGAAAAGCCAGGTGTGAAGATACAGGATGTGAAAGTAGGGATATTGGACATGTGATCAAGGTTGATGAAGAACAAAGAGAAAAAGTGGAAGAGAAACAGGAAGAGGAGCAGTCACTGTAAACTTGGAAACCAAGATTGAGCTATTTAAAAAGAAGCATTCAGAAGAACTCAAGAAGGAGTGAAGTGGACAAGAGAAATCACTTGATAAACTAATTGATATTTATGTGACCAATCCTGGCTGAAGGAATCTACTGCCAAAGCCTATAAATGAGGTACAAATGTTTGTTTTTTGTTTGTTTTTGAATTTCGCACAAAGCTACTCGAGGGCTATCTGTGCTAGCCGACCCTAATTTAGCAATGTAAGACTAGAGGGAAGGCAGCTAGTCATCACCACCCACCGCCAACTCTTGGGCTACTCTTTTACCAACGAATAGTGAGGTTGACCTTCACATTATAATGCCCCCAAGGCTGAAAGGGCGAGCATGTTTGGTGCAACGGGGATCCAAACCCACGCCCTCAGATTACGAGTCGCACACCTTAACACGCTTGGCCATGCCGAGCCAAGAGGTACAAATGACCAAAAGAGGTGTAATTTGTTGATGAGGGCAGTAGAAAAGACACCCACATTAAGAAAACCCCACCAATGACAAGGATCCATGAACATGATGGGATATAATGCCAACTCCATGGGATATATCTGGTCGGGGTGAAAAATACAATTCACAACCAGATTGAAAGCACCCAGCAGATGACATGCAATAAGACAAATGATGTGCTTGTGCCGAGTATAATACATCCAATGTTCAAAAACACATGCTTCTGGACCAGGTACCCCACTGTGGTTATGTGCCATCACTATAGAATTGTCCAAATGAACCATCACAAGACAATGTTGAGAAAGAAGGAAGATGTAATGCAACACTTTTCACAAGGAAGGAAGAAGGGAGATAAGGGTGGAAAGAAAATCCTGAGAAAGGATCCATTATTCATTTAGAGCCCACTGAAGTGATCTCATATGGGCATGAACTGAAGAGACCAGTGATGTCACAGAATACCACATCCCCAAAAATAACAGAAACTTGGGAGCAGTAAGTCATTAACTCAAGAGCAATTCCCAAACCACTTCTGATAGACACTGGTTGGGCACAGGATTTTAAGAATGAGGGAAAGAAATAGTTTGGGGAAGAAACTGGACAATGAATTCTTCTGACAGAGCATGAAGCACCCACTGACTTTAACCAATGAAGAAGCACAAACAGCCAAGCCCCTACCAGACCCAAACCCACTGGGTAGTTACAAAGAAGGCCAAGGAAGCCAAAGATAAGAAATAATACATGTGAAAGGAATGGGTGAGGGCTGGGAAGTTGAAGAACAGAATTGTTGCTGGACTGATGTCACCCAAAACTCTACAGTTTCCAGAACAATATCAAAGATATGGCATCTCAGAAATGTAGCTACACATAATCCCCAAGATACGTAGAAGGAAATAGACCCAAGCCAATAGGACATCAGGACCCACAAGGTACCAAAAACAAAGAAACCATGTATGTGATGCCAGAGCCAAACAGGATCTGCAGGATCAAGTGAAGTAAAAAGGAGCAAGAGAATCTCATAAAAGGTTCATAAGGGTAGGGTGCAAGCAAGACTATTGGGCATGGGTATGACTGCCATTTGATTCAGTCATACCCATGCCCAATATTCACACTGAAACTTTACTTCCCTGTTATATCTTAATGTCATTGAAAAATAAATCATTTCAAAATCTCTAACAAGCTTATAAGAATTTCACTCTATTAAAAACATGTGAATTTTTAACAATTCGTTTTTCTTTGGTAGGCACAGTGCAGTTGTCATAGAATGACCTTTCTATGGTGTCTGACTCCTCTGTACAATAGAGGAAAAGAGCATTACAAAAAACTGCAAAACACTGTTAGTGTTATGAGTACCTCTTTTCTGTTCTTATTAACCCTTAAACAGCAGGAATGTTGTAGGTAGCAACATCAACTGATGATGGCTGCCGTTTGAGGGTTAATAGTGAAATTGGTACTTAATTTTCTTTTTGTATTTTTCTTAATAACAAGATGCCAAAGAAGCCTTGCCTGAAACTAATAATGTGCCTTTAAATCTATCTGATTCTGTAAAAAGGTAATATTTCTTGTAGATTAAAATTACCTAACATGAGGTGAAACACAAAATTTATAAAATTAATTCTTAAATAAAACTTTTATTTAAACTATCAGTAAACAACTTGAATGAACCTAATTAATTATTCTCCAATAGGTGTAATCCAGTAATTAAAAAAGAATTATTTTAAAAATCACAAAATAACACTTAGTGTTTTATAGCTTTTTTTTAATACTTTCCCAAAAACCTCTGCAAAATACATTTTAAAGTAAATAACTGGTCTTTAAGTATTTTTATTCAAACATGATGTCTTCAGCCCTCTAACAACAGGTAGATCAAAGTGCACATCACAACTTATTAATTACCTATTTATCAAATTTTTGTGAAGTGCCAAATTTTGTGAAGTGAAAAATAGAGGTAAACAATTTCTTAGTAGATCTCAATAACGATTTTACAATACTGCACAAAAAGCAAAACTTGCACCTTATTATGCCTCACCTCTGTCTCTTGGTGTTGCACCAGTTGTTGAACATGATCCTAGCTGTCTTCTTTTCACTTCATTCAATATATCAATCACCAAAGTGGCAAATTCTCGTGCATTAAACTTAGCTAACTTCTGTCTACCCTAACGCATCAAAAAATGATTAATATTAGCTTTTGATCAAAGCATGCTACTTACATAGACAAGAATTACAAAATATGTACCAAGTAACGAGCATATCTAATTCATATTCAAACTGTATTTATAATTATTAGAATGCATTTTTACATCATTTGGTTATCCTTCTTGTTAGCAATATTTTTGGCCATAAAATGAATAATATCTCAAAGTTTGACAACCAAAAGAGAGACTCAGTTTAGTCCTACATCCATAAACTAAGTTAACAACTTCTAAGAATATAAGCCTGTACATTACAACAAAATGCTAACTGTGTTGCATGAATTTTATACATACTCATATATATCCCATAAGAATTTCCAAAACTTATACTCAACATTCATCTTCAGAAAAATGTATATATTATAACCATAAATTTTTAAGGCAAAACAAAACACATTAAAATTAAACAAAATACACTGCATTTTTTTTTAGAAAAAGATCCTAGGGTACAAGCTACAATGTGGGATTATAAAATGTATCCTAGGTTTTGGACATGACTATGGAAATAGGACCCACATTGCAGTGGGGATACACTGTCTATCAGTCTTAACCTCCAGTTCGCTAGTCTCACATGAGAAGATTAGAAATTAGAAGAGTGAGATATGGGTGCTCAAGCCCACAACGTCCTATATCTATATCACCCTTCACTACCTGCAGACAGTTGTGGGAAGGTGACTACTCTCCCAAGTTAAAATAAGGAAAAGATAAACATAAAAACATGAAAGTAAATAAAAAAATATTAAAAAATGAAAATGAAATAAAAAATAAGGTATATATATATATATATATATATATATATTTATTTATTTATTTACATTCTTGTTTATGATACAATAAACAATACCTGAACAAGTAAATACAACGTGTGAATCAACAACAATAATAATCTATATGTTTATGTGGAAAAAAAACAGTATGATACATGTTAATACCACCAACCATTATTACACTTCTTTTTGTTAAAGGTGATGACATTATAACTATGGTATGTTTATAGGATACATGCTCTAACAAACTGATGCCTTGCAACATTTAAGCTCAATTAGCAACTATTTCTATAGGGTCTTATTAAATGTAGTTTGTATAACCAAGCAACATTCACATGACAATTTCAAATCTTGCATGAATGACTCCATAACAATAACACCACTAGATATGCCATACATCATAAAAGGTATTATAAGTCTACAAAATGCACCTTTCATGAAATGTTAAGTCAAAAGTAGAAAGTCTTACTTGATTTCTTGTGGATGAAAATTCTGGATTAACAGGGAGGAATCTAACAATCTGTCGGTCTGTGACTAAGGCACTATGGTTTTGATTGGACAACCAAACTGATGAATACAAAACAAATTAAACTGTTTTATTTACTTATGGTTATATTAATCTCTATTTCAACACAAACTTAAGTTGTTGTTGTTAACAACCAAATTTCAAAAGAAATTATAAAGGTAGCAGTAACAACTATTCAACTTAGTGTTTCGTGAACAAGTACATGTTCAATCTTGTCATTAAAATACCCACAACTTAAAGCTGTAATAGCCAACACAAAGAGAAAACTAATATTATGACAAAACACATTAGTTCAATGCTCTGACTAACACTTTATAACTTCAAACCAAATCTAAAAACCTTAGCAAACCAAAATGGAAGATTCCAGTTACAACAGTTGCACCCTACACATGAAAAATGAAACAGCAATCATTACTATGTTGTTACTTTATAATGAAAAAACATGCAATATAAACACAGACATTTCATCACTTCTATCTCAATTGTAACCCATACATACAGAATTTTATTTGAAATTGTTACAAGTAAATATATTTCAAGATCGTTACATTTTTTAATTTAATATAAAAACACAGAAGTTTACAATGGGTAATATAATCCACTCCACAAAACAATTCCCAGCAAAAATATCAACCCCATCAGTTTGCTAGGGAAAAAGTTTTATAATACTGTAAATACAAACCTCCAATAATTTTATTCTCTTTTACATGAAGTACATTTTATGTTGATAGAGAATAACTTATACACAAAAGTTCAAACATTAAAAAATATTTTTATTTAAAAGTAGTATGTACTTTCTAATGCAAAAAAGTTGTCACTTCTAAAATAAAAATTGTAACTTTAGAAACAAATTCACATCTTTGGTACTATATGTGATTCCATAAAATACTTATTTTTTAAGTAACATTGTACGCTTGTATGTAGCCAGTCAATTATAAATATTTTTATATCAATTTAAACAAAATTATGATTCTGGAAAAAAATTAATTTCACATAATATGGTAGCTGCTTTTTTCTATTTATATATTCATTTAAATGATAAAAATTAATCAGATATCTATAATAACTGAAATGAAACAATATGGGGAAAAGACATCTCACCAAATAATTTTGAAAGAAGAGCAGAAGTAAAAATATAGATAACTCTTACTTGCATCATTTTCTCTCCTGTCAACTTCATCATAAACATCCATTACAAGTTCTTCAAAAAGATAGTTTGGAAGCTAAAAAAAGTAAATGGTTGTGAAACTGGAAAGATTACAACTTTTATACTTTAATACCTTTTTTATGTTTCTCATTCATGTTGTACCTGAAGAAGCAGTAAAAATAAATACTCTAAACCTAATCTTAATTCTTAAGCAGGATGAAAATGAAATCATCTTTACAGTAATTCTAATTTTATTATTTTCTGTGTTTACTTTATTTTTATATTTCAACCAAAACAAAACTTAAACATTTTCTTTAAGTTCTTTTCTTCAACATGAAAACGTTTTTTCTGTTGGTGTTTTTTTTTGTTTTTCAGATTTGTTATTCAAAATATTAATATAAAATTTCATATGTTGAAAATTTAATATTTAATCCTCCATACAGAATCCTAAAGATTTTTAAAGGCTCTAATGGACTGGATCCACATATTGACCTGAAAACTGGCTAGAATGTGCAAGTAATATTTTAAAACATTATCTTAATTTAGATTTTAACAATGGGGCTCTTAATGGGGAAAAAGGATTAAAGGGTATTCTCAAGTCTCTCAGGAATGGTTGAACAATTTCCTTGGTAAAAGACAAAATATGTAAACAGTCAATCAATCCAAGGTGTGTAAAATGTTTTAAGTAATTATTATTTCTCATGAGTTTTCACAAGTACTTTATTAACTTGAAATAAATAAGGATCTTGGATAACAACAACTGCTCATGAAAAAATATTCTTTAATCCTTTTCACATGGATGATGCACATGACAAATGATATTTGGTTAGTTTTTTTTTCCCTGTTCTTGCAGGTTTCAGTAGCTGGGACTTCTGTGAAGAGGAAAATTACATCTAAACTGGCCATTAAAGCTTTATGGTTCAGTTGATTAAGAATAGATTTAAAGTTAAAAGAGTCTTTGAAAAAGGAGCTGGCTGATGTTACATTATATTTCTCAACCTCAAGATCACAAGAACCAATACACAATTCAAACAGAAATCCACAGAATAATCACCAGTACTGGACTATACATTCCCAAACAAAACAAAAACTCAACACAATAAGAAACCAAATAAACACAGCCACAAAACTATGCTCACCCGATAAAATTAATGATAAAATCAACAAAATAAAACAACACTTCATTAACATCAACAAATTTTCTCCAAAAACCATGGAAACAATTACACACACACACCTAGATCAACAACAAGCAAATGATAATAAATCCTAAGAAACAACAAACTACAAAACCTTACATTGCTGCATACCATATATTGCAGGTATCAGCAAAAAAAAGTAACCAACATTTGGAAAAAGCTTATAACAAAACACAATATTCTAGTACACACTAAATGTACTCAAAAACTAGGTACAAAACTAAGGTCCATACTATCTTAAAACTACACTGACAAACACAACACTAACATTATGTATAAAAGGCAATGCAACAACTTCTATATTGGAGAAACAAGCAAAAAAATGGAAACTAGATTCAAAGAACACAAAAACATACCTTCACATGTTTTTGAACATTGCAAATCAAATAAACACAACATAACCAAGAAGACACACAGATACTAAGTTGAGACACAAATATAAACAAACACAAAATCAAATAAGTCCTATTTGTACAACTCAAACCAAAATCAAGCCAATATAAAGAAACACCTTTATACCTATACTAATTAATAACCTAACATCTAATTGCAACACCCCCTACAATCCTGTATTCATTTACACTCTTGTCCCTAAAACATGCACCAGCAATGATCAGTTGCAAACTCTCTTTGTTAACCTGAAGATGACCTAGAAAGGTCAAAAAGTTGTTCTGTACTTATTTTCATTCGAGTTTTAATACTAATACCAGCCATCTTGAGAACACATTTTTACTTCATGTGTGTTTCTCGTCATGTATATCACTTAGGTAAATCAAAATGAGCAAAGGTTCTAAGACAGTCCTGAGGTACCCCAATAGTGACATTAATCCAGTTTGAATGAACTCCATTTGTACCAACCCTCTGTATTCCTTCATCCAGCCATTCTTCCATCCATTTGTTAACTTATCCTTCATACCTATAAATATACGTTTTTACAAGCCTTTTATATGGCATCTTGTGAAATGCTTTCTGACAATCCAGATACACCAAATCTGCACCCTCACTTTCATCTACACAAGTAGTAACCTTTTTAAAGAATGTCAAAAGATTTGTAAAACAAGATCTTCCTGTCGTGAAACCATGTGGACTATCCAATAAATCTATAAACTTTGTTAAATGACTTTGCAAAACATCTTTTATCAGACTTTCCAAATCTTTTTCCACAATTGATGTTTGACTAATAGACCTACAATTACTAGGACAATTTTTATCACCTACCTTGAAAATTTTGTTTTGAATTTTCTCACAAAGCTAAATGAAGGCTATCTGCATTAATCTGCCCTAATTTAGCAGTGTAAGGCTAGAGGAAAGGCAACTAGTCATTGCCAACCTCTCCCAACTTTTTGGCTACTCTTTTACCAAAGAATAGTGGGATTGACTGTCACATTATAATTTCTTTATAGCTAAAGGATGAGCATGCTTGGTGTGATGCGGAATTGAGCCCACAATTCTCAGATTACGAGTTAAACACCCTAACCATGCAGCCATGCCAGGCTCCTTGAAAAGAGAAGAAACATCAGCCAACTTCCAATTGTCTGGCACCTGTCCACTATTCAAGAATTTACCTTTGTATTTCAAAGTTACAACTATACACATATTTTCTTCACACATTAAAGGAAACCAAAGATGCCACGAAAGGCTAACATTACACCAGTTTCTTTTGTTTTATCCAACTCTAGCAACTTCCTCCTACTTGTACACTATAATATTTTGAAATAATTTGCAGTGAAGGGTCACATTACAAACTAACACTTAAAAATAAATAAGCAATCAAAGTTTAAATTATTATATGAAAATAGAAAAAAACTTACTGCTTGGAGTTTCTTCTTAGCATCTTTTGCAAATTCTGATAGATCAAGACTGTAAATGCAAAGAAAGAAACTCCTGGTTTGAAACCCAAAATTTATTCAAAAAACACTGTGAAGATGAGTGTAGTAGAACTTTTAACATGTATTTATGTAAAGTAACAGAAGGATTACTGGAAGAAAACAACAGATGCAAGCTTTTAGCAATAATAGCTATAATATCAGTAAGCATTCACGTCAAATAATAGAAAGATTATTTAAACAGAATTGCATTCTTGTTTAAATAGTGCTACTCTTGTATTAAAAAAAAGAAGAAAAGGAATTGAAGCTAAAAAAATATAACATTTTTCATATATCAGTCAAATCCTGCTAGGGAATCCAGAAAGCACTTTACTTACACCCAGTAAACAAGCAAGGTAAATACCCACCAAAAACAAATTTGAAAGCAACTGGCATTACAACAAATATTGGTTTGATGTTGTTTTTGATGCAAAATGAAATTTGTTGTTGAAAAGTATAAGTTG
The DNA here is from genome assembly GCF_004210375.1 of Tachypleus tridentatus. Lineage (NCBI taxonomy): Eukaryota > Metazoa > Arthropoda > Merostomata > Xiphosura > Limulidae > Tachypleus > Tachypleus tridentatus. Next base: position 171,466,056 of record NC_134837.1, on the reverse strand, counting down.
CTTTCCATCACAAAATAAGCCCAAACATAAAGGTTTTTGAATGGAAGTTCTTTCAAAACAAGTTTTAAACAAGCTAACATTATCATAAATATGGTTTAATTAGATTATTTACTTTCAGTATACTGGTTATTGTATCCACAATAGTAGTCCTATTATCCAAAACTTTAACAAAGTTATCCTGTATCTTAGTAGTTCTGATATTTATTATAACTTCCTCTAAAAAATCAATTACTATGATATATACATGCCATTATGCTGGAGAAGCATGATCTATTGATCAGGAACCTGAGTGAAATTACATAAAAAAATTAACTATTATTTTTACAAATCTTTTCACACTGTCATTTAGTAGGAATTTAAAAAAAAACATAAGAACATTTCCAGTTGGCCTGGTGCACGCTGATATTACGTGAGAGATCTTGTCAGCAGTACATGCAGTAAAGAAATATTTCTTACTTCTTATTAACTACAATTAACAAATCATACTTTGCTAGCATAAAAGGATTATATATCATAATAATTGATATGTCATAAATTACTGGTATTAACAGCTTCTTTGACTGCTTTCATTTGGAAAAAGGTCTCATTGGCAGTAGTGTGCTGTGCAACAGATATGTGGTCAAAATAATATTACATTCTGTTTATTGGCAACTAAATGTATATGGCTAGTAGAAAAAGAGATTTCTAAAAACAAATTATTGCAATTCTTACCAGATGTTATATCATGCAAAAAAACAATTTTCAAAAGAAGTTGATTTTGATAAAATCATTAAGTCATATAATATCTTCGTGGTCTTGGTATCCATAACTTCAATTAAGTTACATTGCATTTTTAATAATCCTAGATGCACAACTTTAATTAAGTCATACTGTATTTAGTAGTCCTAGTCTTAAAAATTACACCAAATCACACTATATTTAACAAAAGTGTGGTGATACAATACAAGTTTCATATCTTAAAGCTATGATACAATTGTACTGATACATCATCTGATATCATTTATGTACCCTCAGTATTTGGCAAGCTCTAGATAACATTATAAGTCTTTTGTACAGGAAAAAATCAGGATTTCTAATTAATTATTTTTGCTAAAGTAAATAAGTATTGAGCTTGTTTAGCTCATATGTAAATAAACAATATGCATATACAGTTAAAACCTGGGAAGATTGGAATTCTGCAACGACAAAAAATGCATACATATAAAAAGGTTTATTTTCATTTTTTTACTGATTTTCTCAATTGGTTTTTAGTTTCTTCACATTTTCCTCACCACATATACACATAAACTCACTTTAAATGCAATATTATACAGTATTTTGACACTAGGTAGTAAGTTTTAACCCTAATTCTATTTATTGGTATGTTATTAGCCTTGTAAGAATGTGTGGAAATTATCCTGTTATAAAGCTAGAAAATACTGATATAAATTCTAGCTTTTCTTTTGGGGGTGAAGAGTTTAATGAATAAGACAGCCTAATGGAAAAAAAAGGCCCCTTGTTGTCTTAAAATTTGAACAGTTGCAAGAAAACTTTAACTCATGGTAATACATATAATTTACCCCACACATACAAAAAAAACATCAATAAAAATAAAAACAAATAATATCACATCAATTAATCAAATGATCATTTTTTCTTAGTATCAGGTAATTACAAATTTTCATAATCATAGTGAACAGTTAAAAGAAATTGTGTTGGGCCTACTTATAATGTCATAAATGGATAAAACAACACAGAGTATCTTCACAAAAAAAAATTATGCCAAACGTGAAAAAAGGGAAATGCATTAACTTTGACATACAACCTAACCTAAATAAAAAAAATATCTGAATAAGAATAAATAACAAGAAAAGAGAATACATTTAAATAAAAATGTCTTTGTCATTAATAAAAGAGAAGTGAAATACTTCTTTTAATTATAATTACAAATTGTAACAGTTTACTTATTTTTTTATTTGTACTTTCCTTTCTGCCCATAAATATTATCTATTTCATTTCATGATGTGATATCTTTCAATACAAATCAACTCACCTGTCAGACATTTCTGGAATAATAAAGTCTTGTCCAGACTGGTGGTCTGAAAGCAAAACTCAAATGTATGAATTATCAACAAATTTTGATGAAGGGTGTATGAAGTGATTTATATATTAATTCTGAAAGTTTTGGGAATATTATCTATATCTATCTAAATGCTATAGAGTTTCTTTTTTATTAATTTTCAATCCCATGAAATAGACAATTAGAGTTACCAGAATACTGGTATAAATGAAACAACCAAGTTATTTTTTAGTTTATGTATTTATTCAAGTGTTAACTTAAAATTAGAAACAATAAAAATCAATATTTGTGAAATTTCCACTTTATCAACTAAACAGTTTATATTTAGCATTTAAAGATGATTACCTCAATGATAACTTAACAAAGTTAGGGTTCTCATACTTTTGCTTATCATGACTTGTGGCTTCACGCACACATGCACACACACACACACACACACACTAGTTTTATAACACCAAATAATAAAATATTAAAAAAACAAATCTAAATTAATTAAATTAAAAATTAGGTTGGATTCTATTTACTGTACAAATTGAAAATTACAAGTACTTCATGCCTTCTCTTCTCCTTTTAGAAGTTAAACAACAGTTTGAAAAACAAAGACTTAAAAGTATTTCATTACAATATTAATGTGTAACAGTAATTACACAAATAACCTCAAAACTGCAGAGCATGAGGAAATGTTCACGCCTTTCATCTGTGTAAAGATAACTAACCTTGAATACATGTGTATAAAATCAGCACTTTTTGTCTTACCTGGTTTCCTACCACAGAGGTAATAAGCTAGTCTATCAGTCACTTCATAGTGATACTCTATTAGTCTGTCCACCAAATCTGTATGTCCAGCATCTCTATTGAATGTCAAATCATAGTAACTATACATGCTACATACATAGAATTACAACATTCATAATACTCAAACATTTTAAAATCAGAAACATTTGGTACCTATCTTGAAGGAAATATATAAGGTAAAATGACTACTCAAGAGATGATGCTAATGAAAAATATATGCTCTGAACTGTGAACAAATGCAGTGAATTGAGGTATTTTTTGTGTCTATAATAAAACATCAGACATAAGTATCATGTTCCACTTACTTACAATCACTGTATGACTGTTAACAGTATGCAAACATAACAAAAAGATAATTGTTTTAAACCATAAAATTTATTTAAACTCATGACACTTTAACCTACTTATCTTGAGCTGTGAAACACAAAATGATCACTGCTTTAAACCATAAAATTAACTCATGACACCTTAACCTACTTACCTTGAGCTGTGAAACACCCCTGCTGCCAATTGCTATACTTATTTTTGTAGAAAAAAATTTTAATGTTCTTAATTATTTTTTGTGTGGTGAAACTCTCAAGTTACTCCTAGCAACTTGCAGTGACAAAGTTTGGAAACCACAGCAATAATGCTCAAGAATATCAGATATTTCATCTCTTTACATAGAATATATAAAATTTAAATTTGTTAAAACTGATGATAAAATTTCAACTCTCCATTAGCCCAATTTGTCCAAGATGGTTTCAGTGTTACTTTATTTAAATTTTAACATCATTAACCATTATCACTATTCATACAGTTATATGCTTTAAGTGCTTGCCTAAAATAATCTACACAATCATTATATTTACATTCTTTAAGTACAAAAGTAGAAACACTATTATCTGACATGTTCAAGAGCAAAGTGTTTTAATCTAAAGGTAATTTAATTTAAAATAGTTGTTTAAGCATGCATATGAGAATGTCAAATATCTGGTGGACAATCAACAGTGAACAATTATAAATATTTAACTATCTGTATCACCATCTGATATACAACTGAGCAAAATGTTTTACATAAAGCAATAAACTAATTATTTGTTCAGCTAAAAATCTAAGTCTGATTGAAAAGTTTTTACTGTGCTCTTGAAAATGTTGCTATCGAATGAGTCTTTCATCTGAACTGAATGTGGAACATGTTAAAATATAAAACTGTACAAATATATTTAAAAAAAAAGAGCTTAAATAAATTATATGACATCACTTTAGTAACAAACTCACATTTCAAAAAACATCACTTGTATTAAAGAAGCCCAGGAACAGCAAGAATTCAGTAATATCTTGAAACTGTTTGTTTTTTAATTTCATGCAAAGCTACACAAGGGCTATTAGTGCTAGCCATCCCTAATTTATCAGTGTAAGGCTAGAGGGAAGGCAGCTAGTCATCACCACACACTGCCAATTCTTGTGCTACTCTTTTATCAATAAATAGTGGGATTGACCATCACATTATAATTCCCTTAAGGGTGAAATGGTAAGCATGTTTGGCGTGATGGTGATTTGAACCTATGATTCTTAGATAACAAGTCAAGTGCCCTATCCACCTGGTGTTTTGAAACTAACCATAAATAACTAGTAATGTAGTTTTGATGATTCAGTAAACTTTCTTTTTCAAATTTTCTAAGTGTTCATAAAAAAAATTTTACAATGTCAATAAGTGCTGGTAGTATTAGTTTTATTATTATTATAAAGTCTATAGATTTAAATTGAAATCAATTTTCTGGAAAATTTTGTCAATCATGTTAAACAAATTTTTATTGTAGGAGTCAGTAAAATCTGCTATTATTTTCTATAGATCAAAAAATAATTGTAGCATGAAAATGTGAAATTTAAGAAACTTTTCATTTATATTAATCAATAAAAAGTTGTAAATATGTGTTAACTAAAACACAGGTACAGATATATAGTCAACCATACTAACCTCCTAGACCATATTCAGCACAGAGATGGTTCAAAACCCATTCAACAGTAAATGCAGGAAATAGTTTGTATTTTCCTTTCTTTAAAGCTTTACTGATAAGTCTTTTATATGATCTTTTTTTAATTACCCACATACATGTGCTGACATCTCTCCAATCAAAGAATACTATTATCCTTAAAAGTAGGAAGCATTTATATTTATACAAGTGGGTATAATTTATTACCTGGCATAATCAACAGGAGTTTTTCCATCTTTATTCTGAGCCATAGGATCAGCACCATAAATAAACAACAGCTCCACCTGGGAAGACTGACCAGTTTTTGCAGCTAAGTGTAATGGAGTGTTTCCTCTTTCCTAAAAAAAGTTAATTAATGTAAATTACTTTTAACAATGTATATTACTTTTAATGCTACAAGCAAAGATGTTTAACTTTTCTTTTCTTTACAAAAACAAAATTCAATATATAGGAGGCAGTGATGATTGTTTCAAGTGTCAAAGTACATTGTTTCCATGGAATGTGATACTAACAATTATTTTATTCAAAAGTCAAATAAATAAATAATATGCTGGAAGAAAATTATTAGTAATATAAAGAAAGGGGTCTAAATTTAAAACATTCAGTGATTAAGCCACTAACTTTCTTATCACTCAACAGCTTACACAGCTTAATTCTGTATCATATGATTTTATATTGATTATTAAACTCTACCCTCTTTATGTATGATTGGTGTCCCATTCAATCTCTCATTATGGTTGCATTATAAGAAAATTTAAAAACAATGAATGAAAATTGTTTGAGGACTTGGCTACTCCTTCTCTTATCCACTCTCTTTTTCCTTCTCCTAGAGTATCATGGAAGTAATAACTGTTCTTGTTCTGTGTCATCTGTGAAACATTAAAACAAAAAAAAACAGCTGCAACCACCAAGTCAAAATGAATTGTATCATGATTATCATTATCTATGCAAATAACAAAGCATTGGCTGCATCTTCTTCCACTTCTTCATCTTCATTTTTCACATCTCTACCCAACTTCATTCTTCTGTCTCACAAGAAGACATTGACAACCAAATAGAATGAAATGAAACAAATGGAATACAGTAAGAATAATAGGAGATTGTTGAAACAAAAGACAAGATGAATAGACAAGACTTACACAAAATAATCCAATCAAAGATATGTGAGGAGAGAGCCCAGAGGGGGTAGATAAAAAGAGGCAGAAAATTGAGAAACAACTACAGAGAGACAAAGACACCACAGGGAGACACAAACATGAACACAATGGATATCAGGCAGACAAAACTAGGGCAACTTTCATCATCAAATGATTGCTAAAGAAACAGACTCCTCAGAATCAACATTACCATCCACAGTGGAGGTATGGTAAATATGCAACTCCTAGAAGACCTCAGAACTGTCTTGAACAGTTTCCTTAAATGAATTTTCCCTTCTCTCATTTAACTCTTGGATGGAAGATCATATTTTCCTTGATACTTCTTTACTGGATATTCTAGCATCCTTCCTGGAACTCTCTTGCAAGAGGAATCTGTTTCACCAAAATCAAAAAAGCAAGCCTGTAGTTGTTTGAGACAAAACTGTACATGTTATTACCATTCCTGCTCTCAATAATGCCCAGTTCTTCAGACTGCCACAAAAACATAATAGAAAAATCAGACCCCTCCTCCCACACCCACCTAACACATTCTCTCTTTCATAATTCATTAATAGTTCATTCTTACATTTAATTACATATTAACTATAAACAATAGAAACTCGAAGTTTTCATTGATCAAATGTCATGTTGTATAATGCTACCCTCTGAGCCATTAAATATCAGTTGGGCTCAGAATACGAACGTGTTCCCATGAAAAAGTTAATGACTAGCTTGGATGAATTTGAAACGACTGCTGTCGCAAAGTAAAAAAGCCAGGAAAATGTTTGAAAGGTATTAGAATTTTGTCTACTTTTTTGGATGCTATTAGCCTATAATGTTTGGAGCACAATTTAATTAAATAAAAATTATTAACTGCAATTATGTGAGTAGTATAAAAAATTAGGGTTAACTGTCTTCAACCAAGAGCAAGAAAAAACATCTTATATGTACTTTATTTCTTGTTTTTCATATTTATTCTTCATGTATAACTATAAAAGCAACTAAAATATAAAAATATATTTTTAGGTTAGTTAAGATTAGAATAAGTAAAATAAATAATAATGTAATAAAAATGTTTCATGAGGCATACATGCTAGCTGCTTGTACCAGTTGCAGTAGCCCATGGGTAATGTAACTCGATAGCATAACATGAGTTGAACATTCCCCAAATGACTTACAACTTATAATTGTGACGACAGTAGTTAGTCATGATTCAAAGGGAAATAAAACAATAAAATTTAATCATAAACATATACATATACTGTTACAAACATAGAGCTACTTGGGTAACTTAGATAAAGTAATTTAGATTTATTTAGATATTTTTGGTGGATACGATGTCAGTCAAATTGACCAATCCTGTTCCAAGTAAGATTAGAGAAAATAACACAAATTATAAAGTTTTACTTGAAAAAAAAAAAAAATTAAAATGTATTTATGAGGTCTTATAGATTATACAATAGAAGTCTGAGATTTCTGAGATAAGCAAAAGTATTTTTAATTTAACATGAAAATTACTTTGCACATGTTTTATTCAAAACAAATACTCAATATATTCATGGGCAAATCTTCATTTTATTAAAAATACTTAACTAAAAAATATGTTTGTGTGTATGTAAAAGACTAATATTACATTAAATACTGCCAACTTTTTGAAGATATACACACTATACTGAAAGTTAAAAGTATCAGATCTAAAAAGAATTTAAATGGGTATGAAGAAGTCATGTGGTCCATCCTACAGACCCAGCCAACAGTGACAGTTAAACTCACAAATACAAAAAATAAAACCCATACTAAAGAAAAAGTAGCTAAATATGTTTACAGAAGTCTATAAAATAAAGTGAAGCTAAATTATTGCAAAGTACATATAATGTTGTAACAACAGCAAACTTAGCTTAATATTAAGAACTGTCTGAATGCACATTCACAAGGTGATAAGAATATGGTTTTGAACAAACTGGGTAAGTGAACTTTACACCTATATAAATCAAGAAAACCCATATCAATTGCATTTAGTGTAATACTAAACTTTTTTAGGAAGTAACACTCCAATGTTGTTTACATGAAATATTTTGCAAACAAAAAACTACAGTTGAAACAGAAGCCAGTCATCATGTGATGCCAATTATGTTTTGCCATCATATATCATATAAGAAATAGTCTGAACACAGAAACACAAGCATATTATATTATTTATTATTTGTTTATTTATTTGATGAAAGATAAATGAAACTATGATCAACTTCTGAAGTACACAGAAGGTTTTGATGTAACGTAATATCTTTTCAGGTTATTCTTGTTGTTTTCAACAAAATATGTCAATGGTTGGTCTTTATTCCAATTCAAATATTAACTATTACTGGTCAAATCTGGGTAAACACTGATATATTATTTTACAGTAAAATGTGTCAATTTTTGGTCAGAAGTGGAGGAAAATGCAATATAACAGAACAATAATATATATGTAAAAAAGGCTCGTTTGAGTTGAGAAAATTTTTATGTAGAAGAGTGAACAACATTTTAACCTTCTTTGGTTATCATCAGGTTCACAAAAATAAAATTCTCAACCTAAACGAGCCATTTTTACATATATATTTTTCCCTACAAATGGGTTTTCTCGTCATCACTAATTAGTATAATAATAAATTATCATCTCACTTTAACACAAGAAAAAAAACAGTTTAAATTAAAATGCAACTTACTGGGTGTATATAGTTTGGGTCAGCTCCAAGAGATAGTAGCCTTAGACTAGTTTCCAGGTTAGCTGTTCGAACACTTGAGTATAGTTGCTATGAGAAAAGAGAATAATTTCTGCTGTACAGATAAACCCATTCATTTGCAGCAAGCTTCATAATCTGATAACTTGTGATTAAAATTACAATTCTTTACATTAAAAGCAAGTATTAATCTCAGCATTGGGTACTCTTATGATGGCCAGTACCATTTTTTAAATTCCTTTCTGTACATTTCAGAAAGTGTAATCGAGTTATATTCAAAACTTAATTAAACCACTTTACTCTTAATGTATTAATGAAATTATCATTGTTGAAACCACTTTACTCTTAATGTATTAATGAAATTATCATTGTTGAACCCATTATAATACAAATTTTTATATTATTTAAGTCGTGATTCCTTTATTTCAAAAGAAATTACTAAAACAATAAAATTAAAAACTTCAGGTTTGGTTTCATTTAAAGTGCAAGAAGTTACAGCAACTGAACTTCAGACATAATATATAAAAACCATCTATGTTTAAAAAATGATTTTTGTGCTGGCTAAACTACATGTACACACAATTTGTTTATCAGTATCTTAATATAGGTTTCTCGAATTAGCCTTGAAAGGAAACCATTGTAGAAATTCCTGAGTTCAAGCTATGCCATGTCCACTTGCAAAGTACCAGCTGTGTTGCTAAACGACAGTTTTAAGTTAAAGGGTATGTTTATCACCAGTAGAAATAACAGATGGTGCTCTTGAAGGTCATTACTGTAACAGGAAACATGTTTTTATATATCCATTTTCATATGGGATGAAATGAGTAAGTTTATTGTTGAGAGGAATGACTGTAGCACTTGGTAATTGTTTTTGCTTTATATATAACAGTTTGATAGACAGACTGCATTTAAGTTTTATTTTTATATTTTAGTTAATTGTGTATTGTTTTATTTCAAAATGTATATTTGAAAGCTTCAATAATTTTTAAATTATTCTAAACTTCAATCTGCAAAAACAGCTTTGCTAAACTTACAAGTGTAAAATATATTATGCCAGAGAGCTAAATCGTCTTGCCAAATTTAATTTTATATTACCTGTGGGCACTTTCTGATGCACATTCACATAAATAATCAAAGATAATTAACAAGAGAAAAAAATAAAACATTAAAAATACAATATAAGTGAGAAAAAGATATAAAATTGCATGTGTTACCCAAAGAATATATATATATATATATTGACTATTCAAGATTTTGAAGGAAAGTAGATACTTCTATTTCTTAATTTTAAACACTTCACTGCACTTTACATTGAAGATAATAGCTACAGTTAGTAATAAGATAGAGAAAACAAAAAATAAAATAAAAATGCTTACCTTAAAAAAAAAAAAACTTTTGACAGTCACTTATGAGGTTCTAAAGATTATACAAGTGAAATACAAAAATTGTAAAATAAAAATTACTAATATTATGCTTAAAATGAAAATTATTTTACACTTAGACTATTCAGAGTCTAAGTTCTTGTTAAATTTAAAACCATTTTACCCATTAGTTTTATTTTTGTGATGAAATATATAACAAGACACTACATTTGCTCGTAATAGAGAAGACAGGCATTATAGGGTTAAAACCACAAGTTACATGTACAATATAAATAGTAATGAAACTCCAAATGGTACCAAATTTATCATGGTAGCAACATAACATTGCAGAACTATCTCTCACCATAAATAGAATAAAACAAAAAAGATCTATATTTTTTAGGTCTTCCCTTTATCACCCCTCTGAGAAGTATAGAATTCAACATAAATTACTAATTATACTATAGTTATTACCAAAAATGGGAAACATGAAAAATTTCAATTCATGTTTTTGATTTCAGTTTGATATTTGACAAAATAACAATTTCAACTTTGATTCAAGTTTTTCTATACTTTTTGATTTGGATTCCTTTTTCAAGTTCAGTTTTTAGTTCTCTTCAGTTTTGATATTTCTTTAAAATAGTTATTAATTTCTTCTGCAGCAGTATATACTCTTGTGGTAACTTGTGACTTTATTATACATTTGCATTTGTGCCTAGTTCTGAAATATAACTTTTTAATTACTATATACAAGTTATTTATATTTGAATTTATAAATACCACACTTTTTCAACTTTTTTTTTCTTTTCCTGTCCTGTTTCTTCTCTCTTTCTGGGGAAATGAATTTGTCTCCTCCTATTTACTCTTCTTATTTTATTTAAGCTCTTAATACTTTTTTAATTCATAGTTTTACAAACATATCATGTTTTGAAATGGGAATGGTAAAAAGGGGTTTCTAATGTAATTCCTTTATCATATAAAAAAATACAAGAATTATATAAAATAAGCTTACAAGTTGAAATTAGAATGAACAACTAACATATTCTCAATGATTTCAGACAACAAATTGTTTGTTTGGGGATTTAAGATCATTCTAAAAATAGAAGATAACCTTCCTACACTGACTTGTGTCAATGGAACAGCATGCACAACTATAGCCAATTTGTACAAGTCTTCATGCTTTATTTTCATTGCATTCCAACATGAAGTTAGACTGCTATCTGCTGAAATTCTTTCAGCATTTGCAAAGTCCTTCAGAGCTGAAGCAATGGTCTTTTTCTGGAGTAATCAAGTTTTTCTTCCTTTGTGCAGCCACTCTAAGCATGTTTTCCAACTCATCCTCTGACATACTGGATGTCATCTTCTCTTCAGGTTCTGAAGTTACTTGTAGCTCAAGTTGGGATTCATTGCTCATAATTTGCCATTATGTTTGATCAAATAATTTATGGCCCAATCCTGTTGTGCTTCAAACAACATAACACTAAATCTAGGATCTTGATATCACAGCACTAATATTAATTAATTTTAAAAAGTTCTTTTTCCCTCACATTCATTGCTTTTATGATATTATGAACCAGCAGATGTTTTGTTTTGTATATTTTACTTCTGCAAACAAACCACACCTTATAGAAGTCCCCCATGACTAAATTTTCTTCTAGTAACCACACTGTAGCTTTTTTAGCAGTCCTAACACATGTATAGTTCCTTATTCCCCCCTTTTATTTTATTTTTATTTTTTCAGGATTGAAAAGAAAGTTTCAAGACAATTCCAATTATTTCAATATATGTTCAGTTTCACTAAACAGGAGATCACATGTTGAGCACCATCATATCACCACATCTATGGCAAACATATATATTTCTGTCTTTAAAATCGTCGTTATAGCTGGAGTTTGAATCTTTTTGGACAGTTTTACTCCTGAAAAATAGTGCTTGCAGACAGTCCTCCATTTAAAGCATCTTTTACTGCAACTTGAAAAGTGTGAGCAGCACATTTAACAGAAACAAAACACTGCCTAGTTTAATATCTAGCTCACTTATATCACTTTCATCACAAGCAGTGACAATTCCTTCATCAGAAATCAAATCCACAGTTTTAACCATATTTCTAGAATTATCAATAATACACTTGATTCATACTTAAATTGTATTTGGATAGCACATTTATAACTATTTCTTTGATGTTTTCACCCGAACGAGCTGAAGAGAAGCTTGTGACAGCTAGCATTCTTACTTTAAGAGTGTCTTTGTTAATGACTTGGGCTAGTACAGATCTATCCATATATGATGCGATGTCAATATTCAGTAAAAACATTGTCTTGCAGCTCTTCATTTATGTGCTTCACAATTTCTGTAGCTTCTTCATCAACTAAAGTTGAAATTTTCTTCCATTCCACTGTTGTGTTAAGCACCTTTTTAACTAGATCAATTATTTCACATAAACCACTGCCCTCTGCTACAGAAAAAAAATATCATTTAGGGTTATCAACTTAATCATAGCATTATTAAACATTTTGATGCCCATTGGAATCTTTATTGTTGGACAAAAAACTTGTGCATGGTTTTTGTGCACTTGGTGTCACTGTTGTCTTTAGGCTTATGTTGTGGAAGTGATCTTTCATTGTTGAAGCTTTACATCTTCTTACTAGATTTTCAAATTCTGCTTTATAGTGTTTCTCCAGATGTTTTGTTAGTAGCAAAAATATGAATCAAAACCATAGTGTAACCAGTTATATTGCAAGTTGTTTTTGCATGTTTGCAAGAACCAGTGATTGTGAAATATCAATACACTTCCTTAGTTTTGTAATGCCCCACATTTGATAAAGGTGGAAAAACACAAAAAAAAATGCAAAGGAATGATCTTTCTCAATACAATAAGGACGGACTAAGTAATGTTCATTATTTCTCTCTAATTTTATCTACAGCAGATGAGTGCTGAAGGGATTATATACATCCAGTGTGCAGCTTTTGACAGTTTGATCAGGTATGGGTGGAGCTTAATGACTTCCAGTGCACCCCCCAGTTAGGCCCAGTTAGATCATTCCACAAAATTTTCTTTGAATATCATGGCTTAGTTTCTGTCATATTATAGTATAAAAATGTTACAGAGGAAAAAATTTTAATCACCAGTCATTTTCATAAAAGACAAAAGAAATAGTAAACATGCCAAAGGTGCTATGTAATTATGTTGCATATGCATGTTTCAACAATAAGAAAAGAACAAGTGAAAACAAAGATTTGTTACTTTCAGTTTCCTAAGGTAAAAAGGCATAAAAACACAATGGATTAATTTAACCTGGCATAGAGACCATATCAAACACCAACAATGCTCTCAACATTCCACAAAAAATGATTATGCTGACAATATGAAGTAAAAGAAATAAAAGACTGAAGAAAGATACAGTGACATCTCTATTTTTATACAAATATACATTGATGTTAAATTTAAACATGTTCATTTGTTGAATGAATAAATAACTTCATGAAAAATTTATATTAAGAATCAATATAATGTTATGTATCTTAACTAGCCATCTTTTCATTTCCAATATCTAATGGACCTTTTCACAAAATTGGACATTGACAAAGATATCAACAAAGATTCCCTAAATAATGTAAATAAATAATAATGAAATTACTGAACAAATACACTGGTCTTGTCATGGAATAGAGTCGACAGAGAATCTCTCTCATGATATGTGGCAAATGTGATACACATGGTATCACATTAATGTACTGATGAAAAATGCTAAAAATTAGCAGTAATGTTGTTACTGTTGAATCATGAACTCATTATTTGCATAAAATAATATCAATCATTTTTTGCATAAAATAATTTCAATCTTTATTTGTCTATATTAGTTACCTTACTTTCTACTATATGCTATAATGTTATTTAGTAATTTCGTCCATCTGTAATCCCTATGTAATTTTATCTTTAAAATATATATACATATACACACACACATATGTATGAATATATATAAACAGTGTGTGTGTGTGTGTTTTACCCCTTTAGTTTTACTCTAGAAATAATACATCTAAATTGATTTACATCATAAGTAAGAAATATGCAACATTAAAAAGAATCCTGCATTACACTTAATTGTCATACGTGTTGTTTATCATCCACTGAACTCAACAGTATTGCATCCAATTTTTGGAGATCACACTCTCCAAAAGTGCTATTTAGTATGCAAGTGCTACATCCAAGTTGCATTTGAACGTAACATCTGAAAAAATATCTTTCGTATCATTTCATAACTTCTTAAATCTATAAAATAGGCAATTATTTATAACATACTGAAAGTTCATAATTCCATCTATAGGCTATAGTGAATTATACTGCATTGAAAGCTGTATACAGGTTTTAATAATACCCCATTAGGACTTTTTTTTTCCTCCATATATTTCATCTTGGTCTTTGGATGTTATAAGAATTATTCAAGATATCAAAGACAGGAAATAAGAACAATGTAAAATGACATTGCTGAATCAAAAACTTTTACCAGATTCAGAACTATTTGGATTTGGCCAAATTTTAAGTGACTGAGTATTCACTCACAAGGAAATAAGATAGCCATTCTTCTGTTTCTAATTAGCAGGCTTCCCTTATGACTCTTTCATCATGTTGACATCAGAGGAAGCTGACTTTAGGCATAATGAGATCAAATAATTATTTATTGATCTATGATTCAAAAAGATAAGCAACTGGTCATTCTCTCAACAAGGCCATTGTTATAATCCCCAATAAGGTCCAAATACATCACTTCCTTCTTGATTTTTCTCCATGTTGCTACATCTACAAATACAGTCAGCAATCATTTTCCAGGTAGCAGCAGCCTCGTAATGGAATTAAGAACTTCCAACAACAGAGGCTAAACAGATCTGTGTAAGAATACATATCTCCTAAGAGGTTTAATATAGTAAGACATATTAACAGGGAAGGTTAATGAGGTCAATAAGAACATAGGGAAAACGAGAGATGAAAAATGTAATGGGTACCTACACACAAATAAAAGGCCCAGTCTGACCCGAGGATATGGGTTTATCGAGGGAATAAAATGTGTAGCAAGTGATCCTCTATCAATGAAAATTCAGGTATTCAAAAATTTCCCATGAAAAACCTAAGTATAAATCAATATTGATTCAAGTTAAAATTTTAGTGTTTTATATCATTTCAATTTGAGTTTGAACTCAATTTAAGTTTTAAAAATTTTTTAGACTTTTTTTTTAATCTGATTTTGGTTCATGAAAAGTATCAGTTTATCAAATAGAATTTGATTCAGTTTCCCTGGTTATTACCAAGATTAAGCATTTTTTTATATCTGTCAATTTTATTTGTTTATAGAATCATAACCAAGAAAACCAAATCCATTTGCCATACCCAGCTGTCACATCCTCACTTTAACAAATTGCCAATAGCTCTCTCTGATGTTTTTCATAACCACTAGAAAGACAAAGTTCTAATCTATCAAATAACATATAATATTACCTTGTTCTTACTACAGAGTATTGTCTATTCCATCTCAAGTTGCTCTCATGGTGTCATATCAACAAGCTTAAGGTAAGATTAAATTCTCTTATACCATAATTAGAAAGCCTGATAAATTAGAATAGTTACAAAACACTTTGCTTTGTGCATGTTATTATTATGCATTATTACATGCATTATTAAATTTTTAAAAAATTGTTAGTATACTAGTAACATTACTATAAAAAAGCGTATTTAATACCATCAGCAAAAAAATGAAAGATCAAAAATAAGCAAAATATTTTTAAATCATATTCTTTGCTATTACAAGAATTAGAAACTCATTAGGTTAGATAAGGTCAGATAATAATAAAAAACTTCTTCACAAGGCATGCTTAAGAGCAGCTTTTGCTGTATGTCATTGAATATAGCAACATGAGTTACATGTTTGCTGAGCAATTTGCAGCTAGCATAGCAAGATTATTGGTTAAACATGAGTCAAATGGTAATGAAACAATAAGATTATTTATGTTACAATTTCTAGTCATTCTAGAAATAAAAAAAACAAATTTAGGTTTTTTATATTTTTTATGGGGGTTATAAAATTGAACAAATCAGCCAAATGTATATGGAATTAAGGTAGAGAAAAAAACAAAATATAAAGTTTTACTGAAAAAAACTGATATTTATTTAGAAGGTTTTACAGCTTAAACAAATGAAAACAAAGGAAAAGAAGTTTTATTCTTAGTATGAAAATTATTTTGCACTCAGAATAGCCAACACTAACTTCATGTATTCATGGAACAATTTTTAATAAAATTCCTCAGTCAAAAAGTATATTTTTACTATGCACCAAAGATTTGTAATTTCTACTGAAAGCTTAAGAAATTTCATGTAGATATACAAAACATATTAAAAGTTAATTTGTGAAAACTGTGATGTCGCTTTGGGATTAAAAGATTGTTCATATCAACCACCAAGCCCATAGCAAAAGGGTTTAAGGAATTGTCAAACTTATAAAGTACCCTTAAGAGTTAAAAAAATGATAATATGATAGTGGAGGAAATTTACCAAAAAAAACATCAGACAAACAAGTTCACAGTGAGTAGGGTTTTATATATATATGAATTGCATAAGGTTCATAAAGAGGTCCATTAGAAAAATTGTGTAGGCACCTGTAACCAACACATAGCAAGATATATGATCTTTTTTTTTTAAACAGTTTGAGAAGAATAAATATCCTGTTAAAGATACTTTTGAATTTGTCAATAGCCTAAAGCAAACAGTTTAATAATGACATTCATTGTGCTATATATTTTATAAAATCATTGTTTACAAATATACATCTTGACAAAATTAATAATATTTGTTCTAATCTTGTGTTTGCTGAAAATAAAACTGTACAGAGTATAAAATAAAGATTTTTAAAAAATACTTATTTTTAGTAATGAAATAATAACATTTTATGTATGACAGTTATGGCTGGCTATGGTCTACAGCTTTGCCCCTGATTTTATACATTTTTTCATTCCTCCAGGATAAAGTTTGCTACAGCTCTGTTCTGAAAGTTTTAAGTCTATGTCTAACAAAATATATATGTTTACAATACTTTTGTTATGTTTAACAATGTTGAGCCAATTAACAAACTTTCATCAATATTACAGTGGTAAATATTTCCATATAAAGTTTACTTTTGAAAATTAACATATTCTTGTACGTTTATGTCTTAAGCAACACAGGTACATTTACTAATGAAGTACATCATAAATCACTTTCACTGTACTTTATTCACATTTTGAAAGTTGCACTCCTAAGGTTATATATATTAGGTCAATCATTAAAAGACGGTAAAATGAAGTAACCCTTCTTCCATTAAAATACAATTAAAGCATGACTAAGCAAGGAAAGAATGCTGCCTTGAATTTGGAATTTGAATTAACTCCATTACATAACAGTCACTTTGATTCAGGTCTTGGACTGAGCATACTCAGTGGTGAGCACATGAAATGCTTTTTACCTTGAAAGATTCAGAGATTGTGTCTCATTGCTGATAAAAAGGAACTCAATGTTCAGCTGTAAGTGATTACAGAAGTTACAACCACTAACATTATTTGATTCAAAATGCTGGATAAAGCCCTTACAGTGGCAGATGTTACCGAATAACATCATCATTCTGGTCAGTAGTTCAAAGTTAGGTATATATATCAGGATTTCTTATAGAAGCTAGATTCTTTATGATAGGTGTCTGTGACATGTGGTCAATAAATTTAAACATCATTGGTTACCACAGTTAAGTCTAGATTTAAAAATCCTCCTTTTTCTCAAAAGTCCACACAAGCTGGGTCAGTCACTTTAGAAATCAAGTGACAAGATGAATTATTTCTTCCCTACTCTTTTATCACAACAGAATCAGTGATAAATTTACTTAAGTTACCCTGCAAGTTATCACAGTTGTATCCAGTTTTAAATAATTCTTTTTTACATCAAAAGGCCACACAGTCTAGTTCAGTTAATTTAGAACCAAATGAACAAGAAAAATTATTTTTTTTATTTCTGTTGTTATAATACAAACCATGAAGCTTTCACTTTACAAATCACACTTTGCAACTAAAATGACAATCCCCCTTATTTTCAATAATTTAACTTTTCCATCTGCATGTATTTATACAATGTGACAGAAAATTCTAGAAATATCTAGCCCTCTAATAACGACAATAGCAAACATAAAGAGAAAGACTTGGAAGCTTTCAGCAATGACAACAACATTACAAAAGTCTAGTACAAATAATTAAACTACATACACAACATATGGCTTGTACAGTGTTATGTAACAAAACTCGTCATTGTTATTGGTTTTTGAAAAAATTAATCTTTAACACTCTTATTATGAAAATCAAATAATTATTAAAATTTAAATCACAAAATAAACTAAATACTAACTCTTAAACTGAACAGTCTTATTTATCCAACAACACCTAAATCCTAGGTGACCTTTAACCTGAACACTTAACCCTTTTGTTACATCAGGTGTCATTTGACGTGAATGCCCTAACTTAGATCTTGAATAAATATATGTATAAAAGCTATCTTTAATTTCATCCACTTTAAACCAACAGAAAAAATAATAATAATAATACCTTATTCAAATCTGATACAAACATGGGTCCTTCATCCTTGCTGGGTCGATGAACAAAAGCCAGATTCTGATGTTTGGCTCTAATAAAATCTGCTTTGGTTGGGCTAAAATTAAAAGCAAATGTTTTTTTTTAGAAATATTTAACTACTGTAACAACCTTCTTGACATACATTTAGATATTTTTAACATTTACTAATTTCTAATACTATGTACTTTCTCAGAACAAATATTTCAAACATTAGGGAAAAATTTAATTTATCATCATAAGCCAAACATTTTTCTTACCCAGCTCAACATACTTAATGCCAATTTTGCATGTCAAATACTGAATTTCAAACTAAACACTGAAAAAGTGTGATGACTTGTGCCTTCACAATGGACCTCAACTCACAATAGTAATGTTTAAATTTTACTTCAGAACAATCTAGTTTTCTAAATTTTTTAATATTTAAATACATCTAAATACCATTCAATTATCATATGTGCACTGCTCATCACAGTGTACTTGAAAAGAATAAAAGTTTAAAAAGGAAAATTCACTTACTGAAGAGAATCTTTGGCATTTGGTTTTCTACGTTCACTTTTGTATGGACCAGGATCTAACAAAGTGTATTCCCAAATGGAATTGGCACCACTACTGTTCAGATCATGAACCATCTAAACAGTAATAAAAAAATTAACAAAATTTAACTGATATTCTAGTAGTTTTTACTTTTAAAACCAGTAGAGACAGCCCTCATGTAGCTTTGTACAAAATTCAAAAAACAAACAAGCTTAAAACACAGAGGTTCATATGGTTAGATATGAGTATCAACATTAAAAACTGTCTTCAATGTTAGAGAGAGAAAAAAAAAAAGAGTACTTTAATCACTGAAGAACAAATCTATAATTGAAATTTGAAATTAAACATACATTATTGAGGTTTATAAGTTTGTGCCATAGGAACAATTATAAAAATCACTAAAATCATTATCTTAACTCAAACTATTGAGCTGATACAATTTTAGTATTTTTTAGACTTAAAAATTATTTTTCAGAATTTTGAAAGTCTCATAAGTTAGGAATACTTTAAAAGTTGGAAATAAAAAAAAAATTAATATCTTCCGAAAATTAGTTAAATACCAAATTGATGTAAAATTTATTTGTGATAGAAATTCATCAAACCAAGCTACAGAAAAAAAATATCCTTTAGGCTTATCATATCAAAGACAAAATGTAACACCCCAAATTATGCTTCAGTTGTCAGTTAATACACAATATTTACTTTAGAATGTTATCACCTTAATACATCTAATAATCTCTGGATATTTTCATTTTTCTGCTTTTTAATACAAATTTAACATTAAATGTAAAAAAGGGCTAAAGATATATATACTATAAATACCTTGTAAAAGTGTTGTCATTTATGCACACAAAATGTGCTAATGAGATAAAAGTTTTCTTCTTTTGTTCTTTCACAGATTATTAAAATGAGTTCAGTTTCTAAGTGTATACTACTTTGTCATATTTTTTGCAATAACTGTTTTTAATGTGAAATAACTTATTTTGATGGCAGTACTTCTTAAATCAAGAAGGCAATGTTACAATGCACTTAAAGTATTATAGCTGTAATTATGCAGAATGTTTTTATAACCTATCACAGCTGAGGAAAAGTGTCACACATTTGTATGTGCTATTTATAAAATAACCTAACAAAGGAAAAGAAAATCTGTTTAACAGTAGTCCTATTACAAAAATAAACATTTAATAATCCAACAAAAATATATAAATGCACTGTAAAATATTACCGATGATAGTGGCATACCTTATGCTATCTTAGTCATTGATATTTTGTTTTATACATGAGCTATTTACAGTTAGAATAAACAGTATTCGAAACTGAACATTTCTTCCACCATGTCCTTAATTATGTAAGTGCTATTTGTTTTAAATAAGCAGTATTACTGTGCAAAAATTCTAAGTATTTAAATTATTCTGCTTCATGTTTTGCAAGGCAAGTTCAATATTATTCATAACTTAGTATCAATACTTATATGGGTTTATAATTAGTTTTCAAGAAACAACTATTTTCTTATGCAACACTTAAAAGATATACATACATTTGATGGTCTAGTATATCAAAGGACTGATAGAACATTATTTTCTCTAATGCTCGGTTATCCTACTGGGATAATTTATACTACAACATTCTTTGGTACACTCTGTATTTTAACAGCCCCCCCCCCCTCACAAACCAGTGGGGAACATTTTTGTTGAAGAAAAGAAAAACTTACCCAAACTGTTTTTTTCATAATTTGTATAGAAATTTTTTGTTCATTTTTATTGGCTAAAAAAAAGGCATTTTTTAGACTCTTTTGGCTTTGGGACAACAAAAAGTGATTTGAAGTAGTAAGGTGACTGAAATCTATCAGCACATCATGAGCTTAATGACTAGGTATAAAAAGCATGAAAGTCTCCAACTGACAAGCACAAGTATTCAGGAACTGTTTAGAACCACTTTGATAGATACTGCGTAACAAATCAGATACAATATTATGTTTGTAGTTGCTTTCAGACTGCTCCTGTCAGCTTGTTCTACTGTTGACTATCGTGATGCTTTGACTTCCCCTACCAAATTGCAAGTAAAATCATTTGTATCTCAGTTGAAAGATAAACATAAAAACATGATAGTAAAAGCATAAAAAGTTGACATTTGCACAATTAATGATGCTGGGAATGTGGCCTTATTGATATATGTACACTGAATTTACTACCAATGGGTAGATCTTAATACTAGCTAGTAGGGAGACTTAAGGATGTTGTATTTCACTCAAACATTTATCAATTAACAAATGAAAACTTGTGTCAAAGTTGCTTCAAAAAGACACTTCCAAAACCACTCTCTATGGGAGTTTCTAAATTGAACTTGCTTTTAATATTCAATAAACTGTAATGTAAAGACACTCCATAAGCTCCAGGAGAACATGTTATTATGAGCTTATTGTACAATTCATACATAAAATAAAAAATAAACACATACACCAACATACACTGATAGTATTTTAAGGAACTGATGCAGTATTATTCTCCCACATGCTCAATTACCTTATTGAAGTTTTTAAGTTTTCCACACAGGATTGTAACTCAAAAAAAGTGGTCATCTTAAGTTATAACAAACATGATTTTTTAATGACAGTTCTTCAGGGTCAGAACCGTAAATTCTAGTGATGTGAATGAGTATCAAACCAAGTTCTATTTCATAGTAAGTCATGAGAATCTATGTGGTTTAATTCAACAAAATGTCAAAACTAAAACTGTTACTTCAACAGTGTTTCATTAGCTTTAGGTAGGATAAAAGTAGAAAATACATGTTAAATTTCAAGTAAATGAAGATAAGTTATCTAGGTACAATATGATTTATAATTATATTGCATTACTACTCTTAAAAGTCCTTGATTACTTATCATAAAAGTAATAACAATGCATTTCATGTTTTTTAAAGTCATCAGTTTGGTATAGGAATTATACTATAATCACTTGAAAGAAGAAAATTTAATGAGGGTTAGACAAATTATGCAACTATCTTTAATTATTTATGTAAATTTAATTTCTTTATTAGTGCTAAATGATCAAAACCAAAAACCTAGAAAATTTCTTGTTCAAACTACAAGAAAAGCTACACTTTTTCCTAATTGGGGCTTTTATAGTTTTTACTTAACTATAGGAACTGTGTCAAGTACCTCAAAAACTTTGAGAACTTCCTGTATATTACAGTATAATAATAGTCAGTTTCCATTAACATACAATTATGAAACTACCATATAAAATCCACACTTATACTGTAATATAAAAAAAATTAATTCAAATTAATGCTTGAATTAAACTTTTGAAAGTAAAAAAAAAAGTAAAATAAATTGTACTGTACAGAAATTGTATGGACTCACAAAATACTCACAGTTAGCCAATAAGTTTCTAATGCATACAAGCTGGTCGATAAAGAATAGTTTTAAATTAAAGATTAAAACATTATTCACTGAAATGAGTTTCAAAAAACAGGAAGCATAATTTTTCTCTTTATAGCTACAGATAAAACTATGAAAACTCAAGAACATACTTTTCTTGTAACTTCTCTTCCTAACACTTTACATTTTAATTTAATAAAAGAGAGATTCAACTTACTCAGTAAACAAAATATACTTACAGACAGCTGAGAAGGACACCAAGCCCCCTTTTTCAATGATTTAACTTGAGAAATGTGTCTTCCCAGACTGCGGTGAACACTGCAACATTCATCACATACAAGAATTCCACGGTTCAGCAAAGCCCAAGTAGGATCTAAAATTTATATAAGATAATGACATATACTATAGGTAGAAGTTTGGACCTAGAATTCACATACCTACAAGTATAACATCTACTTATAGAGTTAAAAAAGAAAACTGTCTGGGTTAAAGTTAATGTAATCTTCTTCAAAAAAGAGAAGAAAAAACAATAGGAGAAAAACTTTCAGATTATGAAAAGACAAGTAATAAATGTGATAACCATGATGGAAAAAAATTAGGATGAGCACCATGGTTAATCTCAATGTTAAACATGCAGCAATAAAACACACGACTGGATATGAAGGTAGTCTATTTGAAAAATGGTCTAAGTAATTACCAACTATTTAAAAAAGGTGGAATTGAAAAGATGGGAGATGAAATCCTCCTCCTCTATTGTCCAAGTCTTAGGATGAATGGGACTCCAGCAGAAATCAGAAATAGGTGGATATCATAGAACATCAAGATTAACTTGACATTAATAATACAGGTTTCTAAAGACAACATAAAGATGGAGTGAAAGTGTAAGCCAAGCTTAGAAAATTTCTGAACATGTGTTTGAATATTTACACCTATATTATAAATTTGGGCACTAAAACCAACTGGAAAAAATGAAACCCTTCATAACTGGTGAAAACTTTAAATGCAATAATAAAACAACCACCACCAAACATTCTGAACAAAGAGCAACTAGGGTAATGAAGTTGTATTTGAATTGTTTTTTGTTTTGTTTTTTAGGTGGTAGTTGATGTTTCTCTCAAGTTGAGAATCATACTTTTCTTTTGAAAACTAAGGGCCTTATGACTTACAAGAATGAAAATAATAGTTAACAAAAAGGTGCGGGAATGAAGTGTAGTGTAATCCCTCAGAAGTTGAGGACAAAATATGTATATTATATTATATTGATCCTCCAGCAGCCCCAACTTCAAAATTATTCCTGAGTTTATATTAATTATACACAACATAAAATGATATAATGAATGCTATAAAAAAATAACTTGGGAATTAAGACCAATAAAACAACATTTACTATCCGTACAAAAATACATTTACTTGAATCATACTGAACGAATACATGTGCACTGTGTTTCGACTACAAACAAATTATTATGTAAATTAACCACTTATTAAAACATTGAAACTTTACACGTTTTAACTACATTTCTCAAATGTGGTGTACTTATTATACTTAGAATGTTAAACACTGAAACTTTCCATGACATGAAAAAATCTTCATTGTAAGAAGATACTTTAAATGAGTAAAACAAATAATTGTGATGGGCTTGTTCAAAACTGAAAGTTACAATACAATGGCAGGCAACAACCATAAAAAATTCTGTGTGAAAAATAAATAATAAAATTAATTTCAACCACTTTTTTTTTGTTTTTTATGTTTTTGTTGTTTCTCTGAAGTCAAGAATGATCTTTGTTTTTAAAACTAAATGTTAAATTATCCAGTGAATATTACATGGTGCAGTACAGTAAATACACAGTTATACAATTACTATAAAGGAAAGCAAAATAATAACAACAGCTTGACAATGCAAGCTAATAAAAATAAATAGTCTGTTGATACAGCTAATAACCATATACACAGAGGACCATGCTCATTTACAAGCACACATGAATAATTTTTAACTTATGGTGAACGTTTATCAAGTGTGACATTCCTGTGACAATTATTACAAATATTGAATATGATGATAATATTGATTTATAGATAACATGTTTATTTCAAGTTAGTATAATACACATTTAAAAAATTATAATATAATATAGGGATGTTAGAATGTTATGCTTGTTCATTTTGTTACTTTTCCTATAGACAACAAGGAACCATTTGGTCTTTCAAGGATGTGACAGAACATCCATACATGTAAAATGTAAAAATTTAAGCTTATCTTTCCACTTTCAGGAAATTATCGATTCCCCTCCTGTGAAACTCGTAAAATGTTGGCCTCAATTGCTACCATCAGCAACTCATTTCATAAACCAATTATCCTGTTAGAAAAATAACACTATCTTATCCAGAGCTAGCCTGTCTTTTCCAAATCTAAAATTTGTGTCCTCTCATACTATTATCCTTAGAATACAGCATAAAGAAATCAGATTACTTTTCAATCCCCCAAATAATCTTGTAAACTATAATAAAATCACCTCTTACCTTATGACTTCTTAACCAGTTATTGTAAAATAACCTTTCCTTTTATGGAATTATCTTAACACATATCCTCTGAATTTTTTCTAGTAAGTCAGTATGCAAATGAAGCCTAACTAGTGATCTATATGTCAGAAAAAAGAATATTATGGAGAATCATACTTCGATAAAATAATGAATATATTCTTACCTTCCTCACGAACTTATAAACTTACTCATGGCTATTCACATTTTCACTCTCTCTCACTCTCTCTCTCTCTCTCTCTCTATATATATATATATATACACACACACACATATCAATGTCACTTTCATATCATAATGTTTGATTTCCACTTAATACATTCTATATCTTCATCATTACATCTCAAACTATCTGGTTAGGTTTGTTTGTTTTTTAAATCTCACGTAAAGCTACTCAAGGGTTATTTGTAGTTGCCATCCCTAATTTAGCAGTGTAAGACTAGAAGAAAGGCAGCTAGTCATCACCACCCACCTCCAACTCTTGGACTATTCTTTTACCAACGAATAGTGGCAATGACCCCAATATTATAACACCCCAACAGCCAAAAGGGGTAAGCATGTTTGGTGAGACAGTGATTCGAATCCCAGACCCTCAGATTATGAGTCAAGCACCTTAACTACCTGGCCATGTCTGGCTAGCTCATAAGTGCAAAAAATAACTTGATAACAATAATTATACAGTTAAGTAAATAAACAACTAGTAGGAGCAAAATACATAGATATAAGTGAATTATGATTCTGAAGAATCAATACCATGGTCCTCTCCATGAGTTGATAGGATAGTAAGTCTTTGCACACACAAGCAAAGTCCTGAGACATAATAATCTATAGTTGAAAAGGATTTACCTCAGAATAAAACAAAAATAGTTTCCAAAATTTGACATATTAACTATACCATTAACAAACCCCAGAAAAAATTCAAGACAGTTAATATAAACCTTAATTTAAATAAAGTAATAAATAAAGATATATAGCAGATATCCAGTCATTATTGTTTTAGAACAATAGATAAGAATAAAACTCTGATGATGCATCCAGAACCACCCCAACGGTCTCTTTGCTTTAAAGCTTTGAGACCTCCAAAGTTTTGAACAGAACTTGAAAGACAAGGTTTACATGCAACATTTTTAAAGTTTACAACTCAGTAAAATTCTAGTTAAAATTTTGACTTGCTACTCTTTTGGTGGTTAAAACTGAAAACACTAGTCACTGTTTAATAGCAAAGAATAACAAACCAGTTTTTTTGTTTATAAGGTACTTAATTTTACAAATGTATCATTATGTACCTAGTTTTGTTTTAAGAAGCATGCCTACAAAATGCATAGTTATTGTTATCTTGCAACTGCAATACTTAAAAGCTTCTATTTTGCATTATTACACTTTTATTTTGATAAAATATCCAGATTTAAATTAGTTATTTAGGTAAAGAAAGTCAAGATACACATTTTTATGTTAATTTTCATGATGGCAATTTAACTTCAATAGTACATATACACAAAATAGTAAATCAACTCTATGTGGTAAGCATAACACTAAACAGTAACATTATGGTAAATATGTCAGCATATTTAATAGGTAAACACTTTGGAGTTATTCATATCCCATCATCAGCAAGTCTACAAGAAGAAACAATAGGAAAAGTCTTCAGTATAGCACGTTAACATTAAAATATCAAGAAATTGTGTAATTAAATCAAAATATTCACCTAACAAAATATTCAAATAAAGCAAGGATAAAAATTTTGTGTTTCTGTTAAGGCATGGATTCTTTATTACAATATCTAAACTTTCTTTTATTAAAACTTCCTAATCTTAAAGTAATATATAAGAATTTCAAGGTGTTTTAAAGAAACAAGGTGTGTTAAAATTTTCGTGTGAGAATATACAGGACACTTAGGCAGGGTTGTAAGTTTAAGATCAGTTTTGTTATAAAAATCTCTCGTGTATGTATTTGTAAGTGGCAGGAGGTTGTGCCAATATAGGTGGCTTTATGCTGCCATATTTATATTAATATATCAGAGTTTTGAATGTGATACTGAAGGTAGAACATGAAATTTAACCTGAAGAATAAAAATACTAGAGTAGTTTATTGAGTTTAATCAAATCATAAAAAGTAATCAATAGAAAGTATTAGAGAAAATTTAGGGGAAAATTGGGTATTAGTCAGGGAAATATTTTTCTTTGTAACAAAAATTAAGTTAAATTTTCAAGTAAAAATCAAGGACACATTTTTAAGGTGTTCTGGAGGAAAGCAATTTCATTAAAGATAAAAAATTATCCTCTGAATCACTTTTTCAAAATTTCTCACTACTCTCTGAAGGATCTCTTTACACTTCTTAAGCAGCTCTTTCAGTTCACAATTTCAACATCATTTACACTTACATACATTATAAAAAGTGAATGTTCCACGATATCAGCAGTTAAACATGTTCTATAATACACTGCAATTTATCACCTAGCAAGCAAGCAAATTTTAATTCTAGTCTTTCTTCTCTTCCTACTCAAATAACATTATTTATACACCAAATCCCGACTTAAATAAACCTCTTGATCATTTCATTCCTCACTTCACATTGCCAATGGTTAGTTCGTTGGTCGATTTGGTGTTTCATGACACAAAGCAACTAGGCTATCTGTGCCAAATATCCAGTAAAAAATTAAAATTAAAGTAAATTTAATAAAATTCATAAAAGGAAATTAAGGTAAAACAAAACAAAGTTTAAAAAAAACATAAATAGCATAAAACCAATGTTTACATCTAGCCTACAGCAGTAAGAAAAAAACAACAGTAATACAAGTTGTAAAGGACTTTCTGTAGCATAATTGTAATTATCATAACTTGCCAGGAAAACTACAGGTAACTTCAAAAACCATTGTCAGTCACCTGAAGTTGGTCTTTCCAGTCCTGGTTCTCAGTTATTTGATGTTATGGCCATTTTTAAAAAGTAATAAAAGTTTTAAAATACTTGTAGTAAAATTTTAATAATAACTCGCCAGTAGGACTATTGGGTAGTTCAAAAAGCAGTGTCAGTCACCTAAAGTTGGCCTTTCCAGTACTGGTTTCGAGTATTTTGATGTTGTGGCCATTTTCTAATTTCAAATTGAACAAGATGGACTGTAATTTTTAAAAGGGAATCACATTAAAAAAAAGCCTAATGTATAAATTAAAAACTTAAATGGCATTAAAAAGATTAATGGCTTTTAAAAAACTAAAAACATTTCCAAGGTGGACAGTGTTACCATCACCAACATCACTCTCTAACATTATGGACAAACCTTCAGACATAACATGTTTAAAATGGTACCATTGTTGAGACTTATAATGACAGCAAGAAAGTAGAATGTGGCTCATGGTGTCCTGAGTGTTACACAGACTACACATTGGTGCATCAGTTCAGATAAAAGAAAATGATAAGTTAAAAAACTGTGACCAATGTGTCATCCAGTCAGAACAACTTCCTCTTTCAAATCCTTATGGAAGCAAGACAGCCAAAGTCCAGCATGTGGTTTTATTTGGAAAAGCTTGTTTTCACATTGATCACTCCAAGTTGACTGCCAGCTGGCACAGAGCTGAGCCTTGAATACAGGACCATAATCCATGTAAAGAATAGGCACAGTGATGTTAGTACCAGAGCAGATAGATTTAGCTGTGGTGCAGGCAAGCTCGTTCCTGCGAATACCAACGTAGCCCAGTGTCCAGAAAAAACTGGATAGAAGTAGATGTTAAAGAGAAATGGGCCAGTCAGTTTTAAATATTGGCAAGAACAGGGTGTTAACCAACATGAAGCAATTCTAGGTCCAGAAGAAGACTGAGTCAGAATAAATAGTGCAGTTTGAGTACTGCTTAACTTCTATGTGATCAGGACAAAAGAAATGGTATACAGTTCAGCAGTGAACACAGAAGTTGTAGAGAGAATTCTGCACAGAACCACCGAACCACAACAAACCATGTCAGAGCCCACAGAGTCATCTGATTTCGAACCATCTATACAAATAGGAATGGAAGGATGGTTAAAAAGATGTTCAGCAAATAGCAGACAGTATTTCCAATCAGGAGGGTCTACTCTTCTCAGATGACTTAAAGATAGGTCACACTTGGGGACTGTTAGAAGCCATGGTGGGATGGGCTGACCAGTGGATACAGCAATGTTATCCAAAGACAGACCCAATTCATCCAACTGCACCTGGAGCAATGGCAGATTGTCTGTTCTGAAAAAGCATGGCCCACTAAGAAAGGAAAACACAACCCCAGGTAAAATGCTTTGTTAAGGAACGAAGTTTTGAAGCATATAGTAAGGACAGTTGCAAATGACAAAGATACAAAAAAAGTTCATGAGGCTCCATGTATAAGCTCTGAACTGGGAAAGTGTGGAAAGCCCCAGTGCAGAGCTGAAGTCCTTGAGGATGAATGGGGTCTAGCATCTTTAGGCCAAGATTCTAGCAAAGCCATAGCCCAGTGATCCATAGTCAAGTTTTGATTAAATAAGAGCACAATATATCTTTAACATAGAACATTGATCTGCTCCCCAAGTGGTGGAAGGGAGAACATGGAGAATGTTCAGTGCTCTTGCATGTTTGACCCATAGTGGCTTGATGTGTGGTATAAAGGTCAGCTTACGGTCAAAGATAAGCCCCAAGAACTTTGTCTCAGGGACCACAGGCAGCACAACTTCACCGATTCAGAGTTCAGGATCAGGGTGAATACTCCATTGACAGCAAAAGTGCATACAAATGGTTTTAGAGAGAGAGAAGTTAAAGCTGTTTGCTGTGGTTTATTTCAGTAAATGATTGAGGGCAGTGTGTAGCTGCCACTCAATATACCTCATGTTCGATGACTGACTTGAGATGTGAAAGTCGACATAGAACCCTTTTGCAACATTGAGAGGGAGTTGTTCAGTGATGGCATTAATCTTTATACTGAAAAGTGTGACACTCAAAACACAGCCCTGAGGGGCTCCAAGTTCCTGTAGAAAAGAATGAAAAAGTGTTGAACCCACATGATCTCAGAATCTCCTGTCCATTAAAAATTTTTAATAAAAATAGAAAAATGGCCACATAACCCATATATATGGAGGTCTCTGAAACTGTCAAAGAATAATGATACAAAATGTTGTCACTTGAGAAAAGCTTCTCTGATTGACATTTCAAGTTGAATCAGGTGGTCCGTGGTGGAGCACTGTCCTTGGAACCCACACTGGGTTGGAGGAAGAAGGCTGTTTGATTCAAGGAACCAAAAAAGACAAGCATTAACCATCCTCTCTAAGGTCTTACAGAGGCAGCTCATCAAAGCAATTGGATGGTAGTTTGAAGGAATCTTGGGATCCTTCCCAGGCTTGAAGAAAGGTAGGACAATGGCCTGGCACCAGGCATTAGGAAAAATATTCTCCTGCCAGATTTGGTTAAAAACAATCAGAAGAATAGCAAGAGAAGCAAGAGATAGATGGTGCAGCATTTTATAATTTACATCATCAGGTCCAACTGACGTCCGGTCAGACCGATGAAGAGCTAGTTTGAGTTCCACCAGTGTAAAGAAAAGAGGTGATTGCTCTGCCCATGTCTTGATGGCCAAAAAGTACAAAGAAAAAGCAGAGGTGCTAGTTACCCGGCAAAAGCTTTCACCTAGTGTATCAGCAATGCTCCAGGTATCAGCTAATTTCTGCCAATCAGAGAGCAAGATAGAGAGGGGGACAAAATTATATTGCCCAATGACCTTTCAAATCTTGTCCCATATGATTTTCGAACTGGTGGTAGAAGATATGCACCTGCTTGCTGGAAAAGATGTGGTTTGAGAGTGTGGGATATCTACCAAAAGTATCCCAGATCTGTGGCAGGCAGGATTCCACCACGGATGAGGATATTGTGGAAAACTTATTGAGGTTTTAAAAATGCAATGAACAGCTGCTTATACAATACAGTAAGTTACTGCTGCCACACAGTCGTCTATTGATGGCGTTTAGCATATGACTGAGGTGAAGTGGTGGAGAGTAACTTTTAAGCCTCAGGATGATAAGTAATGTTATGAATAGTTTTCAAATGCTACACCTTTTTTTCTTCCAACCATTTAGGGCCAGAATGAAAGTAGGAAGAGTGAGAGCCATTGCAATTGATGCAATGAGGATCCGTTTCACACTCATAGGCATCATGGTCCTTG
Source organism: Tachypleus tridentatus (assembly GCF_004210375.1). Taxonomy (NCBI): domain Eukaryota; kingdom Metazoa; phylum Arthropoda; class Merostomata; order Xiphosura; family Limulidae; genus Tachypleus; species Tachypleus tridentatus. Next base: position 171,434,770 of record NC_134837.1, on the reverse strand, counting down.
CCACCGCAATGAGCACACGTCAAAGAACCACGATGATGTCTTTGAGTGACCGAACCACTGACATTGGAAACATCAGAAAGGGTATGGAATGTAGGGCTGTACCCTGCAATAAAGATAACCTGCCTTGATGGTGGCAGGTGAACATAATATAAATGTCAAAATGAGGATACTGGTCAGAATCGTAATTCCATCTTTGCAAATGAAGATATGCCTCACTGCAGAAACTCCTTGAATGAAGAAACCAGCGAGAATCCCCAACTTGGGAATGTTCTTCAGATCCCTCTCAACAATAACTCATGATGAATTAAAAGTAGCATGAGATATTACCTCAATAGATATATCCCCAATCGCCTTTGAATGCAAGAGGAGTTCACTGTGTTGAGATGTGAATGTTTCCACCAATATGTCACCAGATCAAAGCTTTTTTACTGATTTTGGAGAGCCAGCAAGTCCCTCTGGTTCCTTCTGAATGAAAAGGGAAACATTTGCCCTAAAGGTTTGTCTGAAAGTGAATGTGGGGTAAAACATTAAGGTACAACAGATGTTACACGTGTTGAAGATTGCTGCTTAAAATCTTCAGGACGTGGTCGTTCACCTATGAACTGTTTTTTCACTATTTTATTTAAGTTTTTATTTGGAGGATCCATAATAAAAAAGGAATATTTCAATGCCCACTGACCCCACCCACCATGGAGCCCTATGAGGGGATGTACTACAATGTCAAACAAGCACACTGCAGCAATGCCAGGGTTTCATGAGCACTAAACCCAAACATAAGCATCAGATACAATGTCCACAACACCTGTTGAGAATATCTGACACTGTCACTTGGTTGATGTCAGCACAAGTAGACCAGCCAACTGACCCAAGGCGGGTCACTCCAAGGCTGCCTGCCTACAGAAATTCAAGGCCAAAGTGGGGTGTTAGGGTTGGACCACTCAATCACCAGGGTCCTCTCTGCCCCTTCACAGGTTGCCACACACAGCAAACACATGGGTGGATGTTTAGATCCCAGAGGAGGTAAACTGAAAGAAAAGAACTTTCCCTTGGAGGTCCCCCTCACCCCGTGTAGGAATCCACACCAAGGGGTTGCAATGGTTCAAATATATCAGAAGCTGGTACCTGAACTTTAAAAGAACCTCTCTCTAAACTTAACTTTTCTACTGTTATGAACCCTTGTAATTCCAGCAATCACATTTTCATTATGTACTGCTTCTTTAATTTCTGCTCACAACCTACTATTTTCACTCACTGATAGCATAACTTTCCCCCAAAGATACCTCCAATTTTTCTTAAGTAAGCAAGCTCTGAAAATGAAGTGTATTCCCCTAATGTATCTTTTTTACATTTAAGTCCACAACAGAACAATGTTTTTTATGGTTTTAACAATAAAAGTAGATAAGGTGAATCTGAAAAGACAAGGAGTATTGTAGTACCATATTCATTTCTTTGACCATTCTAAATTTTTTTTTCATTTTGACATTTTATTATTAACTTTATAACAAAAAAAAGAGAGAGAACCATAACTGACGAACATGTTTATTTTCAAGAATGATGTTGAATGGACTAATTACATCCCAGTAAAAAAATGTACAGATATAAAAAGAACACTTATATCCAAGGTAAAGTCACTAACAAGTAAACAATGGCTGTAAGCATTACATACTAACAAGCTCAGCTGTCAATAAAGCACTCAAAAGATTTGAATACTAACACTTGTCCAATCATAGTTCAATAGATATAGCAAAATAAATCAACTTGCTTACTGTTTGGGTTAAATAACTTAGTCCCTATCAACAAATGCAAAATATAGTAATTTTCCAAAACAATTTCTCTCCCCAAAGTGGCCCACAGTATCATATATTTAACATTTTATACAAACCTAAGTTTACCCTTTAGCCCTTAAAATTGATTAAAATTTAAAGCTGGACAATTTCACTAAAATCTGTGTTACAATACATAAATGTCAGCAAAATTTATGAACAGTAACAATAACATGAAATTGATTAGATGTGAAAAATGGGAATGGAATACTGTATAAAATACAGAAGATATTTGTTTTATAACTAAGTGTCACACTTTCTATAAACAGGAATAAAAACAAAATATTTCATCAATCTTTCTCACTGAACTGACCGACAGCCTGAAACCTTTAACCAGACCATGCCACAAAGTATCTGAGATAACTGGAACCAAACACATCATTGCTGCTTTAAAATTTCCAATTCTTCCCACAGACACAGAATGGTAAAGGAACATTATATTAGCAGACCTTTACTAATTGTATAGCTGCAATCAAAAATATTTGTTTTCTAACTGTTAATGGCTTCATTCATTGTGTATTACTACATTAAAAACAAACAAAAAACTATCTTTTACACAGTAGTGTCATTGAATTATAAATTATGTTGTAGCACACTAATATTTTCTGTTTTTGAAAGTTACCACGTTTTCCATATATTTTAATAGTTTAAACCAGCTGAATAAACACTCATATCTTGTTTACACAGACACAGTATAATGAATTTGGATCTGAAAGAAGTGAATGAAAAACCATCAATAAAAACTGGAATAAGAACACGTCTACATTTTGGGTAATTCTTTCATTAAAAATTCCATACAAATAGGTGGTGTTATACTATAATAAGTTTCTGTTTTAACTTTTTAAATTTTCACTATTATCAATGAGACATTTATCTACATTTATTCCGATTATATCACATTCTCATGGATAAATTTAAAACTTCATTCTCAATCATTAAACGTTTGTCTGAATTACGTTAAATTTAACAAATTACAAAAGTATAACTTATTACACAGTTATGACACATAAATTATTATAAATACAATTGTTTTATATTTATAAAATGTTATGATGTAAACTACAAACCTGGAGCAGTGCAATCAGCACAAACCTCTGTGATACTTCTGAGTTTTCCCCTTGAAATCATCATTTCATAACCTATTATGATTTATATTTTGTTAATTAACTATTCTGAAAAAATACTTCACAGAACTGTAGCACATGATCCATCCGAGTCGACATGAAATTAATCAAATAACAAATAACAGCAAAAACACACAAAAATCTTCTTACACTTCACATTCAACTTCATAATCTCCGTAAATCAGAACTAATAGAACATAAGACTCTATGGCTAACCAAACAAACAAATATATCTCTCTTAAAATAAGAGCTTCAAAAATTGGAATTTAAAAAATATGTAAAAAAGAAAAATATTGTGTAATTTTATAACAATAGACTATTATAAAAACTGCTTTCTCTTATAAATAAAATTCCTAAAAATGGTTTTTAAGTTTAATCTTGATATTTAAGTATGATAGTATACAAGAGCTGGTGTAACGACGCATATCTAGTTATTGATGCTGCAATACCATACCTATCGAGATACAAAATATTTATCGACGGTTTGTAACAAAAGCTGACAGTTTTGACAGTAACATTTCAATAAAAAAGATGTACAATATTAGGAGATTTAAGTTATTTGATGTAAGCAAGTATAGTTTCTTGCTACAATTTAAAACTATTCTAGAAAGAAGAAAATATAACGCCCCCACCGCTGGGAGGGCGAGCATGTTTGGAATGACGGGCATTCAAACCCGAGACCCTCAGATGATGTTTCACGTTTGTAAAATAATTTTAATGCTTGTTTAAAGCTCGACTTCCGAACATGCTAAATACAATCGAGATCATATACTAATTTAGCCCTTTATGTTATCTTTCGTAGCGTGAATCAGTCAATATGGCTTTGATGTAAGAAAAACACAAATAGTTCAGCTGTTAAACCTAAAACACATATATTTGTGGATTATCGTGGTCCAGTATTCTGGCTGGTCAACCACAGAGAGCAGTTTTATAGTTTTCAGCTATATTTAGCCACAGAAGAATCGGAACTTAACGTTCAATCACATTTTTATATATTAGTAATCACAGTGTCAATCATGTGCACCTTTTATTTTAAATTATTAGCCAAAAATATTAGTTTATTTTTAAAGAAAACCTTATTTTAATTTTCTTCCATAATATTCTGATTTACCTTAAATAAATAAATATATATATATATATATATGTGTGTGTAAGAATATACCTCAAATGTCTCTCGCTTAGACAGCGGTAAGCCTCCGGATTTATCATGCTAAAATATGGGGTTTAATTCCCCTCGGTGAACATAGTAAGTGACCCGATATGGCTTTGCTTTAAGAACAACACAAATTCTTTGACTATCACCTGAAACACGAATTTCTGTGGATAATTGTGATCCAACTTTCTGACTGGTCAAATACAGAGAGAAGTTTTGTATTTTTCGACTAGATTTAATACTGTTATAGAAGAATCTAGAATTAACGAATACAGGAGCAGCCTTTTAACCACTGAAACAGCATTGTTTTGTTTTTTTTTACCTCCATGCAAGTTTCCCTACTACTGTTCAATTGTATTCAGTCTTAACTTTGTCAGTTTGGAGATTCACCTTATCACAACAGACGAACTGTTCTAGCATAACCTTGTCTTCCTCTGACTCACAATATGCAATCAAATAAGTTTCTAACATCTTTTTTCATCTATTAAATTAATATAGATACAGTGCCACAGTATCTTCTGACTCGTACATTCATCTACTTGTGAGTAACAGGTTCAGCCAATCCACTTAAGTCATCTAATTCTCAAAGTGAAAGAAAATATTAAAATAAAAATTATGGTTTTGAAACAATGGGCAGTTTCTCTAAACTACCCGAATAAAAAAAGACTGAAAACAATAAATAACCATCCTAGCATTTAGAATTTTAAAAAATACTTATAAATTGGTGGAACGAAAAACAAAGGCTTAAACAGCATAGCATATCACAGTATATTGGCTCACTTAAAGCATAGGGCTCAACTGTTACACAAGACTTCAGCCTATCACACTTTCAGTGAAATTCCATGTACCATATGAGTGTTAAAACTCACAACTTAATGAAATGAACTGACAAAAAAGACATTGTGTCAAGTCCTACCTGTGCCAAGTTGTTGCCATACTTCAAATGCATAACATAGTCAAACCCAATCTTTGAACTAAACTGGTATTTTTTCACTGTTTTGTCTCAGCATTTATTGATGTATGAGAACTTCACCTAACTGCTGTAAATAAAATTTACATATCAAGCAATGTGGTTGTCAGCTATTCTGCATGTTCCAGTGAATACTGGTAGAATACCAGTTCTGAATGTGGAATTATATATCATGTTCACATGAATCTGTATCTCACGTTCAATAACACTATGTAACATAAATTTTGTTCCTAAATAGTATGTGTTATTTTTCAACTGATTGCTTACATTGTAAAAGTACAAAAATGGCCATTATGTCCTTCAAACTTTGCTTTACAGACCTGGATAATAAAATATAGAAATTAACCTATTTTCTAATTAAAAACGAACAAATTTGCACATTTAATTTACATAAAGTCTGAATAAAACAACATATGAATCAAGATTTACATGTATTTCTATTAAAGTTATACAAAAATGTTTAGAAGTGAGTAGTTTTTCGAGATTTGCGATTGTAATGTAAATCACTTTCATGTATCAGCCCCCATATACAGTCTCCCATCATGTTTTCGTTAAACGCTCCTTGGTAGCGGCGTTCAAAATCCAGTATATCTTGGCGGAAGCGCTCGCCTTGCTCCTTTGAGTATGCTCCCATATTCTCCTTGAATTTATCAAAATGAGCGTTAAAGATATGGACTTTCATGGACATCCTGAAGCCCATTTTCCCGAAGTTCTTCACCAGAGCCTCAACCAGTTCTACATAATTTTCGGCCTTGTGATTGTCTAAGATGCCCCAAACCACTGCGACAAAGCTACCCCATGCCTTTTTTCCTTCCTACTGAGCTTCTTGTGGAATTCTGTGCACTCCAGGATCTTTTTTATTTGTGGTCCAACGAAGACACCAACCTTTACCACAGACAGCATAGGGAAGAAGTCTCGAAAGTACTTGAATGCTACAGATTCTTTATCAAAAGCTGCGACAAATTGTTTCATAAGACTCAATTTTATGTGAAATGGTGGGAACAACACATTTTGGAGGCACTAGTGGCTCACACTTGACATTGTGCCTCCCCAAATAGAACTCGGTCCGCTGTGGCCAGTGCTTTCTGTTGTATTGCGCTGTAGTGTCTCTGTTGTCCCAAAGGCAAAGGTAACAAGGAAACTTGGTAAAGCGTGTGTGTGTGTTTTTCTTTTAGCAAAGCCACAAAGGCTATCTGCTCAGCCCACCGAGGGGAATCGAATCCCTGATTTTAGCGTTGTAAATCCGGAGACTTACCGCTGTACTAGCGGGGGGCAACTTGGTAAAGCATCCTTGGAAACCCATCAAAAATGCCACCATTTTGAAGTCTTTGATAACCTCCCAGCCATACTCATCATACTTCAAAGCTACTAGTAAGGTCTTGACACTGTTGTATTCCTCATTGAAGTGCACCGAAAGATATTTAAATTTTAAAAGGTCTAAAATTTGTATAATATAAGATCTTACTATTAAAGCAAGCAAAAATTGTCCGTCTTACCTTCTAGAGTTGTTTTTTTTTTCAGTGTTCACAGGTAAAATGAGGTGCCCAGGATTTGTCTTTATCCCTGACAGGCATGCCGAAATATGCCTTGTAGGCTTCATATATTTTCGCAGATTCTGTCACAGAGTACTTTTTTGCTCTTGTTTTGATAAATTTGCCACATACATAGCAGAATGCGTTTGAAGAATGCTTGCAGCTTCTTGATGCTATCGCTGATAAAATCAGATAGGTCTATGTGTTCACTTAGGCTGCTAGAACTAAACTGAAATAGTTAGTTGTGAGCCCCTATATATATTATTATGGAAAGTTCTAGAAAATTCTGAAAGAAAATTCTCGTAAGTTTTACAATATTCTAGAAAGTTCTAAAAAACTGTAAAAGGTTCTTGAAGATTCTCATAAGTTCTACAACATTCTAGAAAGTTCTTGAAAATTCTTGTAGGTTCGAGAAAATTTTCTATCAACTACTCAACACTGAATCTACCTAGAAGGTTCTGGAAAATGGGTATATTTGAAAATTTCATTACCCAAATCACAAAAGCATATTTTTAAGAGAAAAATAGGTCTTTTTCTCTTTACTTTAGGCATAAGCAATTAGGAAATAACACTTTCTGCCCAGGAACAAAAAAAAGTAAATATTTTGTTACATAGTGTAATTAATATATTTGGAAAACACCCGAGAAGTCCTTGTTTGTTTGTTTGTTATGGAATTTCGCACAAAGCTACTCGAGGGCTATCTGCGCTAGCCGTCCCTAATTTAGCAGTGTAAGACTAGAGGGAATACAGCTAGTCATCACCACCCACCGCCAACTCTTGGGCTACTCTTTTACCAACGAATAGTGGGATTGACTGTCACATTATAACGCCCCTACGGCTGAAAAAGCAAGCATGTTTGGCGCGATCGGGATGCGAACCCGCGACCCTCAGATTACGAGTCGCACACCTTAACACGCTTGGCCATGCCGGGCTCCGAGAAGTCCTTACCATTACTCTTTACATAATCGTTTTATATGACAGGTGACTATCCTAACAGTTCAATTCGAACTTAGAAACTTTACAACACATGACAATTTTCATGGTCGATTTAGCCAAATCTCCCAGTGTAACTCGATAAAGTGTCTTAACTAAACCTCGTATCTGTCACAACTCTGCTAAGATTGTTAAAGTTCACTCCTTGAACTATGTGAATTTTTCTAAATAATGTGTTAGTCAGTAAATAACTTCAACTCACTTGGTGAAATAATTAATGATAAACAGTACATACTGATTATCATTATCTATTCTGAGACAGGTCTAACAATTCTCTTTTTCCGAGTTTTCCCTCTGAATACTGCGATATTTTTACCTTTTATCAATTTCTTCTCAGATGTGTACACAGAAGAACTGCTTCTATAAGTTGAGTGTAGTGCTTGACACTCTTTGATGGCCTTTAGTTCTTTCGTCATGCAACACAAATAATTTCAGTTTCAATTACCTCAAGATAACTAGTTGCATTATAGAACTACTGTCATTTTTATTTATATTCTAATAATAAAGAACCACATCATCTTACACTTCAAACTGATCTTAAAAGAGCCAGAAGTTACATGTGCTTCACTTTACTGTATAGTATGATGTGCTGAAGTTACATGTGGAGGAAGTACCTGTAAATATAAAAAAGAAATGATGGCACTGTGATGGAGAATATGTGGTCAAAAAAGAAACTTGGAAATGAAATGAGTAGCAAGGTTTCAATTAGTGGAGTCCTCAAAAGAGAACATCTCCAATAGGAGAGCCAAACCTAAGGCTAAAGAGACCAGTTTCCAACCAGGTTCATAGCACCTGGTACGTGGCAGGCAATGAGATGAACTGACTTTAATAGAGCCCGGTAAAAAAGAACCAGAGTTTGAAAACAAAAACGAGGGATTCTGGTTATTCTGTAGCAATTTACATATGCAAAATAGAATAGGTTATAACAAAATTATCCACTATGAGAAGTAAGAAATGGAACATACCTGGCGAACTAACAAAAGTCTGAGTGCATTGATATGATAAAGGACTCATACTGCGTTCATGTAAGAGATGTGAAACTGTCATTCAAAGATGCACACCAACCAGAAAGGAAGGCAGCAGTGAAGAGGTACAGGTCCAGGTAAGTGGAGGTAATGAACACTGGATATTGAATCAGTTGAACCACTAATAAAATCTTGAAGAACAGGAGAGAACAGGAAAGATATTGAAGTCAAAGTTTTCTATGAGAACCTCCTAGGTCATGAAAGGACCAATGGAGGAGGTGCTTATCTGTTTGAGTTGCAGACATATATTCAGTTCCAATGAAGCCATGGTCTCCAAACACTAAAATCCTGTTATGCATCATACCGAATGAGTAGAATATGAAGGAAACATGACAAAGCTGAGTGAAAGGGAAAATAATTCGAGAAAAAGTCTGTACACAAAGTGTAGAGCAACCCTTGTGTTAATGAGAAAATGTGACCAAAGGAGCTCAATCTGTCAGAGCTAGTCACTCACAGAATCCGACTTAACACCAATGAGCTCAAAGAGTTTAACGCCAGTTAAGAGAGGAAACTGGGAATCAAAAACAAAAACCGAGAAGGAAATCAAGGTACAATGGTAGAGATTTGCGTTTGGGACAATGTGGAAACATAGATGAAAGCAAGGGTTGATGATGGCAGCCTCAGTCCATCATTCAATTAAATCAAGAATACTTTCGAAAATACAGTGCAAAGAACTAACAGAAGAGAAGAAGTAAGCTGAAAAATAGATAAGAAATATCACTACCCAATAACAAAGACCTGAGAAGGCAGAGAAATGGTAGAAGTGGAACAAGCCACAGTGGAGAAGTGAAGGGAACTGTAATTGCCCACCAAATTTTCTTAGCACAATAATATGCCTCAGACAGTGTTAAGGTGTAGAAAGAAGAAGTAAAGAAGATTAAACGACAGAAATACTGGACTCTGAAGAACAAAATCGATAGCAAATATTCCACCCAAAAAAAAAACAGGCCAGAGTAATCCTAATTGTGGAAATGGCGAAAGATGATTCAGAATGAGTAGAACCAAGAAAATAATAATTAGGTAGACAGGAATGGTGGGGCTTGAGGTTACAGGAATATAATTGGTCAATGAAAAGATGAATTACACTAGCTAAGATTAGGATTAAGTATGATGGAACTAAGATAATAATGTGACAAAGTGGAAAGAGAATGAATGGTGCATACTTGTGAAATTAATTCCTAATAAAGCGAGAAAGTTTAGAGTTCTTCTTTAACAGGGAGAGAACTTCCGAAGCATAACCTGAAGGAACAATCAAACTAATTCTCCTCATTTTCCCATCAAAACAAGGGGAAGTAATGTCTGAAGAAGGGAATGGAGTTGTTGGTTCAGGTTACACAAGGACACCCGCTACCATATGTACAATGGCTTTTTCTTTCATTCCCTAGCCTGGCATAGCCAAGCGTGTTAAGGCGTGCGACTCGTAATCTGAGGGTCGCAGGTTCGCATCCCCGTCGCGCCAAACATGCTCGCCCTTTCAGCCGCGGGGGCGTTATAATGTAACGGTCAATCCCACTATTCGTTGGTAAAAGAGTACTCCAAGAGTTGGCGGTGGGTGGTGATGACTAGCTGCCTTCCCTCTAATCTTACACTGCTAAATTAGGGACGGCTAGCACAAACAGCCCTCGAGTAGCTTTGGGCGAAATTCAAAAACAAATCCTTCATTCCCTGTGAATGTGCTCCATAAGCCTTAGGTGTTACATAACCTGTCCAAGAAAATTATTCACTCATACAAGTAGTAGATGTTATATGAAATGACGTGTTCATAGTTTCTAAAAAAAAGGAAATTAAGATCCTTAGTACATTTGCTTTCATGTTCTCCATCAGTAGGTCACAGTTAATTTTAGTTATGGACCGCATGATGCAAGGGTATGTAACAGACAATTACGTTTCAAAGCTAAATTTCTCTTGTAGCATACAAGTTTGGGACACTGTTGGGTTCGGCGTTTTATGGCGCAAAGTAACTAAGCTATCTGAGCCAAACATCCCGTAAACAGTTAAAAGTTTTAAAATTCAGAAAAAGGAATAAAAATAAAACAAGACAAAGTTTAATATTTGAATTAAAACTTAAATAGCATTAACTCCAATTTTTATATATAGCTTACAGCAGTAAGAGAGAAATTACAGTAAAACTAGTTTTAAAGGACATTCTGTAGCATAAGTTGAATGGTAATAACTTTTCAGTCCTGGTTTCGAGTTATGTAATGTTACGGCCATGTTCAGAAAGTAAAGTAATACAAGTTATAAAAGACTTTCTGTAGCATAATTTTAATTATTATAAATCGCCAGGATGACTAACAGGTAAGTTCAAACATCAGCATCAGACACCTGAAGTTGACCTTTCCGGTCCTGGTTTCGAGTTATTTGACGTTACGGCCATTTTCTAATTTCATATCAAACTAGTTGTACTTCAAAAAACAGTAACAAAAATGGTCTGATTTATGAATTAAAAACTTAAATAGTGTAAGAAAGGTCAATGGCCTTTAAAAAGACTAAAAACATCTGTAAAGTGGACATTGTTACAATCGCCGATGACACTGTCCAAAGTTACTGGTAAACCTTGGGACAAAACATGTCTAAAATGGTGCCGTCGTTGAGAGTCGTAACGACGGCAAAACAGTAAAATGTGCCTTATTGTGACCTGAGTGTCACACAGACAACATATTGATCCATCAGTCTCAGATAAAAGAAAACAATGAGTTTTAAAACTGTGAAATATGCGTAGTCTAGTCAGAACAACTTCCTCTTTCTGATTCTTGCAGAAACAAGACGCCCAAAGTCCAATAAAGGGTTTTATTTGGAAAATCTTGTTTTCACGTTGTACACTCCAAGTCGATTGTCGACAGGCATGGAGCCGAGTCTTGAATATAGGACCATACTTCATGTATGGAGCAGGCACAGCAGAGATAATGCCAGAGCAAATAGATTTAGCTGCGGTGTCGGCGAGCCCGTTCCCGTGATAACCAACGTGGCCTGGTATCCAGAAAACCTGGAAAGAAGTAGATGATAAAAAAATAAGCATGTCGGTTTTGAATATCAGAGATAATAGAGTGAGAACTGACGTGAAGCGATTCCAGGGCTAACAGAGAGCTAAGCGAATCGGTATAAACAATACAGTGTGTGTACTGCATAGCTTCTATGTGATCCAGGACAAGAGAAACAGCGTACAATTCGACAGTGAACACAGAGACTGTAGAGGGGATTCTGTGTGCAACAACCGAATCACGGCAAACAATAGCAGAGCCCACAGAGTCATCTGATTTCGAACCATCTCATTCATAAATGAGAATGAAAGGACGGTTCGAAAGATGTTAAGCAAGTAGAAGGTGGTATTTCCAATCAGGAGTATCTGTCTTCTTTAGATGATTCAAAGAAAGGTCACAAGGAATAATAATTATCCATAGTGGCAGCTAGTCCTCACCACCCACCGCCAACTCTAGGGCTACTCTTTTGCCAATGAATAGTGTGATTGACCGTCACATTATAACGTCCCCACGATTGAAAGGGGAAGCTTGTTTGGTGGGACGGGGATTCAAACCCACGACACTCATGTCCGGTCCTTGAGGTTGTGTTTTGTGTTTTGTCCATCTTGAGGTCTGTATTTTGTGTTTGGTTCATAAAATGAAAGGCATGCAAGGTACAGTTCAAATAGTTGAAACAAAAGATAGATGGAGCTCTCTAAATAAAATCATGGACCATCGTCCATCTATCATTTCTTCATCACTGCAAGGATGAACTAAGCTAAAGGCATTTCTTACAAAAGTTAGTAAAACTTAATATTTACATTTCCATGATTGTTATTTTACTTTTTTAAAGGACATCCATACCAATCTACAACTTGCAAAGACAGGGGATGAATGGCTAAACTGAAAACATTATTGGATTTGGCACTTGATGTTTACCCTTAAAATAGTTTTTTGATTGGTTGTCCATTGCTTTCATTCTATTCGGGTGCTACTGCTGCAATTATTCCTTATTTGTTATATTACAAAATGTACTTTTTATGATTTTTTATAACTGGTATTTTTTATTAATTCTTACGTAACACAGGTTTGCAAATTAGAACTTTATAAAAGCTGTTTCCGTTTTAATAACGGATGTTTCGTAATTTTGCAACGCAGATTTCGAAAATAATATTAATTTTGTCTCTCATGTAAGGATTATTTACAAAGCATAAAAGGAAAAACTCTTACCTGAATCAAATTATTATTTCATTTACTCACAAAGAACATTTTTTTATTATTATGTTTGGGTCACAGACCAATCGGCTACGCGAGCGTCTTATCGATTGTCAGTATTTTAAGCGTTACAAAGTGTGACCCGATTTTAATGAAAGTAATTCACATTTCACATATCTAAACATACATATGGCGTATTATGAAAAATCTGTACGCGTCGAAGAAAATTGGTATCATTGTTGGATTCAGCGTACAAGAATTACTGTAAAACGTGAAAATTTCAAGACAATAAAATCATCGCAGGGCTGCGTAATTCGTGAATGTTTTAAACACATATACTTACATAGAGTGATAACAAGTATCGATTAGTGATTAGAATTTAACTTTTTCTTTAGATCATTGCCAGCTTCTCTGTGTTCTTCATCCTGCTATCATCCATCACACAGATTTTAGGTACGATACCTTCCTCAAAGGAACAATATGATGAAGATGTCAATGAAGAAATTCCGCTACACAAAGAAAACAAAAAAACTGGGTATGATTGAAATCACATGTGTGGTTTGGTTTAGTGTAGAATATATCTTAAGATTATTTTCTGCACCAAACAAGGGGAAGTTTTTAAAAAGTATACTAAACACCGTTGACCTCCTAGTTATTACACCTTTCATCGTGTCTTCAATTCTTGTAGCTACAAATATTGTCCCTAAAGATTTTGAAAGCATTCACGAAATTATCCTAATCTTCCGTGTGACAAGGGTTATGAGAATTTTAAAACTGTCTCGACATTCGAGAGGCTTGCAAAGTTTGAGATATACAATGAAAAAAAGTATCCAAGAGTTCGGGTTGCTCATCTTATCCCTTGTAATTTCCATCTTGTTTTTTTCTAGTCTCGCTTATTTTGCAGAGAAAGACGAACCTGAAACACTTTACACCAGCATTCCCTCTACCTTTTGGTGGGCTTGTGTTACTATGACGACTGTTGGTTTTGGAGACATGGTTCCCGTTACTTTACCTGGCAAAGTGATTGGGAGTGTCTGCTGTATTGCTGGTGTAGTGGTTGTTGGGATGCCTGTACCAATCATTGTAAACAACTTTGCAGAGTTTTACAAGAAACAGAAGATAGTCCAAAGAGCCCTGGTGAGAAAAAAAATAATCGAAGAGGCCGAAAGAGCAAACACGTTACCGGCACCGTCTTCATGTTCTTCGCTCTCGTTTTCGTCACCAGGAAATCTTTTCCACAAGATAAAATCCAGATTCACTAGCAAGGTGAGCTCTTTGTTTTGTTTTCCGTCATTTTACTCTTATCGTATAGTTGAGGTTTTGAAGGCGTAGACATTGCAGTAAATGTATATCAGCACATGCAGTGGAAAATTTTCTAGCAAGTAAATACAATAAGCCTAAGTTAAAATATGTATGGGAGAAGTTTAACAAATAATATTACCAAAACACATAAAGCACTCAGTAACTAATCAATTCCAGATTAGAATGACATTTACGTTTTTAATAATGTTTTACTCGTCCATGCATAAAATAACTTAGATTTTTTTTCAGTAGATTTGGCCAAATAAGATTCAAACACATCTATAAAGGTATATAAAAACCTGATGTTTGATTCCAAACATTTTATGACTCTCAACAGAGAAATCAATACTTTTTGATATTACGACCATGAAAGTTCAGATAAACTTGAAACAAATTTATACCATTTTATATTTCCACAGAAATACGAGATATGCAGTTCAAACCATCAAATAAACACGAACCTCTTTTATGTTACCTAAACTGTCGATAAAAACTAGCACATACACTAAAGGCCGTGTTTGTTGTCAAGCGCAAAGTTACAAATTGGGCTATTTTAACCTTCAAATTTATCGCTCAGTGACCGAAGAGCCAGTAATGGAACTGTATGAAATCGATATCTGGGGACAGGGCTCGATTCTACTGTCTAACTCTCTAACTATTAATGGAGTATGTTAGAGTATAGATTACCATACCATATGATTTTATCCTACTGTTTAACTCTTTATCTATTAATGGAGTACGTTAAAGTATAGATTACCATGCCATAATATTTTATGCTAATGATTAAGATAAGATTGAGAGAAAAAAAGGCATTTAAGTATTCCAAAAGAAAGTTTTCCCACAATACCAGTGTTATCTTCCCAAAAGCTCACCACCACTAGAAAAAATAGTGTAATGGGAGAGAAAGGCAAATCTTTTTTTTCTATGTAAGGAAGTCATAAAATAACTGCGTAAAAAGATGCTACACTTTTGATAAAGCGTTTTGATAAATTTACATGTAGTGTACCATCTTCGTTACTATCTTTATAGACACAAGTTTTACTATCTGGTTTATCTTACGGCATTGAATCTTTAACAGAATAACAACCATAAAGAGTTCAGGAATTTGACCATCCTACTAAAAGAGATCTATAGTGAAGGAATTTTAATGTTTTGTCAACATGACGATGGGCGTGATTATCATTTTGATGTGAGACCTTCTCATCACATGAAACATTACACCGTATTTTCATGCTGCTCTACCGTTTATCAATATGTAATTGTGGATTATCATTACAAATGTCCCGTATTACTCTCCACAGTTCAGCTAAGCCTTTTAATTAACTTTCTCAGTTTTTATATAAGCCTATTCAGCGTAAAACATGTTAATTGTGAAATCCAAACCATTGTTGTGAATATTCCATTGATCCATTTTTCTCTATCCCATCAAACAAAATGTCTTTCATCATTACTAGATAATTCGATATAGGATGCACCTGCTAAAAGTGCACGTTTCTACCTTTGGTCATCTCGTTGTGTATGTTTCAATGTCCACTTAAAACATTTCATCCTGTCACCCGTTGTCAGTGGTAGTTTTGTAGTGGCTATACACCCATTTGGATTACTTCGTACTAAATGTGTATCTTACTGTTGTCAATATTACCTTCATCCTTGTATTTCAGTGTGGATTAAACTATCAACAGTTCCACGAAAAGCTTGCTATTTCTCTGTGCCAACCACATTGTAATTATCCTGTTAAAGACCGCCCTTCAGTTTCTGTTAAAGTTTGATCTCCACTGTCTACTGGTTTGTTATCTTTCCTTCTATTTTATAACACACTACAATTATAATCTGCTTTTTTTGTGAGATTATACGGGTGTTCGGAAAGTCACTGTGCAGTTTTGAAAGCAGCGATAACAGCATTCATTCAGTCTATTTCAAACCACCAACTGATAGCGGTGTTAGAAACAAAATAAGAAAAGCTTGCTATTTCTCTGTGCCAACAACATTGTAATTATCCTGTTAAAGACCGCCCTTCAGTTTCTGTTAAAGTTTGATCTCCACTGTCTACTGGTTTGTTATCTTTCCTTCTATTTTATAACACACTACAATTATAATCTGCTTTTTTTGTGAGATTATACGGGTGTTCGGAAAGTCACTGTGCAGTTTTGAAAGCAGCGATAACAGCATTCATTCAGTCTATTTCAAACCACCAACTGATAGCGGTGTTAGAAACAAAATAAGAAGGATCCAAGCCTGTATTGACGCCAACGGGGGTCACTTTCAACATCATTCATATTTACCTCCTGTATTCTATATAGAAACATGTCTGTTAATAAATATATAAGTGCACAGTGATTTTCGAACACCCTGTATTTCTAATAAATATTGTGCTGTGTGTTATCGTTGTTTCTGTTTTGTCTCAGATATTTCTATAAATCTCTAAATTTTATGTAAATTTTTAACTCCGCGTGAGCCCAGCATGGCCAGGTAGTTAAGGCACTCGACTCGTAATCTGAAGATCGTGGGTTCGAATCCCCATCACACCAAACCTGCTCGCCCTTTCAGTCGTGGGGACGTTATAATGTGACGGTCAATCTCACTATTCGTTGAGTAATCGAAAAGTTGACTGTGGGTGGTGATGACTAGCTGCCTTTTCTCTAGTCTTACACTGCTAAATTAGGGATGGCTAGTGCAGATTGCCCTCGTGTAGCTCTGCGCGAAATTCGAAACAAACCAAAGCTCCCGCGTGAGTTAACAACGAACACATTTTTGGCTATTTCTGTTTTCATATTTCATCATTACTACGTATATTATATATAGATAGTATATAAATATATTTAATACTTCCCATTTTTGTGACGTTTATGAATTATAATGAAGGTTCTGGTAAAACGAAACAACGGTGTTATCGTTTAGACGAAATCTGTGAAAAACAAAACAGTTTTGGTAGAGTCGTACAGTGTTTTATAATTACATATTTGTTCATCTTCTTAGTAACCAGAAACTTCCATCAAATGAAGTTATAATCATGAAGGTGGATCCTACATTCTCGTCGACTTTCAAACTTCTTGTTTTGTTTTTTTTTACTTTAGATATGTGACAATTTGTCAAATGTATGTTGTAGCTATATTGAAACCAATGTTACAATTATGGACACGTCAAGTAACAAGGAAAGATTAAATTCTCTAAAGAAATCACATAAAAAGTATATTATTGTTTTAAAATTACTCTTATACTTTTATGTAATAATTTGAATATTTTAAAATGCAAAAAATTATTTATTCTTAAAATTGTATGATGTACGTACAATAAAGAAATCAAATTTTGATGTTTTTGTGAATATTTATCACTTTTTAACCACGTTAAATCCAAGTTAAACAGTGCTACAAGTTATATGTCTCGTCTTTCAAACATTGGAACGTATTATGTACACTTACAAACGTAATGACCGACAAGAGCCAGCTGAACTGTAGCGTGACCAAACGTTTTGTCTTTACTCCACTTACGAGTTAAAAGTTACCAAAAATGAATAACCTAACATTTTGTCCAGTAGCCGTAATAGACAACTTACAGAGATAGTTTGAGTTCAGTCGTAGTAAAGTGAGAAAGAACAATTAATTTCAGTATTTATTTTGTTGACCCAAACTCCGGAAGGACCTGGTACTTACCAGAATTATACGAAAAGCGCTCGCAGAGAGTACTGCTAATCGCCTGTAAGTTTGTCACTTCTTGGTCACTAGGTTATAAGAGAGACACTTCTTAGCTACTACTTTACAAGACAGAACAATTTTTGGATATTAGGTTACAAGACAGAATACTTCTTGGCCATATGGATACAAGACAGAACACATTTTGACCACTAGGTTACAAGATAGAAAATAGAATGGATATATACTTCCGAGTCTCATACCAGAAAACTTTTAAAGTGGTGGTGTTTTGTGTTTTGTCCATCTACAGGTCTTGTTTGTTTTGTTTTGTTTTGAATTTCACGCAAAGCTACGCGAGGGCTGTCTGCGCTAGCCGTCCCTAATTTTGCAATTCATTCAACTGCACCTGGAGATGAAGACTAAAAGGAACTGTGACAGACCATCTATTATGAAAAGAGTGGCCCATTGAAGAAGGAAAACATAACCCCAGATGGGATGCTGTGGCAAAGATCGAAGTTTTGAGGCATATATTAAAGACAGTTGCAAACGACGGAGTAGAGGAAGTTCGTGGGACTCCGTGTATAAACTTTGGACTTGAGAAGTGCAGAACACCCCTGAGTAGAGCTGAAACCCCTGATGGTGAACAGAGCCCAAAATTTTCAAGGCTGACGTCCTGGCAGAGCCACAGACCAGAGCCCCATAGTCTAATTTTTTATCGAATAAAGGCACGATATATTTTTAGTATGGAGCATTGATCCGCCCCCTGAGAGGTGGAAGAGAGACATGGAGGATGTTCAGTGCCCTTGTACACTTGACATGCAGCTACTCGATGTGTGGAATAAAGGTCAGATTACAGTCAAATATAAACCTCAAAAACTTTGCCTCACAGACCATGGGAAGTACAGCTTCACCAATACACAGTTCAGGATTAGGGTGAATACCTCATTGATGGCAAAAGTGTATGCAAACAGTTTTGGAGAGAGAAAGGTTGTAACCTTTTGCTGTGGTCCACGTCAGTAAATGATTGAGGGTAGTCTGTAGCTACCACTCAATATACCTCATATCTGACGACTGACATGAGATGTGGAAGTTGTCGATAAAAGACTATTTGCAACTGTATGGTATAGTTGTCCACTGATGCAATTGATCTTCATAATGAAAAGTATGACACTGAAGACACAGCCCTATGGGACTCCAATTTACTGTGAGAAAGAACAAGAAAGTGTCGAACTCACACGGACCTGGAATCGCCGATTCATTAAAAAAATATTTAATAAAATCGGTAAATTGCCACGCAACCCATACGAACGGAGGTCTCACAAGATACAATACCTCCACGTTGTATCAAAAGCTCTCTCAAGGTAAGAAAATACAGAAAAAAGATGTTGTAATTTGAGAAAAGTTTCCCTAATTGATGTTTCAAGTCGAATCAGGTGGTCCATTGTGGAGCACTGTCTTTGGAACCCACACTGAGTGGGTGGGAGGAGACTGCTTCATTCGAGGAAACAAACAAGATGAGCATTAACCATTTTCTCTAAGATCTTACAGAGACAGCTCATCAAAGGAATTGGATGATAGTTCAAAGGAATATTGGGATCCTTTCCAGGTTTAGGAAAAGGGAATACAATAGCATGGTGCCAAGCATCATGAAAAACATTCTCCTGCCAGATCTGGTTAAAAACAATCAGAAGAATAGCAAGAGAGGCAGGAGAGAGATGACACACCATCTTGTAATGAATATTATCAGGTCCAACTGATGTACTGCCGGACCAATGAAAAGCAAGTTTAAGTTCCACCAGTGTAAGGGAGTGATTACAGTCATAGAGACGATCAGCCTGGAAGGAAAGAGGCGATCGTTCGGCCCTTGTTTTGATGGCTAAGAAGATGGAGAATGAAGCAGAGGTGCTAGATGCACGAGAAAAGCTTTCGCCGAGAGTATTGGCGATGCTCTAGATATCAGCAACTTCCTGGCCAACAGAGAACAAGATTAAAAGGGAGCAGTAGGATACTGGCCTTCAGCCTTTCGAATTTTGTCCCATATGACTTTGGAACTAGTGGTAGAAATGCTAGGTGTATTTAATCCAAGATTATTTCTGGCTTTAACGACTGACGTGCCGAGCATGCGCACGGGTCTGCCGAAATGCAATGCAGTTTAAAAGTGTGGGATATCTATGAAAGGTATCCCAAGGCCGTTTTTGAACTGTGGCAGGCAGGATTCCACCAAGGACGAGGTTACTTTGGGAAACGTGTCGAGGTTTTAGAAATACACTGAGTAGATGCCTGGACAATACAGTCAGTTACTGCTGCCACAGTTATCTATCGATGTCTTACACACGATGGCAAGAGCAAGTTTTGAGAGAGTGGTGAAAGAAGGCCAGTTAGCGTTGTCCAACTTCCACCGAGGCACGCAGGTCGGATGGCGTCGACCACAGACAGTCTCTCATAAAATTATAAGGAAATAATCATTGCCACGTGGATTACCGTCGACACTCCAAGAAAAGTAAGTGAAAAGTGAAGGGGAACAGATAGAAAGATCTATAGCATTAAAAAACTGACCAGGTACATTAAAATAACTATAAGAACCAGTATTGAAGAGAGACAGATTATGTTCCAAGAACATATGCTCTATAGTACGACTCCTCCCATAAATACCAGCACCATTCCAATGAGGATTATGTCCATTAAAATTCCCCAGTAGTAAAAAAGGGGTGGGCAACTTCTCAATGAGGACATCAGGATATGAATGATTACACATCTCTTCAAGAGGCTAGTAGAGAGAACAAATAGTAATGGTATGACCCAAGGAAACACAAATGGCTACAGCCCCAAAGGATGCATCAAGTGACAAGGAGAGGGTGGGCACATGCTGGTCAACCAGCAATGCCATCCCACCATGTGCTCATCCATCACATGACCTGTCGTTTCTATACAAGGAAAATTACTGAAGGGTGACTGTATTAGCAGGTTTCAGAAACATTTCCTGTTAGGAGATGCACACGGGATGGTAGGAATCAATTAACTCCTTAATGTCATCTATATTTGATCAAAAACCTTTACAGTTCCACTGGATCAGAGTGGCCATTGTTATTTACGTGGAGGAAAATGTGGCAGGGAGATCTTCTGTTTGCAACCACGTTGTTTTTCTTTACTGGACGAAGATCTATCAACCTCCATGGATTCTGCCGTGGGTCAGGTAGGCAGGTCTCTGTCTATGGACAAAGATTCCAATGACTGAAGTTGGAATGAATGGTCGATTTACTTTCTGGAGCTGCAGAAAATGATGGGCCCGAGTAAACATTTGAGCCTGAAGGTAGTAAAACTGGGCAGTCATTGGAAGGAGTGGTAGGGACAGAGATGGAAGTAGACATAGATGTGTTAACTTTTTAATTATGGAGGGCATAAGATTCTTAAGAAGTTTTGCAAACGACTCTATTGCAGGCACAAAATAATCTGTCTGCACTCCCACTGCGGGAGTGGAATGAAGTCAGCAGCTTTGTATGAGACAGGGCTGGGGACAATAATTTCCAAGCCTCTGAGTAGGTGATATTCTTAACAGTCTTTGAGCATTGCACCTCTTTCTCTTCTGTCCATTTAGGGCACGAAATAGAGTAAGAGGGAGTGTGGATCACTACAATTAACACAGTGTGGTTTCAGGTTGTACTTGTAAGCATCACGGCCTTTACCACCACCATGAACACATATCAAAGAACCACGACATGATGCTTTTGAGTAACCAAACTGCTGACACTAGAAACATATAAGGTCAGGAATGTAAGGTCGTACCTTGCAATTCAGATAACCTGCTTTGACTGTGACAGAAGGAGGAGGTGATGTAAACGTTAATATCAGAACATTGGTAGGGTCCATAAATCTGTCTTTATGAGTGAAGATCTGGCGTATCGTAGAAACGCCTTGGCTGGAGAAATCAGCGAGGATTTCTGTCTTGGGATGTTTTTTTTTAAATTCCTCTCAACTATAACTCCTCTGAAAGAGCTCAATCTCACATGAGGATTAACCTCAATGGGTATATCCCCAATGGATTTTGATATCAAGAGAAGTTTGGTGGGATGTAATGAAGATGTTTCCACCAAAATGTCTCCAGAGCGCAACTTCTTTACTGAATTTGAGGAGCAAGCAAGTCCCTATAATCCCTTCTGAAGGAAAAATGGACGTAAGCCTCAAGTATTTCTTAGATAAGGAAGAGGGAATCAAAAATTGAAGTGTAGAATATGGCTGTATTTATATTGACAGTACAATAGAGGGAAAACCTGCTTAAGCCTGAAATTTTACTCGGTCCCGTGCGATTCCGCCTTAGACAGGTTTTACTGTATTATTATTATGCAACTCCCAATAAATCTCGTGCGATTTGGTGGGAGTAGCCTGAGGGATAGTGCCATGCAAATCTCTAAAGCAGATAACTTAATTATGTGCAAAGGTGTGTATCGTCTTAGAATATATATGGTACACATAATTAAGTTGAAACTTGAGAAAACAACTTCTTGAACTCCTTTATATATTAAAACTTTCAGTATTTTGATGAGCGACAGAAGCTTAATATAATCATATAATCAAAATAAAAGTACTATAAACTGCACTCCACAGCAAATTTAATTTTAATAAACCTACTATTAATTAGGTGAAAAATACTAAAAATATATCTATGAAGTATTCAGCATAGTAAGTAAATGTTTTGTTATTTGTAGTTAAGCACAAAATCACTTAATGGCGTTATCTGTGCTATGCCCATCATGGGTACTGAAACCCAGTTTTCAAATTATAAACTTTCATACTCACTGCTGAGCCATTTGAAGAGCGATGCAAATGCAACAGGTATCTATGGGCTTGAGCTTTGTGCCAGCATCAATAACTAATATCAGCGACTTGGGTACGTGTAGTTTAAATTACTATTTAAAGGTATGTACTGATATCATACAAACTTCTGTATTAAAAACATTGGCCCGGCATAGCCAAGCGCGTTAAGGCGTGCGGCTCGTAATCTGAGGGTCGCAGGTTCGCATCCGCGTCGCGCCAAACATGCTCGCCCTTTCAGCCGTGGGGGCGATATAATGTGACGGTAAATCCCACTATTCATTGGTAAAAAAATAGCTCAAGAGTTGGCAGTGGGTGGTGATGACTAGCTGCCTTCCCTCTAGTCTTACACTGCTAAATTAGGGAGGGCTAGTGCAGATAGCCCTCAAGTAGCTTTGTGCGAAATTCCAACACAAACAAACAAAATTAAAAACATCAACAACACACTATCTTTTGTAAACAGTGTTAACGTTAAAGAAGGTTCATTTGACTTTATTAGGTAATTACCAAAAGGCATTTTATTTACGATTTTCAAATAACATAAAAACTGGCACATCCTTATACAAAATTAAATTTGTTGATCAAAAATTTTTCTTTCACACAAATTATTCTCATCACATCCTTTAGCAAGAATTTTAAACATATTGTGAACTATATCTCGTTTAGCAAAAATATTTTCATGTCTGGTTTGTTCTGAAATAAGTACAAAGCTACACTTCGGCTATCTGTACGAGCCATCCCTAATTATGCAGTGTAAGACTAGAAGGAAGCTAGTCATCACCATCCACTCTCAACTCTTGGACTTCTCTTATCTACTATTAGTGGGATTGACTGCCACATTATAACCCCCCAACAGCTCAAAGGAAAGCATGTTTGGTAAGGTGGGGATTCGAACCTGCACCCTTCAGATCGTTGTCGAGCACCATTATCATGTGTACTTGATAATTTTTCATACATAAATGACATAACAAGAAGAATATTTATATTGATTGATTGTTTGAAATTATGCACAAAGCTATACAATGAGCTACATGTGCTGTGCCCACCATGAGTATCAAAACCCAGATTTTTAGTAGTGGGAGTCCACAGACAAGCCAATGGGGGGAGGGGTGAATATTTATATAAAAGAAACTGGTTGTAAACTGAAATCAGAACCTAATACATTAAGATTTCTACTAATGATAGTAAGGGAAAAAGTAAAATAGTTATGATAATTAGCAGCAAAGCCTTGATTGATTCTATGAATTACTGTGAATTCTACACTTTGTTTTATCAAGTATCATTTTATGTTTCACATATTTAGAGATTCAATCTAAATATCAATATTTGTACAACTTTTAAACATTTTTGCATCAACTTTCCAAAATTCGAGTTAATATTACACTTACATTTTAACTATTTCCAAAATTAATGTAATTTATAACGTATTTCTTGAATTAGTAGTGTTTAAAGTAGTTTGACAAAAAAAATATATTTCTCCAGACATGCAATAAAATAACTACAGTATCAATAAAAACAACAAACATCCATCAAAAAAATGTTTCAGCACACAACCAACCAAAAGAAATAGAAAAACATGGTGATAGTCCAAATACATTACTTAATACAGTTAGTGATTTGTTGTTAACTTTTAATTAAGTCCTTAAAACAGTTTTTTTTGTTCTTATGATTTAGAGAAATCAGCCATTATTCAAGCTGAAGTCTGTGGAAAATGACTACAGCACTATCCAGAGAATGTTGTAATTATATTTTTATTTTTTGAAATTTCACTACATCAGGAAATTATTTCCTAGATGAGATTAACAGACTTTAGAATCTAAATTTTATAATAATTTTTTTCTTTAATGATTTACAGGTGGAATATGAAAATTCCTTATGATAATCATAATATTTTTTGAAGTTTCAATGCTTTATTTTTGGTTTAATAAACAAAGTACCAGTTACTTTAGCCACATTGTTGATAATCTTTTAAATAATTTCCTTAATTTTAATAAATTATAATTTCTGTTGGGATTTCTTTGTATTTTCTCCTTCACTCAATTATGATTCCTCTTTGTTGCCATAGGTTTTCTATTATAACAAGGCCTGGAACAGAGAATAAAAAAAATGTTGCTGAGCTTCTGCAAATTTCTGAAACTTACATCAAAATAACTGTTTAACAAACATGTTTCTAAAGGTTAGTATAATGTAATAATATCTATATATATATATATATATAACGTTTAACCTTTTTCTAGCATTTCATAGAAACAGTTTGTCTGTGCATTTGATCATTTCTTATAGAGATCCTTGGAAAGAAATTTGACTTGTACATACTTTTATGGTATGTTCAAATGTAATTCTAGATAAAGCCTTATAGATTTACCCATACAAAAACCTATAAAAACTGGTTCTCAAAGAAATATGTTTTACATAGTCAAACATCTAGCCATGCAATTTATTAATTGTGATATTTTTTAATTTGTATAAAACTTTTGATTAAATTTTTCACAAATTGCTTACCAAAGTGGAAAAAAACAAACAATAATAATAATGTATTTGTTGGTAGTACCATCTACTGGGTTGAAAGATATCTAAGTTGTGTTTGACACAAACAAACACTGGTGTTTTATTTAATATGATTCCATATTTAATGTAGTCATATTCCTATTTTTTTAATATTCAGAGAGCTTACTGAATTATGATAATGAATGTATAAAGGAGTAAATACAACAATAAAAAGAAATAAACACAAAATCTCAATTCAACTATGATTTCAATGTAAGGCTTCCACATGATAGCTAAGAACTATAAATACTGTGGTTGGTTGATTTAGTGTTTTATAGTACAAAGCCGCTAGGCTATCTGCACCAAACGTCCGGTTAAAAGAAAAGTAAATGTAGTAAAATTCATAAAAGGAAATGAAGGTAAAAACAAAACAGCAATTAAAAAACATAAATGGAATAAAACCAATATTGACATCCAGTCTACAATGTTAAAAGAGAAACTACAGTAATAGAAATTATAAAGAACTTTCTGTAGCATAATGGTAATGATCATAAACTGCCAAGAAGACTAACAGGTAAATACAACAACCACCATCAGTCACCTGAATTCAAAACATGTTTAAAATAGTGCCGTCGTTGCGAGTCGTAACAATGGCAAGAAAGTAAAATGTGGTGTATTGTGATCTGAGTGTTACACAAACTACACACTGGTGCATCAGTTCCAGATAAAAGAAAATGATGAGTTAAAAAACTGTGACCAATGTGTAGTCTAGTAAGAATAACTTCCTCCTTCCAAACCTTACAGAAGCTAGATGGCCAAGGTCCAATATAGGGTTTCATTTCAAAAAGCTTGTTGTCGCATTGCTCACTCCAAGTTGACAACCAGATGGCACGGAGACGAGCCTTGAATACAGGAATAGGCACAGTGGTGATAGTACAAGAGCAGACAGATTTAGCTGCCTCATATGCAGCTCATTCCCACAAATACCAATGTGGCCTGGTATCCAGAAAAACTGGATAGAAGTAGATATTAATGAGAAATGGGCCAGTCTGTTTTGAATATCAGTGAGAACAGGGTGTGAGCCAACATGAAGCGACTCCAGAGCCAGTGGAGAACTAAGCAAGTCAGTTTAAATAGTGCAGTTGGAGTACTGCTCAGCTTCAATATGATCCAGGGCAAGAGAAATGGCATACAGTTCAGCAGTGAACACAGAAGCTGTAGAGGGGATTTTGCGTGCAACCACCAAACTGCAACAAACCATGACAGAGCCCACAGAGTTACCCGATTTGGAACCATCCGTATCAATTGAAATGGAACAATTGTTCGAAAATGTTCACTAAATAAAAGATGGTACGTCCAATCAGGAGTATCTGCCTTTCTCAGATGACTTAAAGAAAGGTCACATTTGGGGATTGTAATAAGCCATGGTGGGATGGGCTAACCAGTGGATTCTGCAATGTTATCCAAAGACAGACCCAATTCATCCAATTGCGCCTGGACACAAAGGCCAAAAGGAGCAATGGCATATTGTCTGTTCTGAAAAGTGAGGCCCACCGAGGAAAAAAACATCCCCAGGTGGGATGCTTTGGTAAGGAACGAAGTTTCGAAGAATATAGTAAAGACAGTTGGAAACGGCCAAGATGCATAAAAGGTTCATGAGATTCTATGTATAAGCTCTGAACTGGGTAAGTGCAGTAGACCCCAGTGCAGAGACGAAGTCTTTGTTGATGAATGAGGTCCAGCATCTTTACGGCCGAGGGTCTGGCAGAACCATAGACCATTGATCCATAGTCGAGTTTCGATCGAATAAGAGCATGATATACCTTTAACATAGAACATTGATCTGCTCCTAAACTGGTGGTACAGAGGACAAGGAGAATGTTCAGTGCTCTTGTGCATTTGACCCGTAGCTGCTTTAAGTGTGGTATAAAGGTCAGCCCCAAGAACTTGGTCTCAGGAAATACTGGCAGCAAAACTTCACCGATATGGAGTTCAGGATCAGGGTGAATACCCCCTTGGTGACAAAAGTGCATGCAAACGGTTTTAGAGAGAGAGAAATTAAAGCCATTCACCGTGGTCCACTTCAGTACATGATTAAGGGCAGTTTGTAGTTGCCACTCAATATATCTCATGTTCAACAATTAACATGAGATGTGAAAGTTGTTGACATAGAGCCCATTTGCAACAATAAGATGGAATTGTTCAGTGACAGTATTAATCTTTATACTGAAAAGTGTGACACTCAAAACACAACCCTGAGGTACTCCAAGTTCCTGTAGAAAAGAATGGGAAAGTGGCAAACTCACACGAACTTGGAATCTCCCGTCCATTAAAAATTTCTTTAATAAAAGTGGACAAATGGCCATGTAACCCACATAAATAGAGGTCTTGCAAAACACCATTCCTCCATGTTGTATCTTAAGCCTTCTCAATGTCAAAGAATATTGATACAAGATGTTGTTTGAGAAAGGCTTCTCTGATTGATGTTTCTAGTCGAATCAAGTGGTCCATGATGGAATTCTGTCATCAGAAACCACAATGGGTGGGCGAGAAGTTGTTTGATTCGAGGAACAAGACAAGATGAGCATTAACCATCCTATCTAAAGTCTTACAGAGACAGCTCATCAAAGCAATTGGATGGTAGTTTGAAGGAATCTTGGGATCTTTCCCAGGCTTAGAGAAGGGTAAGATAATAGCCTGGCACCAGGCATTAGGAAAAACATTCTCCTGCCAGATATGGTTAAAAACAATTGGAAGACTATCAAGAGAAGCAAGAGAGAGATAGCACAGCATGTCATAGTGTACATCATCAGGTCCAACAGATGTACTGCCAGACCGATGAAGGGTCAATTTCAGTTCCATCAGTGTAAAGGGATGATTATAATCAAAGAGACAGTCAGTTAGAAAGGAAAGAGGTGAATGCTCTGCCTGAGTCTTGATGGCTAAGAGGGTGGAGGAACAAGCAGAAGTGCTAGATACCCAGCAAAATTTTCACCTAGAGTATCGGCGATGCGCCGCCGGACATCAGCTACCTCTTGGCCATCAGAGAATAAGATCGAGAGAGGGACAGAATCGTAGTGCCCACTGACCTTTCAAACCCTGTCCCATATGACCTTGGAACTGGTGGTAGAAGGTATGCTAGTTGTGAACTTAATCCAAGATTCCTTCTGGCTTTGTCGTCTTACCTACCTAGCATGTGCACGGCATGTGCATGTGGTTCGAAAGTGTGGGATATCTACGGAAAGTATCCCAGGCCCGTTTTTTGAGCCTTATGTGCTATGTTGGCAGGCAGGATTTCACCATGGACGAGGATATTGTGGAAAACGTGTCGAGGTTTCAGGAATACATTGAGCAGCTGCTTGTATAATACAGTCAGTTACTGCTCCCACACAGTCGTCTATTGATGGCTGACTGATGATGGCAGGATCAAGTTCTGTGAGAGCAGTGAAAGTGGACAAGTCTGCCTGATCCAGCTTCCACTGGGGCATGTGGGTAGAGTGGCATCAACCACAGCCAGTCTCTCTCAAAAGTATAGGAAAATGATCACTGCCTATTGGATTATTGTCAACCCTCCATGAAAAATGGGAGAATAATGAAGGGGAGAAAACCGAGAGATCAACAGCAGTAAAGGACTGACAAGGTACATAAAAATAAGTGGAAGAATCAGTATTCAAAAGAGAAAGGTTGTGATCAGAGAGCATACGCTCTACAGAGTGACCTCTCATATCAATAACAGCACTTCCCCAGAGGGGATGATGTCCATTAAAGTGCCCCAGGATAAGAAAGGGAAACGGCAACTGTTCAACGAGAGCATCAAGGTCTGATTGATCATATGTCTCTCCAAGTGACAGATAGAGAAAACAAACAGTGATGGTATGACCCAAGGAAACACGGATGGCTATGGCCTCCAAGGGTGTGTTGAGTGACAATGACAGGGTGGGAACATGCTGATCAACCAACAGTGCCACCCCTCAATGGCTTCGTCCATCACACAGCCTGTCATTTCTGTACAGAGAAAACTGCCAAAAAGTGACTGTATCGGCAGGTTTCAGAAATGTTTCTTGTAAGGAAAAACATACAGGATCGTAGGAAGCAATGTGTTTTGATGTCATCCAGATTAGAACGTAAACATCGACATTTCCATTGTATCAAGGTGGCCATTTTTAATGACAGGTAGGCGAAGTGGCTGGAGAACCCTTCTGTTTACGTCTTTTTTTCCTTACTGTCCTTATTCGGAGGAGGTCTATGGTGGCAGGTGTACATGGTGATGTAAATGTCAAAACGAGGATATCTGTTAGCAGTGTAACTCCATCTTTGCGAATGGAGATGCACCTCACTGCAGAAACTCCTTGAATGGAGAGACCAGCGAGAATCTCTGACTCGAGGACGTTCTTCAAATCCCTCTCAACAATAACTCCTCGTGATGAATTCAAGGTAGTATAAGGGGTAACGTCAATAGATACATCCCCAATTGCCTTTGAATTCAAAAAGAGTTCACTGTGTTGGGATGTGGATGTTTCAACAAATGTCTCCAGATCGAAGCTTCTTTACAGACTCTGGAGAGCCAGCAAGTCCCTCCAGTCCATTCTGAATAAAAAAAGGGGGCATTTGCCCTAAAGGTTTCTCTGAAAGAGAATGTAGGATTAGAAAATAAGGTACTACAGGTGGTACAGACGTTAAAGATTGCTGATAAGAATCTTCAAGACATGGTCATTTACCTATTGATTGTTTTTCACTATTTTATTTAAATTATATTAGGAGGATTCATAGGAAAAAAGGAAAATTTAGGTGCCCACTAACCCCACCCCATGGAGCCCTATGAGGGGATGCAAGGACACTGCAGCAAGACCAGGGTTTCTTGAGCACCATACTTAAACACCAGCATCAGACACAATGTCCAAAACACCCGTTGAGAACTTCCAACACTGGTACTTGGTTGACTCTAGCCCAAGTAGACCAGTTAACTGACCCAAAAGAGGCCACCCAAAGGCTGCCCATCTACAGGAATTCAAGGGCAATGTGGTGTGTTAGGGTTGGACCCCTCAACCACCAGGATCCTCTCTTCCCCTTTAGGGGTCGCCATGCACAGCAAACACGTGGATGGATGTTTAGATCCCAGAGGAGGTAAATTGAAAAACAGAACCTTCCCTGGGAGGTTCCCTCACCACATGCAGGAATCCACACCTAGGGGGTCTACTTTGGGCTAATTCGAAGTCAACATAAATTTTGTCTGATAACAAGTTTTTTTCTTGAGTGAATTATTTTTTAACTGGTTTCAGATATAAATGATAAGATGCAGTGTGTTTTACTGTTGATCGACTCATTACTATACATTTTGTTCATGACTCAAGTTTGTTTTCTGTGGTGGTTTTTGGCATTTTTTCAGTGATAACTGGCAAACAATAGTTAGTGTGAATGAAGGAACACTTTAAAGGTCTGATTTATTAATCAATGTTCTACATTAATACTTTTGTTGTGAACGCAGTTGAATTAGCTCAGCTCATGACTCCAAACTGACCTTTATATGTTCCATACTATAACTTCTTATGTTTTGTGTATTTTATAAAATTTCTCAAACTTTCAGTATAATTAAGTATTTTGTAGACAAAAAAAATCAGAATTTTTAATGAATATAAGGGATAAACAGTGTTGATTGCTCCATGTGCAAAGTAATTTTTCATGTTAATATTAAAAATACTTTGCTTTATCCTAAACTTTAGCAGTATATACATTTATAACTAATTATCTCACCACTCAAGTTGTAAATCACTTAACAAACACTGAGCCAGCTCTAGGTCACATTGTTATCCAATCAATTTAACATAATGCACTGGTTACTTAAGAGTTGCTCTTGAACATACCTTGTGAAAATTTTATTATTATTATTTATTTTACCTAACTGTATCTAATTTAATTCTTTCCTAATTTTTTATATATTTTACTTACATTCATAATAATAACTAAATATATGTGAAAAATAAAAATATAGTACTTAGCTGTTGTTTTTCCTGTTAATTGTTGATGAATTTTAACCCTATCTGCTTATACTAATGATACTACACTAAATAACTTTTTATCCAATTAAATAATATACCAAAGAACACAGAATAACAACATGCAGAATGTATACAATGTTCCTTAACTATAACAATTCAGCTGACATCACTGATGTGTTTCCCATAGGAATAAAAGTCTGAACTGGAAAAGAAATAGACAGGGGTTAAGTGACCCCCACAGAATGCCTTGAAAAAATTCACATGTGCTCATCTACCCATACAATGAAACATCGCCAAAGATTAGGTCAATATCTCTAATACTTTCTGATTTACAGCCTTGTAAAATTTATTTATTTATTTTTTGTGACAAATTCATTTTCAGGCAATTTTGGCTGCTTAAAGCTGCATGAGTAATGGTGGTAGAAGGCCGACATTTGCACACAGTAACACACCTGAATTGAAGAGTTTTTTTTTCAAGTAAACAATGTATGGTCAGAGGATACTTTAAAAACGTATAACTCCAAAAGTAGATTGAACACCATCCTGCTTTTTTTTGTAGATCATATTCAGAGATGTAAAAATATATGGTAAAAATCTGAAAAGGCTGAATAACTGGTGACATGGTCAAACTGTGGCCTGAAGTAGTGCTATTTTTAGCTAAATTATAAAAAGTTGCATCAACTAAACTTTTTACAGGAGATCTAACAGACTTTTAATTACAACAATTACTGATTTATCAACTGATATGTTATAGAAATTTGAAAACAAAATTCAGCTGTGTATCATATTAAGTCTTAGAACTATAGCTTATTAAATAAACCAATGCTTTTTATGATTGTGGGTTTTAGGTGATTTTACAGCCTCACTATACAAATCTTAAAAGAGATAAACTTGGTTTGAGACCACTTTTGAATTCTGTGAGGTTAATTCAGTCAGTGTAGCAAATTTCAGCCTTCTACCACCATTACTCTTGCAGCTTTAAGCAGCCAAAGTTGCCCAAAAATGAATTTGCCAAAAATAACAAAAAAGTTATTAAATTTTATAGGGTTGTAAATCAGAAACTATTAGAGATATTGATCTAATCTTTGGCAATTTTTCATTATATGGGTAGATGAGCACATGTGAATTTTTTCAATGCATTCTGAGGGGGTCGCCTGGAAAATTTTCCAAATTCTGAATGATTTGACATGGAATGACCAATAATTCTCTGTACAAAAAGCAATGTAGTATAATTTGTCTTTGCTAGATTAAAATGTGTCTTTTTATTGGTTATAAACAATATAATATTAAACATTAGAAAGAAACACTGGAAATTTGTTAAAAACAGGATGAGACAGGTGGGTATGACAAGAAGGGTCTGATTTTCTTCTTGATGGTTCTGTAACTAAACATGACTTAAGGCTATAAAAATTATGCTTTGTCTGAGTAAGAACAATATTACAATGAGAAATGTATGCTAAATTTCATACATCACAATTATCATAACAGAGGAAACTGAGGTTTTAAAATATTGCCTTATAAAATTAAGAACCTAAATTTAATAATATCAAGATTTGGGTTATTAGTTACATTTTATTTATTTGTGCAACATGATAATAAAGTACCTTAATTAAATTTTAAAATCTAACTCTGTAAAACCTAGCAATATGCACAGAAAAGGATGCCTGTATAAAATAGTTGAGCAGAGTCTTGAAGTTGTGTTTATGGGTGTATTTTAGCATACTGATTTTTTATTTGGATTCATGAATGAAATTTTAGGAGATATACAAGCCAATGTGTGATCCTAGTGTAAATTTTAGTTCTGAAGTATGTGTCAGATCTAACATAAAAAAATAAAAACACTTTTGTCTCATTGTATAATTTGTATATTGGATTTG
Source organism: Tachypleus tridentatus (assembly GCF_004210375.1). Lineage (NCBI taxonomy): Eukaryota > Metazoa > Arthropoda > Merostomata > Xiphosura > Limulidae > Tachypleus > Tachypleus tridentatus. The sequence goes on along the minus strand of NC_134837.1, from coordinate 171,401,875 downwards.
CATAACCCCTAGAACCTCCAAAATGCATTTTTACAGTTTTAATTAACTACCCTTCTATAAAATAACCTGTAATAACTCTCTTCTACTACATATTTTCATTAATTTGTCAATGTTGGATAAATGAATAGTTATCAGCTCTGGCATCAAATACATAATACCATGATGAATGGCCCTCTCTTACATGTTGTGGTATGCACACTTCGATTTCTACTTGTGTACAAAGGATAATCAATCAGCATACTTGAGTTTAATATCAAGATAAAGACAAGCAGATAAAACTATTTTTTAATAACAATCACAATGATTACTGCATTTTTCCTGTACTTACTACTAAATAACAACAATTAAAGATTTTTTGTTTTGTTTTTTACTTTTATTCTGCTTAAATAACTTTCCCTAATCAAGAATAAATATATCAATGTTAATAAAAATTTAAAAAGAAATGCTTAAATAGAATTTCAGTTTGCAATTGGTGTCAGGCTTAATATAGAAATCTGTCAAACTCAACTGTGTAAGCCCTAATACTTGGACTTTCATAATATATTATTAGCTATTAACATTTAAGCTCCAAAAACACATTCACATTCAGCAACATAAATAAAACAAATCGTTTTTGCAGAACAATGCATAGTGTTAAAAATTCATTAAAAGAGAAACTAACAAGTAAGTGACTGTAGCATTTCCAAAGTTCCTTCTAAGGGAATCAATAAAATACACAAAAGAGCTATACAGATGTTGTAAACAAACTTTTTCAGGCATTGGATCTGTAGATCCAAATCTTAGCACTTTGATATAATGATCCCTGCTAGACACTAATAAAGCCCATTTGTTGATACAGTTTGTCTGAGTCGACCTTCTTCTCCATCACACTGCTTCTGCCTTCACTTCTGCTTGCTAATCTGACTCTTTTGTTTTGTTTTTAACAGCTTCACAATCATAATCTCAATCAATGCATAAAAGTCTAACCTCTGTACTAATTTCAACTTTATAAGCCTTATGTAGGAAGAAGGAAGACTACTCTATCTACAAGCACCCCTGATATTTCTCTAGAAATAATTAATTTTCTTCAAAATAACTCACAGTTAGTTTAGTTTCTTTTTATGAACAGTTTTTAATACATGGCTGACTGAATCAGTCATAGATTACAAGAAAGACACTTTATACAATATTTTCCAAGCTGGAATAAAAGAAATATGTGTTTATCTTTTCGGAAAAAAACTTATTTTTTAAGGTTATGCAAAATTTAAAAGTTCAAAAATATTCTTTCTGTTTAAAAATATCATGATAAAAAAGAAAAGATTCTAGATATCACAAATGAAATAACATTAAATACATCACTTAATTACAGAAAATATAATAAAAAATGCTTAGATCAGATACTTTCACAAAGTAATTCAAGGGCTATTAGCCATAAATAATTTTGTCATGTCAACAGCAAAATATACCTCCAACTCTTGGGGCTACTTTTGTCTAAGAAACTAGAGAGTTTTTATTATGATTTCAACAGCTCCTTACCACTATCCCAAAGCATGAAGTGAGTTTTTGTGGTAACAAAATACAAATCATGAGCCCTTGGCTTCACAGTTCAAGCATGCTAACTACTAGGACTAAAACAAACAAATTGCATGTGCACATACATACATATACATGTACAAAATGTTCAGATTTTATGTTTCATATAAAAATGTATGATAACATTTAAAATAACATTATGATGTAAAGTGAAATACATTAGCAAGTTCACTAGTATATTATTCATGAAAGAATAATCTACTTACTTTGACTGTTAATGGCTAAGTGGATAGGGTTGCACTGGATTAGGTTGGCTTGTTCCTAACCCCCCAAAAAATGGAAATATTAATGTTTTCTTAAAATTAGACAATGAAAAAGAGATGTGTTCAACAGCATTATTTAAACAAATGTAGCCATAAAGTAATGATAAAAATAATTGATTTTCACTATTAGATGAATGTAAGATCATTCTATTACAATTATTTTTAAATCACAGATTTAAGTATACTGAGAAAGTGCCAGAAGTGACTAATACTGAGATTTCAAAGAATGCAGATACATTTATATTTTTTGCATTAAAAACAAGACATCAGTATACTGATTATAAAAAGTAAAAAAGACAGAAATTAAAATCCTATTATTCCAAAAAAACAATTCATATGCTCAAACATACTTTCCACCTTGTGCAATTTTAAATGTTCTTGCTTCTAAGTAAAATTATTTTTTTCTTCAAGCAATCAGTATCTGAAGTCAAATTTAAGTCACTGCTATTGCTTTTATTATCATAATACAGTTTAAAAAAATGAAAATTTTGTAGAAGAATTTTAAAAATTAAAATGAGCAATCAAAGAGATCTAAACATAAAAAAAGTAAAGTAAATGGCATAACATTTTTATAGTTAAAGGACAATCATATTGGTGAACTTGTTTCCTCTATGAGCACTTTTTTGTTGCATAATAAATTTTAATTAAAATTATTTTATTTACCTTTATTTAATTATAAATATAAATAATAGAAGAGCAGACTATCAGTGACAATGTAAGAATTGTAGTATATATCAGAAAGTTTAAGTATGCATGGATTTTATTATCTTTTTTTTTTCTAACTGACATTTAAAACTAAAAACCAAAACTGTCAAACTTTCACATAAACTGTTATTTTATTACCTTGTGGATGGGCTATGAAAGGAGCACTGACCATAGGGTTTGGGCCCATTGCACAACTAGTTGGAATAATAGTCATTGGCATAGGAGGGATTATATTTGTAGGTGTCCCAGAGTGATTTCCTGGGCTATGCCCATGGCTTGGATGACCCTGGAATGCATGGTGTCCAGAAGCTACAGAATAATGGCCATGAGGCATAAGGATCATAGATTGGGGAGCACCTGAGAAACTAATGTGGTGGGGATGTGAATGGTTCTGGGTCAGGTGAGGTGCTTGAGAAGTATTCAGACTTTGATGTCCTGGATGCAGCATGGAAGGCTGGGGCATCATTTGGCTATACACCACAGGCTGTGGTGTGTGAGCATGACCTGCTTGAACAGCCGGAGTTGGAGTTTGGACTGAGGTTACATAAGGTGCACCAGTTGGTGGTTGATGTATTGAGGAAGGGGCATGAAAAGGTGTGCCAGGAGTCTGTGACTGAGGTGTGGACGGAGCTGAATGTGGTCCAGATGATGCCTGGGGTATAAAATTCTGCACACCACTAACAGGAACTCCCATCTGAGGAGACACTAAAAGAAAAAGAAATAAAATCACTTTTATAAATAGCTTACCTTAAAAATAAATGGAAACCTGAAAGAATTTTACTACTAATATCCTCCACATGCAAAAGTTTAACCCTTTGAGCCCAACAGGCCAGAAAACTTACCAAATGGAGAAATGAACATATCCAAAAGTCCAGTTTTCCAACCTGACCATCCACCAGTATTACCCAGCAGGTCAGTAAAGTGGTCAATGCTAAATTATTTCTTACTTGGCACACACCTCTGAATCTATTAAATTTTCTGTTCTAAAAATAGACCCACTCTTAGATGTTGTTGTTGCACTTACAGTGTGAAAGTGAAAAATAATTCACCAAATATTATAGCATTGTTTTGACAGCCAAAATATAAAATTCTAACCAAACAATCGAGTGAGATGGAAAAAAAAAGGTATAAAACAGACAGCAATGACGTGAAATTGCAATAAAAGACAGAAACTTACAGCCACACAAGCCAGAGAATTGTTGTTGGAGTCTGATGCGAAGGAGATTCCGACAGTGACAACACTGGCAATGATTTTGATAGTGAATATAGTGATATCAAAACTTCTGATAATGTCAGTCGACTTTGTCAACTAACATTACTTCATTTTCAGCTGCATGTGGCAAATACAAACCACTGGAAAATGTAGGTCCATAAAACATCCCAAATTTAGTTTCAAGTGGGAGTATGCTGCATGTTTTTTTCAGTTTAGGACAAATCCATATTGTACCTAATCACACAGGAAACAAACTATCAGACTGAATATGTAAAAGAAGAAAACCTAACAACTACTATGGTATATCATTTGATCCAATCACTGTTTCTGAACTAAAAGCTTACTTTGGGTGTTAACTTGCCATGGATTTGCTGATATACAAAAATAGGTACAAGATGTACTAGAAAAAGAAGGATAGCTGGATTACAACTACACCTGGATTTGGTAAAGTTTTCACTCAAGATCAATTTCTAGATACCTAGTCAATATTGTTCTGTGTAAAAGAAAGAGATCCAAGTGTTGACAAGTCAGACAAAACATACAAGAGCAAACAGATTTCTGACCTCATGATGACTAACTTTCAATGATACTATGTGCTGAACTATAACTGTCAATGAATGAAGAAATGATGCCCACAAAAAATGTGATGAGCATAAAGCAATACATAAAAGACACACCAATCAATTCAAATTAAAAATAAACGTTTTCCAGAATGGTAAAAAATTGTTGAGGCAGCAGAGGGTCATGGTGCTGAAAGGGCAGAGAGCTAGGGGTTCAAAGGCTTAGCAACCTATATCCAGCAGCAACTGAGCTCAAAGGTCATAGCGAGAAGAAATACTTTTTTTGCTTTACTTCTTCATATATCGTTCTATGTTTTAAAAAAAAATAAGTTTAATAATTTATTTCTAAATAGTAATTGTCTATATATATACTTAATGGCCAAAAAGTATGTGGACACCTGCCTATCACACCCATACGTGCTTGTTGAACATCTCATTCCAAAATCATGAGCATTAACATGGAGTTGGTCCCCCTTTGCTCCTATAACAGTCTCTACTCTTCTGGGAAGGCTTTTCACTAGATTTTGGACATGGCTGCAGGGATTCACTCCTATTCAGCCACAAGAGCATTAGTGAAATCAGGCAAGAAGGCCTGGTTTACTTTCAGCATTCCAATTCATCCCAAAGGTGTCCAATGAAGCTGAGGTCAGGGCTCTATGCAGGCCAGTCAAGTTCTTCCACATCAATTGTGGCAAACTATGTCTTTATGGGCCTTGCTTTGTGCATGGGGGTACTGTCATGCTGAAACAGAAAAGGGCCTTCTCCAAATTGTTACCACAAAGTTGGAAATCACAATTCTAAAAAATGTCATGGTATGCTGTAGCATTAAGATTTCCCTTCACTGGAACTAAAGAACCTAGCCCAAACAATGAAAAACAGCTCAAACCATTATTCCTCCTAGCTGTATGCTTGATTTTATGCACCTGTTAGCAATGGGTGTGGCTGAAATAACCAAACCCACTAATCAGAAGGGGTGTCCACATACTTTTGGCCATGTAATGCATATTATGTGACTGCGCATTACAATATGCTAATCCACTGAAATACAGGGAAGACTAAAGATCAGTTTTATATTATTAAATACATAACATGAGTGCATATGCATAGCATCAACACTAGTTACGTAATGTTAGTCAGATATATTTATAAATATATAGCATTATAAGACTTATGCTACTTAGACTCAACATTTCTATTTTCGTGTTGCAATATGTAGTCATTCTAGCACAAAAAAAGCTTAATTTATATTCATTTACTTTTTTTTTTTTTTATGATGGTTATGAGGTTGGTCAAGCAACTGAACCAACATAGTTAGAGTATAGAAGATAACAAAATAAAAAGTCTTATTGAAAACAAATGTTTGAAATGTATTTAAGAAATTTTAAATATCACACAAATACACAAGATATTTGGGAATAATAATATTTTTTTAAATCATAATATAAAATCACTTTGCACTCAGACTAGTAATGAAACAAACAAACCCATAACAAAAGAGTTGATTACATAAAAATTATTTAGTGCAGAAGTATCATTAGTACAAAAATGTAGGGTTATGTTTTATTGAGATTCAACAGCATTAAAGAAGAAGATAGTCTTGTTTTCTATGTGTATTCTTTATTTATTATTATAAAAGTAACAAAAATGTAAAGGTTTGAAATGTTTTAGGTTAGAGAAAATCAGATTAGGTGAAATAAAGAATGATATTAAACATTTTCTAAGGTACACTCATGAACAACCCATGGGTAGATTGTGTATGTTATATAATTTGATAAGGGACCTCAAACTACACATCTATCAAGTGATTTACAAATTTTAGGGTGGGAATATCAGTTCTTCATGGTTTAAAAAGCAATAAAACAATAAAATTTAAGTATAAACAAATGTAGTTTCACAATCTGAAGCCATTCTAGGAAAGGGGACTTTATATTTTTTGAATTTTTTTTTGGTGTTTACAACAATGGTAAAATTAGCCATCTTTGTGTAGTGTTAGGGTAAAGAAATAATAGACAAAATAAAATCTTAATGATAAAAAAGTATGGGTTTACGTAAGATGTGCATGTATGTTTTCTTATAGCACAGCCATGTCGGGCTATCTGCAGAGTCCACCAGATTTATGTAGGAGGTTTCAGAGATTACACAAATGAAATTTGAAATTTTTCAGGTACAGAAAAGTATTTTTAACTTTAACATGGAGATTACTTTTCACTCAGAGCAGTCAACACTTTGATTCCACATGTTTATGAAACATTTTCAGTGAAAATACTTCATAAAAAATTCTCCTTTTTCTGACTATAAATAGCTTTCAAAGATTACTGATAACTTGCAAAATTTTGTGAAGTTGCACAAAACATTAGCAGTTATAGTATGGAAACTATAAAGGTAATTTGTGGTTTTGAACTTCACTGATTAAAATGGACCTGTACAAAAAGAGTTAATAGTTACACTATTCCTAATAATCATTCATTAGTTGACTATGCCTAACCAGTCAAATATTATTTTATAATCAATTCTCACCCTAATAATTATTACAATATACCATTAATATTAGGTGTGAAATTCTTCCAGTATTCTGTACTGAAGCTTATTCAACTTGTTTTTGACTAAAACAGTGAAATCATATTTCTAGAAAGCAGACATGCTACAGCTCACCAAACCTTAACAATCGTAACAAGATCAAAAGATGTTACTGACTAGTATCAATGCCATCATTATCAAAACAATAAGTTAATCTCATCTGGTTGTGTGATTTTAATGATTGGTTAATTATAATAATAATTATATATATGTATTCAAATCATACACTTACTTGTTGGTGCACTGTAATCAGCACCCATCCCATATATTAATTCAATTTAATTTGATTATTTCAATGGTTAGTTTACAATTTGAGAGGTTTGTTTACAATTTAAAAATTTTTAACAGTTAACTGTTCAATATAAATATCTTTCTTTAAAATCCCCAAAGAGTGGTAGTATACAAATTCTTCTTTTCAAACAATATCAATGATCACACATAGAAGCAAAATTCTTTGTTGACTGCAAATATTAGCACCAGCATTTGTTTTATGAGAATTTAACTCCTGATTACAGACACAGGTGCTGTTTGAGTCAAGCATTTCAAATATACTTACTGTATATATGTCCTGCCACCTGTACATATTCACCATATGATACTGTAGGAGAAGTGGGAACCATTCCTACAGGTTGAGGAGACATCATCCGAGAAATCACAGGATAGACCTACAAAAGGTAAAGTCATTATTTCACTTATACCTAAAAATTACAAGATTTCTTCAATGTATATTATATTTAAATTATTTCATTTTTATTGCTACTCCATAAACAATTACATATTACTGTGATTAAACAATCTTGTTAACTTTATAAGAACCTGAAATGATATGAAAGTATTTCTCTCTCTTCATGAAGAATAATGTAAAACATCATTTTAGGACTTTTCAAAATCAACATGAATTTTAATCAAAATTACTCAAATAACATTTTATTATATTTTATAAATATGTAGTAAGAGCTATATAAAATGTTCTTGTAATAACATATACATCAAAATTGAAGTGAAAAAGAATTTTTTCTAAATCTTTCTCTTATTTCATGTGTATTTTGCATTGCACAAATACTCTAGATGTGTTCTTGCTGTTATAATCAGTATAAATGTTAATATTTAGCAGACATGACTCACACCTGAGCTTTCAAAAAACATTTATTCCAGCAAATAAAAGGATGCTGAAACAAACTGTGAAATCCTAAATGAGTACACCAATGAATTCTGTCATTTATATAACATCACATATACTTCAACTTCACAATCTCAGTTTAATAACAATTGATGTATTCTTGTGTTTATCTCCCAAACATTGTGCTTTGATAATAGCTCAAAATTAATATAAAAAGTTATGTTTATTGAGCATTATTTCACATGGCAATACGTAAAGTCAACTGACTGGCTTTTAAACATTATAAAATATCATACCAACCAACCAACCAGAAATTCACTCATATAATTATTACAACCACCCTTACACAGTTGCACAATTAACAATGTTGTCAATCAATGGAGTTTTTTTCCCTACAGTTTCATTTCATTTTTTTTAAAGTTTTCTTAGTTTATTTCTGCAATTCCTCCTAACAGAGAACGTTTCAAAGAACTGGAAACTCTATCGATCAACAAAACCCTTATATTTCAACCTTGTATTCAAGCATGTAAGTTTTCTTGTATAATAACACCCACCTACACCTCAGATATTTGAAAAATAATTGTTCTGTACACATATTTATTATAAAGAGTACTGTTATGTGTATCACAGATCCTCAGGGTATGATGATTACAAGGAAATTAAAAAAAAACAGTTATTAAAATGTTATTAATTTAATATCAGGGAAACTAACATGAAGAAATAAAAATAAAAATCACAGTACTGCATTTATAGTCCTGACTGTCACTTAAACCAGAAGATTATGCCAGAAATGTTTAGTAATGAGGTCTGATATAAAATTCAAAACAACCCAGCCTATACTGATCACTATAAATAATGAGTGACCTAATCAGCTATAAGCTGTGGATAAGTAGCAAATATTCCCCTATTTCATTTATGACAGTTACACTGTTTTCACTATTTGGATTTTCATCCCTGTCTCTTTTTTTCTTGCTACTAATTTTTGACAAGCCTGAACACTCTCTTGAAGACATTAAACTGATGGATATGAAGACAAATTTTACATCTAAAAGAAAGAAGAAATTAAATAAGATTACTGGATAACACTGTTAAATACTGTAACACCCAATGGCATCACTTTTAATCCAAGGATTGTTGACTTTCTTAGTTCCATTATTGTTGTGAAGAAGAATAGTGACCTATTTGAAAGGACTATGTTTTGGGTCTTGTTTGAACACAAAACCTTTGTATGTGATACTGTGTGCTAGCTTCTTAATCATAATACCAATAATGGTCATATGCTGTTAAAGATACATAGTTCATAGCCTGTGCATCCAGCATTACTAATGCAACACAGTTCAAATGTTAGGAATCAAGTTTCCTAGAGATGATTTTTCACAATATTAAAATAAATACAATAGAAGGCTTGTTGTTAATAAAAACTGAGAAAATGGGAGAAATAGGGTTAGGCTTTCAAAGACATTTCCAAGGTTGTCTGATAAAAAAATCATTGATTTGTCAGATCTGTGCAAACACTGCATATGAAGTTCTTATCTACAGTTGATTTCTTTTAACAAAATGTATTAATATGGTTAAGAAAAAGAAAAAACAGAAGCATATAGAGTCAAAAAATAAGAATAGTAAACCATCATATTTGGTACTTTATGAAGTCAGTTTTTAAAACAAACAAAATTTTAAATAACAGCAGTATCACTTAACAGGAATAGTTTTCTTCAATGATAGTCTTACAAATGTATTTACTATATAAAATATTTCAGCTGTTTAACATTTTTAGATATAGAAGTTTCTGTTGTAGCATGTCTGTAAATATATACTATTCACCCAAAATTTTAAACTATGATATTATGAAACTTCACATAATTGTCAAAATAATCACCCAGCTTAAACTGAAACACCATTAAAATAACACTTTCAAAAATGCTTCCATCAAGTAACCCTTTCACAATTGGTGACAGGTCAAAAGCCATATCATTGCATTTGTTGACTAATGTTCAAAATTTTATGAATTTATGTCAATTGGTTTGAAATGAAATTGTAAGTTATAATTCAAATTTTAATACTGCATATGATTAATTTCTTAATTTAAAAGTAAATATTAAAAGAACATATCTAAATATAGATTTTAGTGAGTCACATTGTATGCTAAATGCAGCACTGTTTAAAAATCATATGTTTGTGATGCCAAAATACTAAGTCCATAGTTTTGTACAAATTAGGAACTCAAATTACTAATATTTACAAGCTAGAATATAAAATAAGAACCTTGTATCTTTCTATTTTGCTGAGATACAGGTAAAATAATGAACCAAACAGAGTGACTCTGTTCACCTCTTTCCAGTTTTGAAAATGGTCCCTTTTATACACTTACTTCAATATATGACATGTGAATAACCAACCAACAGCTTAGAATGTCCCCAGAGTGGTTTTCTCAGCCATTTCAATCTGTGAAAAGGCCACTACATTCCTTCAATTCATGATTTCAAGGAGGTAGGTTGTGTCTTTAGTCTACTTGAAATTTCATATGTTTTCAAATCTAAATACACATCATAGTCACTAAGCTTAATAAATTAGAGGAATTATATAGTATAATGTAGTTATTCACGACTTTTTGGTTATTCAACTATTTTCACAGTACCTAAAAAAATTTGTTTGATATCCTACACATGTGAATTTTCAAAAAACGTTATCAACCTACATCTAGCAGCAACTGAGCACAAAGGTTGTAGCGAGAAGAGATAATTGTTTGCTTTACTTTTTGACTTTTTGTTTTGTAGTTTAAGAAAAATAATAATTTATTTCTAAATAGTAATCTATACATGTATATATAATGTGTAATAATTGAAATGTGACTTACATTACAAAATGGTAGTTCAGTAAAACACAATCAAGAAAGAAAAGACTAAAGGTCAGTTTTATATTACTGGATATGTAACATGAGTGCAAGTTATTACACTTCTCTAATGTATTTCAGTCAGAGATATTTGGGAAAATTGTGATAAAAAAGTCTGATAAGTATTTATTAGGACTAATTCTGTTTCTTGCAGGACAGCAATTCCCAAACTGTGGGTTGGGAGAGGTACTGTCATGGGTTTAGAGCACAATACATAGTAACACAGGTATATTTCTATTTAAAAATAATGCCACAAAAATATTTTTGAAGAAACAAAAATACACATAAAAGCACTGATAGACTACTCAATTCAGCATGGGTCACAGAAAACTACCTACTTAGGAGGATTATGGATTATGAAAGTTTGGAAACCCCTGCTGGAGGTAGATTTTAATGTTATCATAAAGTTAAAAACCAAAAAGCAGAATTTATAGAAGTCTAGTTTCCAAGCCCAAAGACCTAAAATACAAAACACTTGCATCTGGTTAGTTAAATTGACTAGCATGTTATCAAAATGATGAGTAGGACAGTTACCTGAGCATAAGGCATCCCTGGTTGTGGTCCCCCTGCTTGAACCACTGCCTGAGATGGGTATGGCATGGCAAGCTGTGGTGGAGTTGGAATGGTAGCAGGTGCTAGGATTGGTTGACCAGTGGCTGCAGCTACGTGGACACATGGCATTATATCTTGACGCTGCTGTTGCATTGCAATTTGATTTGCTTAAAAATCAAAATGTTTGCATTTTAGTATTTTGCCACAAATATAAAACTTCTGTTTTTTCAAATATCCTTAAGATCACTTAAATTAATTTCAAATATTTTTAACAAAGTATCCACTTAATAATTGAAAGCCAAAATTTATTTTATAAAAAATCAGTCTTTTTCTTTGAAATAATATTTCATTTTATGATACATCCTGATACATTCTTACATTTCTTAAATCTATGACCCTGGGATACTCCGACTGGTTGTGGAAACTGTGGAGTAAGTGACATGTTGCATGGTGATGACACCACATACTGAGGCTGCATAGTTGTAAAAGTTGGTTGACCCATTCCTAACACCATGGGTTGCTGGGGTAGTGCCACAACAGGGCTTTGTGTATGCATTCGATGCTGATGTATTACAACCGGAGCTGGGGATGTAGACACTGACAGTGATGTTCGCTGAAATTAAACACATACAAAAGATCTGACAAATACTCTTGTAGATTGTGGTATATATTTGACAAAAACAGTGTCTCTTGTAGTTTCACTTAAACTTTTCTTTATTTGATAATATTGTGTTTGTCTTACATTAAAGCCATGTTGGGATACCACATGTAGTATATCAAACTCAGAATTTTACCCTTGTAAGTCCACAGAATTACTACTGTCCTACCTGGGAATGCTAATATTGTAATAATATTTTTAACAGCATTTTTATCTAATATTCATTTTATTGAAGATATACTACATTTAAAACTTATTATAAAACACAAAATAATTGTATCTTATTCCTGATGAGCAGAGACCTACAAAAAATTTATCAAATTTGCATCTTTCACTTCAACAAGACATCTTTAAATACAGGATTTCTATAATTTGAAATGCAAACACTGAAATCTACAAATTCACTCGCATTTGGCCTAACAATAGTTAAGTACAGCCTGCACTTGAAAAAAGAAGTTAACACAGTAAGTTGTGTACATTTTTTGCTTTAGTTAGTGCTAAGTTTTACTTTTCTCAATATTATCAATAAATAAACTTAATGGTATTTTGTGACCTATTGTTATCAACCCTTTTAAAAACTTTGATAAGCTTTTAATATGTTGTTGTACAAATTGCCCAAATTGAAATGAAGTATGCACAAATGTGTTTTTAGATAGTAAGGTGCACAAGCACTTTCAGGACAGAAAAAACTGAGTATTATTATAATAAATAAATCCTTATAAAACTGGAAGGAACCAATTTCTTTAATTTAAAATTCAAGGGCAGTGAATGGCCCTCTTAGCAAACAAATAATAAAATTTTTAAATCAATCTGCAAAAAGCAGAGTTATAAAAATGTAATTATACTACCTTTCATTATTATAAAACATCTTAATTCATTTTCAGTAAAAAAAAAAATGTACTTCAGTGACTGATCTGAAGTTCAAGTACAAATCAGGCAATTTACTAACAACAAAACCAGAATTATTTTACTCTATTTCAGAAATTAAAGAATATATATATAGTTTCTAGTTATAAATATGCTCACCACAATATTATTATATAGTGTCCTACATTTTTATACAAGATCATCGCTAAGAAAGACTTACATCACTGTCCTTCTTTTGATAAATAACAGAACTATTAAAATCTAAGGTTAAATATTTAAGTATGAGGCTTACTGGTGTAAAAGACTTTGCATTTGGATTAAGTGTAAACTCTCTTTCATTGGGATTGAAATCTAATTTTTCTCCAGCACTATCTGGTGCAGTGGGTATTCCTATATCGGTTACTGGTACGTTTTTTGCAACTTCCATCTGCTTTTCACTTCCTTTGTCACTTGTGTCTTTACTGATGTTATTTGATTCTGGGGCAGCAGCAACTGACTCAGTCTTCAGCTGCATAAAGTCTTTATGTTGTTCTCTTTGTTCTTTAGGTTCTTCCAAGAGCTACAAAAAGCATTTTGAGTGCACAAAAACCAATAAACTATGACTGTTTTGACACACATGTATTTGACACTACAAATAACAATAAGTATAAAAACTAATTTATTTTTGACTGTGAAACTATTATAAATTAATTATAACAAACACAACTTTCAAAAACCTTTGAAATGAGATATTATGACATCATAATTTTCACATTTATTCTTTACTAAAGCTAAAGGGTTTTCATAACAAACACAACACAGATAACAATTTAATGTATGTAGCCTATTTCACGTAAAGAAATACAAAACAGATTTTGTAATTTACTAACCACATATTTCTACATTTAACATATTTAAGTACTTATCCTCTTCAACAAATTTTAGTATAAACTTATGAATCACAAATACAAGTTATTAGTCATTTGACTATAAGATGTTGATTCTGGACTTAAATTTCTCTAAAATAACAAACAAAGTTTAAACCTTACTCTGAAATCCGAACTAAACCTTTTAAATTCAGCTAGTTGTTCATCTCTTCCTGTGTATAAAAAATTTGTAAATGCACATTAGTTATTTCCTTAAATCAAAATTGCACTTTAAAACCCTTCACAACATGAAATCATTCTATTTACATAAATTGTCTTCAGTTAAATCAATCATTAACAACTTCTTGCTATTTACTCACCTGTTATAAAAAAAGAAAATTAAATATACTGATGATATGGGTATGTATATTTCTTTTATTACATTATTTTTCATTGAAAAGGTTTTAAATTTGTTGTGTTTTTTTTTTTTAACTAAATTTACAAGAAATATTATTTGTTACATCTGTGAACACTAATTCATTGCATCACTCTTACACAGAATACATTAGCTTCATCTACAAACCTGGTTTTACTGGTAGAATAATTCCATCATTTTGATTGAAAATGAACAATTTTGAAAGCCCTGGTCACCAAATCAGTTAACTTATTATATAAAAAGTGCTCAAAAATAAAAATAAAGAATAGCATCATATTTTTTGTAACTGTTTTTAAAATTAATGTCAGCATTTTTATGAAATAATTATATTTTTTATGTATAACTTTCAAATATTTACAAGGTGGATAAATCTTTCTCATTTATTATTACTGTGTGTAATGTAACAGTATATCATAAAAGTTTGTAACTAAATATGTTGTTACGGAGTACAGGTAACTGACTGTACTACTGTTGACTGCTCGATCAACTATAGCACTTGTAGTTGTTTCTTATCTAAATATCTACTGAGAGATACAGTTTAACTCGCATTTAGGTTTTCCTACTATATTTTAGTTAATTTTGTATTAGTTATGTTTTAAAATGCATAACTTAAAGATTTAAACATCTTTTAGACATACATTATAATTTGCATCAGTTCTCAAAGTTTCCAATATTACATGGTGCATGAGTATTCTGCCAACAGGTTAAAACTGTTTCTCTGAGATACATAAATAACAAGTGGTAAAGTACAAGAAAGAAAAAATAAAACATCAAAAAGCAAGTATATGTGATAAAAAAACCTGACATTACAAAGTTAACAAAAGGAAAATCTTTACAGCTGTTCTACAAAAAAGAAGAGAAGGTATGCTATTGATTTTACTGTTTTCTATTTTTAATTATTTCCTTGCATTGTATAATGATGATAATACTTAGAGACATGGTAAAGATAAAGAAAAATAAAATACAAACATTTACCTTAAAAACACTTCTGATATTCTAGAAATTATGTAAGTGAAATATGAAAACTATAAGATGAAGAAATGTATTTTCATAATTGAAATAAAAATTACCTTGTGCTCAATTTGTTAAGTGCAAGCAACTATGATAAACAAACATTTTTAATATAAACACTGAATGATAACAATTTCATTCTTTATGTACAAAATACTTATAATCTTTAACAAAATCTTACCAGCTTTTGAGAGGATATGTAAAAAAAATTCTAGAATTAATATGTGTATTACTGTTTCACAAGTGAAATTTACGACTCAATTTCTGCAAATTAAATGAAACCTGACACAAGAAAATTAAGTGACCAAGATAAAGGAATATATTAATTGTAACTTTCATCCAAAGAAATTCACCTAGAAAATCTACAAGGGAAGGCATATTAAAATTTGAAATCAAGAATTTATTAAAAAATACAAAACAGTTTAAGAGTTTAAGGAGGAGAAGAGAAAAATACAAAACAAAAGATCTCAAAAATCACTTGCACCAGGTTTTGATCAATAAAATCTGTGAGAAACCAATAAATTGTAATGTAGAAAAATAGCATATACAGCTTAGTGTGTTTTTATTACAGACCTAACCAAGAACTAGTTAGCCTCTTCTGTTCATGAAGCATGAATTACTAACAGAAATTTTGGAATGTCCTGATTCTTCAACTGTTTTTAATTCTCAGCAAATTTGAGTGTTACTTTTTACAAAGTTACTAAAAATCACAAGTTTTCAGTGGTAACCCTTTAGTTATGGCTCTTTCATATGACAATACTATATTATTACTTCCTTAACTCAAATTTTCCACTGTATTGCATCTAAAGCAATATAGTGGCAAGTGTAAGTTAAGTAAAAAAGATCTTTTCTTAAATGAAACAGCTTAGCTTTGGTCAGTAACACAGAGATCCCCCCCTTTTTTTTTCTATAGTTAATGTTAGAAGTATAGCAGAATATCAGTAAATTTAAGCATTTCTGATGCACAGATTTTCCAAATCATTTTCCTAAAATATTTATATGTTAATTTGCTTATTAGTCCATGACTTTGTTGGTTACAGGATCAATAATAACACAGAAGTCACACACAAAATGTAATCACACACAGTATCAATGTTGTAATCAATTTCATTAATTACTACCTTCAACTTTTATGTATATTGCCTACAAAATTAGTTATTTCACCCAATTATTTTTATCTATTCATATCAGATGCTATTAAAGGTAAAAACAAAATCACTCAATATGATGTAAATACATGAGCAATAGTGGAAGTGGGTGACACATAAACATGTCAATATCTGAGGATTATTAAATTAATGGATCTATTCTGCCATTTAGGATTTTTCTTCATAATAAAGTCATCTACACACATACATATAGGAACTTGTGGTTTTAATAATGAATACTGTGCAATCACAATGAAGTTAAAGCTGAGCTCAGTACTCTCTAACTCCTGTGTTTCCATTCATTGTACAATGTCAACAGATTATAGATTATATGCTAACTAGTAAACAAGCAGACTATTATAATGTTATACTACAATATACAAGTAGTACCTTTTGGGTTTCCTCCTTTCTTTTCTTGATCTTTTCTCCTTTGATTAGGTTTGGCTACAGTTGTGACTTGTTCTGGCATAACAACTTCACTACTGGTGACTTGCATGACACAAGGAATATTTTCTTTGCTTTCAGTTTTTGAAGTCAATTTTGGATCTTGTATTTTACACTCAAAAGGAACAGAAGCTGTAAAATGAAAAACATGAGGAGTTTACAGTTGAAGTTCTATTTCTACCGTTTTTATTCGTTTATAAGACGATTCGCTTATAAGACGGGTCCCAACTTCACCTGAGAGATTGTCGATATTCTGTTTAGACTCGTTTATAAGACGAAGGAAGGAAAGCAGGTAACGAGAGAAAAGTGAAAAAATGGAAATTAATAGAAACCTAATTTTGGGTTTCAGATACGATATTTCGATTTCAGATTAGAAGGAGAAAAATAGAAGAGATAGAAAAGTGAAAATAAATGAATAAATCCAAACTCGGTGTTCAAGCGTTTAATGGAATTTCATCAACTATTTTATTTACTGTATGATAAATATTCATATTTAAAACACATAACAAAGAACAATCTAACGCACAAAACTTATCACAACATATTTCAGTATCAAAGTACGTTTATGCTAACTTTTAAACCACATTTCTTCAAAGTATTAAAAGAGTTTACGCAAACTGCACTTTAATAGAACACAGCAAATCAGTATGCAAGTTATGAAATTCAAAAGCCTTCAAATTATTCGTTGTCACTATCTCCAAACAGTTCATAAAACTGCTCCTCGGACAATCCATCATCGTAGAGGTCACATTCCTCCGTGTTCTCCACAATCACAGATCTAATAATAACAAGATAGCTCACTTCCCTATTTTCACTGTCTGAAATATCTGCACAGTTCTGAGTGAACTAAATTTATTTTCTATGTCTGTAGACCTCGCCTATAAGACGGGCCCCCCCAATTTGAACCCGAAATCTCGAGGAAAAATCCCCGTCTTATAAGCGAGTAAACACGGTATATAATGGTCTTTCTAAAACCTGAGAAAGGCATGTATAAACATAAGACCATTTTTCATGAAATTATTTATTATTTTGTTCTTTTTGAATTTCTACAGGTTTCAAAAATATCACCACAGTGTATTTCTACAATGATCTTTACACATTATATACAATATTCCTGTTATATTACATTATATGTGTGTGATATTTAAAATTTATTGGGACTTCTAACCAAGGTCAAAGTTTAGGAGATGTATGTGTAGTTGTACTTTCTTTTTTCTCTTAAGAACTTCACTGCATATCGAGTGGCTAATCCTATTTAGCATCTAATATTTGAAAAGTAGATTACATTTTGTAATTCAAAATTATCTGATAACTTCAATTAAACATAACTTCATAAAACCATATTTCAAGAAAGCTAAACTTCCTAGCTATTATTTTTAGTAATAGTCTATCGAATACCAGAAGAATAGTTTTCCTATCTCCATCTAATTAAGTATGTCTTGCCATCAGTGAATCAATTCAATCATCAAAGTACAGATATGTATTTTTTTTACACACACTTTAGTTATGTTCTTTTAAAATATCAAAAATCAAACATCACACCTGCTGTAACAGCCACATTTCTGTTCCCTATTTCCCAGATACACATTCTATTGAGACGTAAAATTACTTTTATTAACTATTAAACCCAAGTAGGAAATTACTGAATGATTCTACATAATAAAACAACTATAATTAAGATGTCTTTATTAAGTGAGGATAATAATGGTAACATTTCAGATCATACAATTTCTTGTTTCTGCTTAAACAAGGAAACAAAATGGCTATTGATGGACTTAGTCTTTATAATAAGATTTGTTTTGTAGTATCAATAAAATATGTGTGTACAAATAACACAATTGTAATTCCTGCTTAAAGTCTGTTCTTGACTTACTTTCCTTCAGCAAAAATAGTGGCATTTAGTTCATTTTCACTAATAAACATGCCTATGTATAAGACTGTTGTCAGTTTAAGTCATTTTAACCAAATGTGCAAAGTAAAGGTTCACTGGACTAACCCTTTGTCAGAGGAGAAACACTGACAATAATTCTGATTTATTATGTGTACTACACAAAATATGGAAAGCTTTTAGTGAAATGTGTGAGTCCGTTGTACATAAAACAAAACAGATGTATAACAAAATTATATCTACTCAAGACATGTTTGTGAACTGATGTTTGAATACCAGGTGATTGTCCTGAAAAAAATAAAAATACTTGTCCATCAAATAGTTTGCATATTACATTTTTATAACCCCTAGAAATGCTGAAATGCCTATCTACAGTTTTTTTCAGAATCGCTTTATATTATATACATGTAGTATTTCTTTTCCTTCATTAAGAACTATTACTAAATGAATAATACAGAGTAAAATGAACAGGTAATAACTATGACATTAAACACATAATACTATGTTAAACAGCACTCTGAAAAGAGTGTGACATGTGACATGCACACTCCAATCCCCATTCAAGCTCACAGAATTAAAGTTAGTGTCACATCTACAAGCATAGAAACATAGTTTTATTATGGACACCAAAACCTAACTTAAATGCATCTTGATATATCAGTCATAAAAATAATTTAAACAAAATATCATGCTATCTCACTATTTCATCAATGTATGCTTTGTTTCAGGTCACATATTAAAAAAAGTCAACATAATAGACGACAACTGGAATTTTTGATGACATCCTAATTGCAAAGAGACTATAGCACTACAATTTATATGGAAGTTCTTTAGAAGTACCAAAATAAATAAGAGATATTTTACTGTCCTATATAAACATCAGTAATTTCATTTTAATTTTTACCAAGATCATGCAAGAACACAGATGAAGCTATGTGCTATGACAAAATTCAAAAGCAAAAAAAAACATGTCACTATACACAAATTTTTTTCAACTTACATTCACTAATTACACATTTTAATGTCTCAGTCATCAGTGTTTGAAAATATTAGGAATATTAAATGTCAGACCAATGCAGTAATTGAGTACTGGTCTACATTCAACAATGTGGTTAGAAGATGTTGACAAATATTATTTAGGCTGGACTTTATTTGACTATTTTAGAGAATTAGGTAGATGAAAATATTCATAGAACTTTGAGGATATCCCAATCAATTAATAATTAATTAATTTAGATATTTATGATAATCTCCAAGTAAACTAGAAGTACACTGTTAAAAAAAATTATTTACAAACATATAAATATAAACTTTAATTAATTTATCAGTTTGACAAAATCAAAAATAACACACCTAACCCTCACCCCTCAACTCTATTCACCTTTTAGTAGTATAAAGCTTTATCTCTAACTTCAAAGTCAACATGTAAATGATTACCTTCAAAAGTAACAGATTTTCATATTTTTAAATACTTGTATAATTCTGCCACTTATACAAATAAATACTATGACTCATAACAATTTTTAAAATTAAGCCTAACATGATAGATTTTATAATTTTTTCAAAGATTGAAAAATAGCTAAAATAAAAAAAATTTTGACAACTACAATATTATTACAACAATAATTAATAAAATGAATATGTGGAAGTCTGAGTTTAAACAGATGGCCTAATGCAGCAAGTATTTCAATCTACCTATCACACTTTATAAGCTCTGGCTGACAATATAATAATAAATGGACCAAAATTCTTCTAAATTTTATTAAAAATTATACCTAAAACAGTTCATATTCTTGTAAATGATATAATGTTATGTTCAATAAAAATTGGATAGTATGTATATATATATATATCCATATTTGCCTGAAAGATTCAATATCCACTAACTTCAAGTTGAAGTACACAGTAAGAACTATAGAACATTTAACGTTATTTTTACAGAATGATAATTGAGGTCTATGAATTCTAATTGATATTTTTTTAACTAGCATAATATGCAACTGGTTAAGTGAAGAGAAACACTAATAAATATACAAATTAAGAGAAACAAGATAAAAACTAATGTAAAAGTTGAGAAATGTATAACAAATACCATACATAGAAATCACAAACTTAAAATATAATATATTTCTAAGATTTGTGAAATATTAATGCATGTTTACCATATGGTTAAATATAATTTTCTTGATTGCAGTAATGTAAAAATCAATATTCATGAATTAAACCAGCCCACTATTTGCATTATTAGTCCTTCAGGTATCTGTTTAAGATTCTACTTATTTCAGGCAAAAATAGAGTAGAGTTAGAAATAATCAGATAAAACAACTCATTAAACAGTGATACTTTACCACCATTTACTCTTTTTTCCTTAGATTCCTGATTATTAGCAGTATTCTGTGGTTGACAAGGATGCACAGGTTGCTGCTGAGTTGGAGTAACAGAAGCCTGAGGAGGTAGAGGAGGTTTAGAAGATACACAAATTGGAGACGATGTTGTCACAGGGTTAGATATGGGACTTGGCACAGAAGCTGTGGACTTGTGACACTGGGAATATACTGGAGAAATAGCATGTTGTGATGTCTTTGAAGAATATAGTGAAGATGATGGAATTACATTCCGTACTGGTTTATTTCCTGGACCACTCCTCCTTCTTTGAGGAAGAATGTATTTACTGTGATATTTATTACTTATCTTTACAAATGTAAAACAGGCAAGTATATGAGTTGAAACATTCATGTTAACCAATTTATAAACCAGTTAAGACAACATCTGGGAAAATATTTTATACGTTAGAGAACTCAAATGCATATATTTACAATTAAATTTAGTTACCCTAAGGACATATAGTTACTTGTAGAGAGGGGTAATATATACAATAAAAACTGCATAATGTAATGACATGCCTGTAGAAATAATTCATATTAAAACTGTTTCTTTGACCTGTGCCTAAATGAATTAGAAAATTGTCAAATTTCACATGCAAAATCTTTCTTATAATCTCCAGTTAATTATCAAATGCTCTTTTAAGAAAAAAACTTATTTTCACTGCTATATCTCCATAAGGACTTGTTCAATTTGAACAACCTTGTAACCAACACAAAGAATTTGCAAATAGCTATAAATTACATTTATTTTTGTTCTAGAATGACTACAAATTATAATAAAAATACCATAAATGTCCAGTGTAAATAGCTTAAATAGCTTATACTATTACACAACAACTGAGATGTTTTTGGAATGAAGAATAGCATTTTTAATCACAACGTGACAAATCACTTCACACTCACACTATTTATGAAAGTGATGCAATATATTCACAAACACATCATAAAAAAAACAGATTTTCCATGTACAAAAGACTTGTAATGATTACTAAAAGTTACCAAATTTGGTGAAGATACATATACTGCATTAAAAGTTATGGTATAAATACTTAATTTGTGCAAATATGTATAATAAATTTGTGTATTTTAAACCAATCCTGTTGAAAAAGAGTTATTTATACTGAGTATGTTAGAAAGAAGTTTGAATTAATTCAACCATATAATTTCATATTGAAGAATACTAGTTTAAAGAGCTTTTTATCTTCATTAGGATATTCAATAACTTGCAAGGCAAGAACACCAGAGAAATCTAATCTGTCCATATTACTCACCTTCAACTGAAGTTATTCAAGTTGACTTCAAAACAAACCATGTGAATGAAAATCAGTGAATGAATGAAATCACTGAGAAACGACTACTTTGTGTGATTTTTGTGTGGAAATATGAAATCTGCATGTGGTTATTTTGGGCTTTGCATCTTTTGAAGAAAATTTAGGCTTTTACAAATTAGAATTTCCCTCTCAAGGGGAAATTTCATATTTTTCCTTCTCAAGAAGAAATTTTAAATAAAGTGAAAGAAAAGTCTAGTTCTCTAGATCAAAAATTTCAATTTCTTTTTATTCTCAGACACCTTACTAATGTCTAGGGTATAAGGATATGCCATTTCTTTTTATCCATCCCTATACTTATTCTCTTTTTCTATCACTTGTTTCTGATTATGAACAATTAATTAAATCAAGATTTTCTATTAATATTTTCCATAATGTTTTTAACAAACATTCTCTAATGCTCTTTTTTTTTTCAAATCTTAATAAATTTAAACCCTACATATTTTTACAACAGCAATTTTTGACTCATTGAAATATCTAACTTCAACTAAAGTAGTGGTATTGTGAATATAGTGAGATTCAAATAGTATTATATACTCTAATTCTTGAAACTCCTTAAGGATAAAAAATCCATGTTAAAAATATGGACCTAATACCAATGTTTAATGGCAAGTAAATTAATTATAATTATGCTTCATCAACTTAAAAAAATGGCATTCACATAATATAAATTGTTATAACAAATGCCTTAAACAGTATTCCAAACACTGCTGTGTTTACTGTGTTCTGATGAGCTCTGGATTTGGCAAAATACATCATTAACAATGAATACAGCAAATATAGGGAATTAGAAAAAAATTATAATACCCCTTCTAATTCCTAAAAATCTCCAAGGCATTAGATATGGAAATCAGCTTATAATAGGCATAATAATGATGTCTAATAACAAAAATATTAATAATAGTAAGGCTAGAAGTGTTTAAACAACATGGGCAATACTGATCAATTTGATCTGAATTCATTCTTCACCTTAAATTTTACATCAAAGCAATCTATAGAATCTATAGGAAATGGTACTTAATGCTGCTTTATTATTAAACATATAACATTTATTGTTTCTACATTTCAAAAAGATGACAAAATGGCTTACTTTGAACTAGTTTGTGTACTTTCTGATGGCCGTACCACAGCACTATATTTTTCTTCTTCATCACCATTTTCTACAGCTATTCTTGAGAGATACTGTTGAGAGTTTTCTATCTCCTGAGCTATCTTCACAGCTTTTGCTTCTTGTTTTTTATACTCTTCTGTATTTTTTGGTTCTAATGGAATACTACATAAAAAAAATCTTTATTGCCATTAATATTTACAACTACCTTAAAAATTATTAACTATTTATAACATCAGTAGGAACTGGTGGTTTTTGTACAACGCATGAGATAATATAGTTTCATTTGAGCATCACATATGACACTCAAAGAGCACATGAATGATGGCAGGTTAAGTTACTTTCACTCAAGAGGTGTAAACCTATGACAAATAAAACAAATATATAGCATCCAATAATCAGTTTTTGATAGCTGGATTTTATCTTTTTAGTGTTTTACTAGAAGCACTTAACTTTAACATAACTGGATGAAGGCAATGACTGGTAGTTTAATAAGTTAAGGTCTTATTAGTCAAAGCAACTATATCCACTCACATCTATAGAGGTTCTTATTTCATGTCACAAGTGAGGTTTGTAAATATCAATTATGTCTAATACAAGGTCCATCTTAATTGCTATGATGGTCCTACTTCCATGCACCTCTTCTACATTCTACTATTTCCAACAAGTAGCTTGTATCACAAATTTGTCTGCAGGTTGACAAAAAATTGCTAGTTTGTTTTCTTTGACAACCATATATCATTAGCAAGTAAGTAAAACCTAGCAATGAACAGTACTGCGAGCAACATTTTGTTTCATAACATCTACCAAACCCACTGATAACAATTCACAGACTAGATTTTTCAACTCTACCACTCTGAACTTGTGTTTTGAAACTTTTAGTAAGCTAATGGAGTGACAATTTTGTGATTTTTTAAAGTTAAGGGAAGTAAGATTACTCTGTATACATATATCTCAGGATGGCTGGTATGGGTATTAACACTTTTACTAATAAAGCAGAGAACATTTTGACCTTCTTAGGTCATCTTCTGATTAACCATCTGTCCCAAGATATATTTTTACTTCAAGTGTGTTTCTTGTCATCACAAGTTACTCTGTATACACAATCATCACTACATTATCATGTAATGTAATTTGGGTGCAGGTTGGCTCTTTAAAGCTCTGGCTTTTTGGAGCTAGTTAGTTGGGTTAAAAATCTTTGCAAGTGCAGCATAAAGTGAAAATCAATTCGTTAGGGTGCTGCTTTATTGCCTGCATTCTCTATAGCTAGTAATTCCAAATTAGTAATGGTAACACATAGCCTTTAGCTTTTCCATAAAATACAAATACCTATCCGAACAAGTATTGTTATCCACCATTTAAGATAGAACTTGTGCTGTGAACATGCGAATAAAAAATTTGGCTCATAGTTACAGTCAATAAAACATTTATTTCCAAGGATATTGCTGAACGGACTCATTACATCATCATCAGAAATCTACAACAACAATACAAAAGTTCACTGAAAATTTAAAATCTGGGTTTAAAAGTAAAAACAAATCCAATTGAAATTAAGTTGTCCTTTCACAATTTCTGAAAAGTTTTAAATTAACTGCACTCCTCCCCCCACAAAAAGAAATTTAACAGGCATAATAAGTTGAAGTGTAAAACATGCTCATGTTTGGATTCAGAATGTTATTATTAATACAAAGGAACACCAGCAATAAAACTGTTTCTAGTAAAAACTAGCTGCAAGTTTCCTACACCATGGTCAGATGACATGAGACAAACTATCAGATCAGTAATTCATCCATGCAATACAGCATTTACATGCATGTGCTTTATTAAGTCATTAACTCTGAAGCATGGCATACAGAGAAGCTTATAATATTAATTAACAATTTACACTTCAATCTGTAAGTCACTGCAGTTCTTAAACTATCCCAGACTATCTAACACTGGTTGAACAAACAATGGTCAAACAAGTTGGAAACCACATGTTTTGACAAAATAATTAAATCCTAAATATATTAAGTTTAGCAGGCAAATATTTTTCAAAAACATATTCCACCCTAGTTTCTCCTTTAAATACCATGTTACAAGTTTTTTGGCCCAATTATTTAAAAAAAAAGGGGGAAAGCAGTTTAATTATACTTTATTAATTTAAGAAGTTAAAATTAGTATGAAATTGATCTTCTCTTTAGATACATATAGTTATACATGACTAAAATACTTCTCAACATGAAAATATGATTTTCTCATTACCTTTACACCTTCATGCCATTGTATCAGAAAGTATACTTACGTGTAACCTTGGAGAGTGGAATCATACGTTGATGTCACTCCAAATTTTTCAGCATTTTTTTTAAACATTTCATTTGGATCCCACCCATTTTTCTGAATTAAAAAATAATGATAAACATCATTAACATCTAAGCTATCATTTATCCAATACAGAAACCAGGATATTCTTGCAATTTTAGGTTTTTAAAACTCTTAATGAAACGTGATACAATCCTTGGTACATTTCTCTTATATTTCAATGACTGAAAGATATTGTGACTTCATTTTGTTTCTTATGATTTTAAAATTAAAAATCAGACTTTTTTACAATAAAAGTTAAATTTGTAAGGCCATTTAAAATGCAAAGACTAGCTTCAGATGTCTGTTAATATAAAAATAACAATTTCAGTCTATATGGTTGAGAGTGATTGTACATTAAATTTGTACAATTTCAAATTTTTATAACTGGATATACTTCATTCCATATTAAAACACAATGTTATCTAAAAAAACAGAAGCTGCTTTTAATTATAACTTAAAATCAATTGAGTACAATACTTTAATTTTGTTATAAACAATTCAATTTTTTAACACATATGACATGAAAATACAGATATTAAAACACCATATTTTTAAAATTTGTAAATCAAATCACCAACTGGCTTTTATATTGCTTACTACCGGTGACGTTCAAATATTGGAAACTTTTATTTTTTGTCCATTATTACACAGAGTACAGAACTGATAAAACTTCAATTAAAAATGCAAGAGACATATAGAGTAATTGGTGCTGTAAATGTACTTACAATCAAACAAACAAACAAAAAAGAAAAACACAAAAGCTTTCTCTCTTTTACATAAATGTCTCCAAGCAGTAAACTTATCAAATGATAACCACACAATGCACTACTTCAATATTTTTTTAAATGTAATTTATCAAACTTCTTGATCATATAATTCTCTACCATTGTCAAACTTTCATGAATGTTCATTTTACTTCAGTTGAGTAAAACAAGTTCAAGCAATATCCTGACTTCATAGGTTAATAGACGAAGCTTTAATTAGATGATTTATAAAACAGATGGTTGCATATATTTGTCAACTCAGTAAGATGCAACAAAAAGCATATGGTTAACAGTACTATTGTGTACCATCACATTAATAATAAATTATGTAATAATAGACTGAGAGAAAGAAAAAAGTTGCTGACTCTTAAAAAAACAACACACCTAAAAGTATGTTTTTCCACTGCAATAAAAATATAGCTTGTATTTATTGATAATTATGAGATTTAACTAGGAAAAAATATTACTGAAATATTACTTCCCCTTAAACAACTAATACTCATTAAAGCTATGCTGTTAACTCAATTAACTGACTACCTATGAGCAGTTACATCAATTAATGTCATAAAAATAATCAACTAGTGTTTCCAGTTATTAGTTATTCAGTAATCAAAATTATATATAAATCAATCAGTCAGGAAATAATCAACACGTAAAAATTAACGCTTCCAATTATTACTGTATTCAACAATTCCAATGATCCATTAATCAAAATAACAAACTAATTCCTATCATAAATATTAGCTCTAATATTGATACAACTGTTTAAATCCTCCAAATGGTGTTGTGCAGAAGACACATAAAAATTGAAAATTGTAAAAATGTTATAATTGTATTCCAGACTTCTTACTATTACTTCTTTCAAGTGTTTATTTAATAAAATGTGTAGAGTTTAAGACGACCCATGACATTGGAAGATTTTAATAAAATAATTTTCCATTATCATAAACATTATCTGTACCTGTATTATTTGTTTTTTATTTTTGGTGTAATAAAATTGTATCTTGATCGCTAGTGCATGTTCAATATATCTTTAAACACAAACACTTGAAATATTAGAAAAGGATAAATGAATTTTTAGGTATCAAGATAAAAATTCAGGTACTGTCTGATTTTTTTTTAATGAGCAGTGTAAAATGTTGCTACATTTCAGCAATTTCTATCACAGCTGCTAACTGTTTATACACTTGTATTACATGTGTTTAGAAACTAGTTTTATCTTGTATAAAATATTATACATACTACAAAAATAGACACACCACACATAAGATTACTGTATTAATTTAATGCTTATGCCAAAGAATTATTTAACATGGAAACTCAGCTAATGGTTACAATCACTGAACTGATGGTAAAAACACAGGCTTTCTTTATTGGTACAATATATTTTATATCACAAGCCATACAATCCACCAAACTAAAAACACAAAAAATGTTGTGTGGCTATTACCTTTGCCATTTGAGTACACAAATTAATCAACAGCTTTCTCTGACATCTACGTTCCCAAAACATTAAATATTCAAATGCGACCAAGTACCACTTCTCCATAATATAGTGACATGAAAAGTTCAGCATAACAATTCATATCAAACTTGAGAATAACCTTTTTAACACTTTGTTCAACTTAAAACAACTAAACAAACCTAGAAAAAAAAGAAAGTAATCTACAGTGATCCATGCAGCAAAATACACATACCTCTAATTGGCAGAACAACCAATCAGATTAATAAATATACAGAGATGAAATAAGGCTCCTACATCCAAGAAAACTGGCTATACCTGAACACTCTTATAACACCAGTTATTCACTTGGCTAACAAGACCAAAGCTCTATCTAATTGAGCTATTCAAGAGTATGTGCTGTTCCTGTTTCCCTTCACTCACAAGGCTTTTAACTAAGAGCATAAAACTTCATACAACCTTCTACTGTTGTGGTTAAACAATTAGTGGATTGGTTCACCACCAGTCAACCAAATCAGAGACATCTCATGAGACTCTCTCTCTCTCTCACATGTGCACAAACACACGTGTGTGTATATATAATTATTATTACTATATGAAATTTACATTATGAATAAATGAAAGTTAACTTTAAAATAAATATGACTGTGAGGAATGAAGTAATATTACTAAAAATAATTTTCTTCAGCAATGGTTTGTTTTCAGAATCTTCATGCAAACTACACAAAAATATCCCTGTGTTTTACAGACTATCTCTAGCTTTAAGCTGATAAATTACAGGAAACTCAATTAGTTAATACTACCTATGACCAACTCTTGGGATATTCTTGTCTGATTAATTGAGACTTGACAATCATAATTATATTATATCAAAGTGCAGTGTAGAATGATATCTTGCAGAAATGGGACATGAACAAGGAATTTTTAAGTTATGTCCAGCCTCCCAGCATTAATAAATAAAATACATTAAAATTACTTCACTAAGCTTAAGTATATTTTATGTATCCTAACATTCAAGATTTCAATAACTTAAAAATTAATTTCAAACAATAACTCACCTTTAAAATACTAAAAACCTGTTAGAGCTGAGTTGGTTTCATGATTCAACTGCAAGTCACTTTAGATTTTGAATGTCTCTGACACAATGCAGAGCATACTTCAACTTAACCAGAATTCTGCATTTTTCCACATGACTTATAACATGAGTCAAATAATGAAAATAAGCTTAGCTACCTACCATAAGCCAGAATTTTTGTTTACATTAATGATGGTGAAATATAATCTTCCTGGTTATGGGGAGGTGGGCTAAAATGTGTTTCAGAGGTAAGTACCTCTTTTAAATTTATTTTAATCATAAAAATTTTAAATACAAATTATGTAGACATACCTCTTAAATACTAAATACCAACATACCTACACTGAAATAGTGGAGCAAACCAGAAGGTACTATGTCAAACATAAGATCCTCAAAAGTTAGGCTCTTAGGCAGATTAAGTTATACAACAAAGGTAGCTAGAAATCTTCAATATAAATTGCAATTAGTAATAATTAGTCTTACATGTGAGCAACAGGCAAACCAGAATAAAAAAATCTATGACCACTATGCCTTAGGTCATTAATTGAGTATCCTTGCTCATAGTGATGTTTCTGGTCTTTATTCCAAGATCTTCTGACAAGGTTGTGACTGCTTAGTAAATTACTAATGTTAAGAGAAAGAACTATTCACATCATGGTAAACAAATGACCCAACATAACTGTTTTAGTTCAAACTACATAGTAGGTTACTTGCACCCTATGCACCACAGGAAACCAAACCCCAAGTTTGAAAAAACTGATATGCCATAATCTTTAAACAAAAAAGTAATTTGTTGAGGTGTTGGAGCCAAAAGAGAAATATCACAATAGACCATCAAGTAAGAGCATCATGAAAATGTTTTGACTTACAATCTATTCTAGAAAGGAATTTAGCTTCTTATACAAAGGACTTAAACAACAGTCAGCTTTAAGACCATAGATATGATTACATCAGCATGAAAAATGATCATAAAAAGGTAATGGAAGTGGTTTCTCATGAGAAAATTGACATAACAGGAAAACCGTGGTTGGGATAACCAAAGTAAAGCAAAGAAAAACCCTTGCATCTTGCAAAATTGGCCCTGGTTAGCACACAAGGAAAAGGCAGAGAAAAAGGATAAACCAGGATTTGCAGTCAGAACAAGTATGTCAGTAGTGGTGGTACTAGGCTTCCAGTAGTGGTACCGGTGTGTCTGTAATGGTGATATTGATACAGGTTTATAGTATATCATGTGTTGAGAATAATATCTGTTATTCTATGTCCCATCTTTGGAGTTTTGACTAAATTCCTCCTCTGGTATTTCAGTTTTGCTTTTTACAGAATTATGTTTGATAATCTGTGGTAGTTTTGAGTTTACACTTCAGTCAATAAGCAAACCTTACCACAAAAATTTGAAATAGCATGATGTATGGGAAACTGGTTACTCCCACATTCTAGAAGAAAACATGAATGGGTCTATGTGACTGACTGCATGTTAGGTGGGTGCTTTTATAATAAACTCATACTATGCAGGCAGGTACACTGTGCACTCCACAATGTTTTAGTGAGTTGCATACAAAATTCAATTAAACTACTTAATTATCATGGTATATAAACAAACTTAACATTAAACCATGGTTAATTAATCAAGTTTTAATTTTATAAAGAAATGTTTAAAAACAACCTCAAATTCCCCTAAAGTGAAAATTTGTACATTTCTTTCTGAGTCATCTCCTCTTCTGGAAAACTACAAGATGTAATATAAAGCATTCTCTGTACTTTTGTCATCAGTATTTTGAAGCTATTCTTCAACCTTATGGGACTAAAGAGCAATGAATGAAAATTTAGAATCCACTTTCCATGTCTACATATGACATGCTCTGATTTACAATTTGCTAATAGATTTTACCGAGACCAACCCCCATTAAATTTATAACCAACTAAAGGCTTGGATTTCAATTGATTCATTGCCATAGTTATCATACCACATGAACTTACAGATAATTGGCAGTTATGTTTGATGTGAAAAATGTTTCCCACAAGAACACACTGGGAAGAACAGTTGAATTTCTAATTGCTCAACTCGCATAATTAGTGACGCAAGTATCAGTGCCACTGGTGTTACTGTAAACCCTGAGATAGGCATAAAGAAAGAGCTTTTCCCCCAACTGACTCAGTGTGCACAGCCAAAATCTTTGTATCTGAAAATGTAGACCAGTAGAATGGAATAAAGATAGTTTTCTGATGTAGCAACAACATAAATCACTAGATACCTCAGATATTTTCCCAGCAACTGAAAGAGCAAAGGGTGAAGAATCCATTCCATTAGGAGATGCCAATGGTCTACCAGACTGCCAAAACTTTCACCATTCCTGGAACACAACTAGCTAAAAGGTGAACATGTTGAGAATGAAGACATGAAAGTAGAAAAATATCAGTAAAATAAAAGCTGTGAAAATGACTACTGCACTATTTGTTAATATAAGCTACCAACATATAACTGCTTCTGGAAATAAAAATAGAATGGTAGTGTAGAAAGTACAAAATATGTTAGATATGTGCCATAAGCATATTTAATATTACACAGAGATTGCTTTTTAAGATGTCCAGAAACCAGAAAAATGCTGATTCTACAAAACAGTAGCCCAACCTGTGAGAAAGAGATGTGTGAAAAGAAGAAAGTCTATGAAAAGGAAAAAAGGGAGACCCAGTAGTTGTAAACTCTTGATTCAGTCAAAACTATATAGACTTGAGACAATGAGCAAAAAGAGGATGATAAGAAAACTGAAGGTACAGATCAGATTGAAGTATCCATTGAACCCAAGGATAATGAAGCCAATGATCTCACAGATGTACAAGTAATCTGATACAACCTCCAAGAATTATGAATGGTTAAATCATCCAGAACACAAGTGTGTCATTAAGTGGACTGAGAAGACCCCCATACTTTCTTCAACATTTGACCTCAAGTGAGTGTCAAAAGTAGCAGATTTAAACCTAGAAGTCTATGAAGATGGATAATTCTTCCTGGATGTATCAAAAAAGAATTATCAGAAGTCAGATGAAAGGCTAAAACCCCAATCAGCTAATGCTGACATGCTTCCCAAAAATGGGAAATAAATTCAGGTTAAATTAAGAGATCAAGTAAAAGATCCATTCCAATAACCAACCTATGATCAGGAATCTGAGAAGCACAAAATGACATTGCTAGTATGATCCCACATGCCAACATAAGGAATATGAGAGCTATTAACTTTTTTTCTTTCTAAAAGCAATGGCAATAACACAAATATATTTAACAATGGGATGGTAATACAGCCACAGAATCTCACTGCATACCAGAGGCAAATTGTATAAAGACTTCAAAAAATTTCTAAAAACATTAGCATCGGAATTAGCATTGATTTCAGAATTCATAATGAAGATAAACAGTATGACTATAAACAAAAAAATCTAGTAAGATGATATATGGTCTGCATTTTATCAAAGACATTCAGAACCTAAAATCACATGACAGTTAATAGCATGAAACCAATCAACAATGAAAGGCCTTTAGTATTTCAGAAGTAACATACCCAATTTTCAACTAAATTAAGAAAACAATTATAGCAGACACACAAAAGAGACATTATGCATCACTTGGTGTGAAACAAAATCAAGGTAAAAGAGTCACATCAAAGGAACAATACATGCCAAGGCTTTAAAAGTAATTTCAGAGATTTATTCAAACAGAATAAGCCTTAATTAAATGCATATGTTATTTTCAAATATAGTTGGAAATCAAGGAAATTTTTACATGTTAATTAACTTGGCAATCATTGTTAAAAATACTTTTTCAGTACCATTAACAAAATGAACTACTTCACTTTAGCATAATTCTGTAATAAATTACATAGAAATTACTAATAAATTAACCCCTCTTGCTGTGAGTAGGTCAAAGTGTGCATGTCACAATCTTTTAGAGCTAAATTAAAATTTAATTATCAATGTATATGAATAAACAGCAAAGCATATATAATATTACACTCTGTTTCGTTAACTAAGTTTTAACTTTTAATTTTATAATAAAACATTTCTTAAATCCTGAATCTCCCCAAACATGAGAATAGTGAAATTTGTTGTCTATGTTATTCCTCTTCTCCAATTTATTTATTACCCCTCTGAGAAGTAAGGATTTAGCATAAAATATTTTTTATAAAAGAGACATTACCACAGTTGTATTTGTTTATGGAGTCATAAGCTACAACATCAGACCCACTTGCCATGCCCACTAATCACATCCTCTCTTCCACAAATTACCAGTAGTTTTCTTTGACATTTTATTGTATATTATACATAACAAATAGATCAAGAAGTTCAAGATAAGATTTAAATGATCTCATGTCACAGTTAGAAAGCCAGATAAAAGTATGATAGTTACAGAACACTTTGTGTATGTTTTTAAGTGTATTATTTACATAAATAAAAATTATTAATATACTGGTACAATTCAGTACTAAAAAGTTGGCTTAAATTTCATTGGCAACTAAGCAGAGTTAAGAAATATATTTCTTGTTTTACATGTATATTCTTTATCATTATAAAAATAACTAATATACAAAAATCAGAATGTTATTAAGTTAGATAAAGTTAGACTGGGTAAAATAATGAAAAATAATAAAAATTCTTCATGAGGTCTGCTCAAAAACAGCTGTAACAACAGTTACTGTGGTAATGTGAGCTTTGCACTTCTTCAGCATTTTACAATTTGTGTGGCAGGATTACTAGTTAGACATAGGTCAAAGTGAATGAAACAATGCAACTGAGTATATGCAACCGTAATTTTTTGTTACAACCTGTAGTCTTTCTAGAACGAAAACAAGGTAATGTAGATTTATTTCATATTTTTTTTATGGAAGTTACAGAAAAATAACAGATAAAATATTTTACTAAAAGACATTTGATAATTATTTAGGTTTTATAGATCACACAAATGTAAACTGACAATTTTCAGACAGAAAAAAATATTTCTAATCCTAACATGAAAATCACTTGGCCTTCAAAATAGTCAACATATTGACTCCTTGTATCCATAAGCATATTTTTTGTAAAAATACTTATTTTAAAAATCTGATATTTTGTATATTAGATATCTGTAATATTTAATACACAAAACATGCCAAAAGTTAAATTATAGAAATTCTGATGGTTACTATGGAGTTACAAGTTTTTAATATTCTATTCTAAATATGAATACACTGTTTCACATTATAAACCACTACACAGTTGAGTTGGTCTTTATGATAAACTACATTTAGAGTTGCATTTTCAATATAGTTTTAAAAAGCAATATGAATCACAAAGAACTTTAATATATATTTTTAATAATGATGGGAATATTTCTTTCATGAACAAATTAAAATTGATAGTACAAGAAATCTAAACATACATAACAGTTTCTCTTGATACTTTTAATACAAGTCTAGTTTTTCTGTCTTATAAATTTGAAATTTTTTTTTTGTTAGCAATAAGAAAATATTGCAGTATTTACAAATACAGAAACCATTACTAGTTTTCTTAATCATTATAAAATGAACAGTTAATATTTTCCTAATTTTAAAATGTATTTCCAATAATACTTACCTCTGCTGACACTGTAGATATTCTTCAACTTCCATAGTTTCAGCTTTTCCTATGTGAACATTGATTTAATTCACTTACTCCAGTCTTGTATGCCACTCAAATTCTTTGGTGATATTGTCTTTACCTCCATTAATGCACCTTCTATGCTGGTACTGTACATAAGCACCTCATTCAGCTAACGTTATCACTTTTTTGAGATGGACACCATACCAGTCACTAGCATTAGCTCTTAGTGGAAAGGAGGGATGAGAGAGTGTCAGCAGAGGTGGGTATTATTGGAAATACTCTTCATCTCAGGAAAATGTTAACTTGCAAAACATACTTATTGTTCACTGTCACTATAGCTAGAATCTCACACTGAAAAAGTGGAGGGGCCAGTAAGGGTATTATCCATACAGAAAGCATCTGCATAGTTAAAGGGTATATCAGAATAGTGGTACCCAAGTGGAGAAACTACACTACATTTAGAAAAGGTATACTATTCACCTAAAGCACAGTTTTTGCATAAAAGAGTGGAAATAGTATAGATGTAATTAGCACTACAGGCAAAAGAGAAAAATATACAGGTGATTAGATCCCAACTTGTAGCCATGAAATAGTCTTCCAAAATACTGGAATCACAATGACAAAGTAAGTAACACCAATGCAAACAAACTTTCTCCTCAACATGAATAAGTTAAAAAGGCAACACTCCAGGCTCAAAATGAAGGAATCATGTATCCCTTACTCAACCAAAAGGAACAAAACTCACCCAATCTGGAATTATGAACATTTATACTCACTCATCAAACCAAGTGAGCAACAAGAATTCTACTTGCCCCAAAACTATGGATCCAAGATTGGACCACTTTGGATTTGGAATTATGAGATAGTGAACCTCCTTCCATGAACAATATACCAAACTGTTATTCATAAAAACAGAGGCCAAGCATTCCCCAGCATCATTTGCATCAAATCTGAACTGGAATTACAAGAAGGCTTCCTACCAACATCTGAGAAAAACATCCATGGACCAAGTAGAAGGGTACCCAAATTTGCCTTCTTTTCCAGTAGTGGAGGAAACTCACTTGAACACTCTAGAGGAAAAGCCTTTGTTTACAACCCCACTGTTGGGAAACTGGGTGAGATAAGTACTTATTAGCTCCACTAGTAAAATCTTGAAGTAGATGGACACTGGGGAGTTTTAAGAAACAATGAAGTAAGTCAACCAAGTTACCTAAGTTTTAAAAGCAAACTGGTCCAGATATATTTAACCTGATAAGCAGCAGGAATTGGTAGAAATTCCTTTAGCTTTATCTGTGATCATCCACGAGTTGCAGACCAGCAAAAATAGGTTATACTATACACTGAGCTCCTAAATTGTCTCATGGAACACTTCATTTCATATGAAGAAAAAAGGAAAAAGTACTCAACCTCTATGTAATCTAGTGGATGTGACCAAAACCAATAGACGGAGAGTTGAAAGCCCTCAAAAGAACAAAATACCAGATTAAGTAATGCAATAGAAAAGTATTTAAAGAAGTCCACATGCCAACCCACATAAAGTATTCCAGTAAGCAATTTTATTGGGCAGCTGAAGTCCTATAAATATGACAAATCTTATGAGATGTGACTCACAGAAGTTTCCTTGCCTGTAAGAAAAGTGGAGAATAGGTAATATGGATCAATTTTGTGAAGCCACCTTGTCATAGTAATTGGGGATGTATGTCTCAGGAAACTAAAGGATCCCAAATTAATAGAGCTGATTTCCAACCCCTCAGAGGGAGTTAGTTCAAGTCGCATAACAACTAAGGGATCTTATAGGACATAAATCATTTGGGTCAAACTGACTGTAAAGGTAAGAAATAGCTGATAAATAAATTGATGAGAAGAAATTGTCCCTTTTCCTAGTTGCCAAAGTTTTAGGAAGAAAGGAACTATCATGGTACAGCAGTACATAAGTGGAGTGATAAAGTCTTGTAGACATGTAGTGTACACAACCTACCATGTCCACTTGCCAATTAACAAGATGTTGTCATAGAATGATGAGTGCACACATCCAAAAAATGAAATTAATGAAAGAAAGCTCTTACCATTCCACAGAAACACATGGTGTAGAAGTTAGTCCAATGAACTTGGTCATCCATAAACCTAGTAAAAAATACCAATGCAGATAGGGAAAGAACTCTATCATGAACCTGTGAGGATCTAAGTGGATCTGAGCACAACAAATATTTATGAATAAAATCCCAGAAGAACAGGACTGACTCTCTCTGCAACCCCCTTGACCAATAATTCCATGACTGCTATGGAATGAAGATCTATGCTCAAAGGATCTGTTGGAGGGGAATGATCAGAGGGTGGGAGGATATAGGAGGAGGTGAAGCAAACTGAATGACCCAGACCTATTGCCAGAACCTAAAAACCCATGAATCTGTAATGAAGGAGTTCCATGTGGCCAGACAATAATGAAACCTTGCTCCCAAAGACCACACCTGCATAAGGTAGTCACTGACATCACTGGCCATGTTCAGCCTAAGCAGAAGAGTCATGACGATAAAGATGAGATCTCTTCTGAGCACCTACAGCTAGAGGAGTAAAAGTAAGGGGTCAGGATGTGATGAGCAGTCATGCCTTGACTACAAGCAGGATCTACAGAATGACGAGAGACCAATGATGACAAGCAACAATGAAAATGATGAGATCAATTTAAGTTTCAAATGCTTCCGAGACACCAGTGATTGTTACGGGATGAAGAAAAGGAGCCTCACATAACTCACAGAGGACTACAGCAGGTGGACAGACATCCTCCAACAAGGCATCTCTATCAAATAAATCCCAAAAGCATACGAACTAGGAAACCAGTGAAAGAACAGAAGCCAATAAACAAATCAATTCATTCTCAAACTGCTGTGGCGAATTGTGATAAGATTCTAACAAAACTTGGAGGGAAGATATATAACTCAAACCAGTAGTGAGAGTCAAATGAATCTGAAAAACTGTGAACTGTTCGTATTGATCACAGGGTCCAGTCTGGAACCCAATATATCCAAAAAGGGATCAAGTCTTTGAGAATTTAAATATACATCCTCTTGGCAGTGGTAAGCCAAAGCACGATGTTCAGACAAGACATAGCTATCCCATCATGTAATTTAACAGCAACTCTCACAGCATAAATAGCAACAGCCAGTAAAAGAAAATGAAATATTCACCCTCAGATCTTTCCACCATCAAGGAGGGAGCAGATTCACAGACAACCAGAGAAAATCCCAAAACTTGATAAACCCAACTGAACAAATGAAGAAAAGGTGAAGTATGTGGCTGATCTATGTTGGCCTCAAAAAAAGCTGATTTAGGTGCCAGGAAAAGAGAAATCTCACAATGAATCATATCATGGACATCCTCGAGGGAAAGTGTCCCACACAAAAAACCACTAAATGATGCCAAAAATTGCAGTCACGTACGTTAGTTATAGTAGCATATTTGTAAAAAAAACCCTTGTCTAAATGCTCTGTCGAGAAAAAAATAACTATCCAAACAAGGTGCTTGTATACAGTACCAGGATAGAGGGTGCATTGATGTAGATGGAGAGGACATTGCCAAAGACATTTCAGTGGGGTATAGAAGACTGGAGAAAAGAGAAAAAAAATTCAATGCTAAGATGGACAAAGCTGAAACACTGAAAGTTGAAGAACAGCAGAGATAAGCATATTTTGGAACTAT
Source organism: Tachypleus tridentatus (assembly GCF_004210375.1). NCBI lineage: Eukaryota > Metazoa > Arthropoda > Merostomata > Xiphosura > Limulidae > Tachypleus > Tachypleus tridentatus. The sequence goes on along the minus strand of NC_134837.1, from coordinate 171,363,359 downwards.
TTTTCAATACAAAGCATTTCTGTATAGAAGTCTCAATGATTAATTAGCTATATTGTGAATAATTTTAAAATATGTGAAATAACTTTTATTCTTTGGTTTATTGTTAATAAACAATGTTTAAAGCTTGTTGTATGATAAAGTCATTTTAAAACTAATGTGTAGAAAAATGAAGACAATGTTAGTGAAAACACTGAAGGGTTGCTGCAAATCCATCAGGTTACAGAAAGATTCCAGTTATTTGAATAACAAAACTTGGTGTTTCACTGATATATGTTATAATAACAAATAATAAGCTGATATCACAGAATGATTATAATGATTACATACAGCATCTTTTCTGTCTGAATCCAGAGAGACAGTTTCTTCACATCCATCTGAATGTCCCTCCCATGGCTCTAATTCTCTCTCAAAAATCTCACCATTAAATTTGCTTATTGAGGAGTCTGTAAAACCTTCAAAAATTATAAAATCATGCTCTTAGTTAGAGCATTTCATGTAGTATACATGTTTAATATAAAAACTGCCAGCATTTTGCAACATACTGTAGCATATAACAAGTTAAAAATAAACTTCTAGACTAAAAAGATAAGAAAGTTTTTTTTTCAGAAGTTTTTACACAGATTGAAAAGAATCTCATTTTTCTTATAGCAGAAAAAATATTTATAATTGTTAGATGTTTTTCTAATTAAAATAATAATAAAGATTATGAAGTATTAATTACACATGAAAAAAACACTTAACAAATAGGATATTTCCTCACACTAAAATATCAATGAAAAATAATACAAAAATAGTGATAACATTTTGGTTCGATAGTTTCAACTATCATAATCTTACCTTCACAGTGATAAGCATGTATCATATACTTTAAACCCTCTTGTCATGGGATTTTTGTGAGTTACTTTCACAATTCAAACTTTTTTTCACATAATATCAATTAGTGTAAAATAAAACCATAACTAATAATACACATTTTAATGCTATACAAGTTTTTAGTTCTTAATTGTATAAGGCAATACTAAAAAATGTCCTGAATTTCCCTAGTATAATTACTATAGGATATTTAATGATTAAAGTTTCTCTAAAGAAAAGTTATTAAATTTACCAACTGGACATGGAATCAATTTAGCTGCAATATAATCAGTTACTTAACAGTTTTAATGGAATAATGGTTTTTGTTATTTCTGAAATTTACCAGTTCTTTAAATTAAATTGGTGGGCATGATTACATTAAGACTACAAATTTACTTCTAAAATGTGAGTAATCCACAAAGTAATAAACTTTAAAAATGCATCAGACATATTTTCACTGAGTAACTCTCTCAACATGGGTTTAATCAATTCAACCAAACACACAACCTCTCTGCACTTGTTTAAAGTCTTTAGAGATTTAATACTTTTAACCTTCAATATAGTGTGTATATTTTTATTAAATTTTGTAGTCTTTCAGTTAAGATTATATGTCTTTCACATACAAAAAATTCATATTTTTTTGGTGAAGTTAATGAAACAAAATAGAGAGTTGTCAAGACCATATGCAAAGTGATTTTCATGATAAAAATACTTTTCATTTCAAAAATCTCAATCTGCGTTTGTGTAATCCCCAAATCTCCTTATTATATTTCAAACTTTTTTTTCAGTATAACATTAAATTTTATCCATTTTCTCTACCCTATCTCAAAATGGAATCGGCCAATTTGACCGACCTTGTGACCATAAAAAAAATTGAATTAAATCTTAATTACCCTTTTTTCTTTCTAGAATGGCTTCAAACTGTAATATTAGATGGCATTCATTTATCCTAAGTAGCTTTAAACTCATAGCAATATTAAATTAAATTTTGTTTTATTGCCCTTTGAACAGTGTCTAACTTTCTATCTGCCCCATTATAAATTGTAAATCACTTGCAACACATGTAGCTCATGCTACACTATCAAATTACATTACCCTTGTGCTACAATAAACTGCTTACGTGCATACCTCATGAAACATTTTTATAATATTCATGTTACCTAATTTAATCTTAAATAACCAAAAAAGATCCCTATTTTTACAATTTTGTTACTTTTATAATAAAAGATGAGTAAACATAAAAAATAAGAAATAAATACTTACCTATCCTTATTTTTTCTTTTATCAATTGCTGAGAACACTTCGGCTTATTTTCTTATATTAATAGTAATAATGCACTAAACTTTAATTAAATAATGCATCAAAATCATAGGTAAATAAAATGCAGAAGCAAACAATTTTATTTAACAATGTCATTTGATAGATGAAAATCTGGACTTACTATTGGTTATACGTAATATATAATTAAACGAATGATTGAGCTATTAAAAAATCCTGAAACAGTAGATGTAACAAGAGGGTGTGTGGCAGGAGGCGTTCTGATTCTCTATTCAATGGCACTGTAACTGAACAAAATTGAAGGCTAAAAAATTGTTTGTTTAAGCAAGGATGATTTTATAGTGAATAATTTATAGTTAATTTTGTATTTTTTGAAGTGGTGGATAAAACAGAAAAATCTTGAGAAAATGTACCAAGTGTATCACACTACAGGAAATTCAAGATTTTTTAAAATATTGCCTTGTAGAATTAAGAACTTAAAACTTATATACTATTAATATATAGATTATAAGCTAAGATTTTATACTATTATAATTGTTATAACATAATCAAAAAGCGATTTTAACTGTAAGACACTAAAACTTTGTGTCATGTGCAGTAAGGGAGAGCCAGGGCAAGAGGGTTAAAATACCTAAATATTTTTAAATCACTATATGGTGCTTAAATTTCAAACAGAATAAAAGTATATTATAATTATAAATTTTTTAATCATCTCCTGCGCCTTGTACATCATAAATAATCACTTTCACTTCATCCACATCACATTTAAGTTTAAAATACTTATCATACAAATAATATAACGTCTTTTAATTAAAAAATGGTTATTTGGAAAATCCATTTTAAATATAATATCAGTAATCAACATAATGAAATATTTAAAATTTGAACACTGGTATACAAGCAATGTGTATGTGTACACTATAAAAGATTAAACAAATCTAGAATACACATGTTAGATATGAAATAACATGGTTAAAGTACAGATAACCTTTTAATGTTGAAAAGCAAAAAAAAAAAAAAAAAAAAAATTCACTCTAGCCAACAAAGAGAGACAACTTTCATAAACAGTAAGAAGTTATGGTATTCTCATTGCTATCTTACCTTTAGCTACACCAGTAAAACTATACAAATGCAGAGTGATTTGTGGATTATGTTTTCTGTTACGATATTTCTTTCAATAAATTGCAAAATATATATTTTCTAAGATACAAATTAAAAATATTCAATGAGCTGCTCTGAAACCACTGAGGTGTCCCTTGAATCTTACAGCATTTTTTTTTGTTGGCCATCCCAATTACAAAACAGTTTTGTAACTATAAAACAATACTTTCAGAATGTTTATTCGACATATCTGTAATTCTACTTTGCAAAAACACCCCTCTCCAGTCTGTATAAAGTCACAGAGCTAAGAAATGCAGAATAACACTTTCATTTATACTGTCCTCTTTAAATTCCTTTCTGAACAAATTAAAAATATTATTAAGTTACATTCACAATCCAATTAAGCAACTTTAGTATTAATGTATTCTAATTAAATTATCATTATCTTGTAAAAAATAATCCAAACTTTAAGAATATAGCTGAAACTTTGCCTTGGTTCCTGAGGATTAACTTCCTACATTAGTGCAAAAACATTTTGCTGAAGGCTTGCATATCTTTGCAAAGATATTCTAACATGTCCAGAGGACACAAACTGGCATGTGTTACATAAATAAAAGGAAAATTAAAAATTAAACATTAACTGCAAGTGACAAAGTAGGCATGAAATTACAAATTAAACCAAAAGAAAGTATTTTAAAATTATTTAACAAAGAGTTAAAAGGTATGTACATATTCCATATTTTAATTTTAAACATTTCATTACACTGCACATTAATGATAATACCTACAGGTAGTAGCAAAATATAAAAAAAATATAAACATTCACCTTAAAACTTTTGATATTGATTTTGGAGGTTCCAGAGGTTATGTAAATGAAATTCAAAAATTCTAAGTTAAAAAAAAAGTATTTTTATTCATAACATAAAAATCATCTTGCACTTGAACTACTCAGGATCTGAGTGCAAATAACTACAATAAATAATGAACTTTTATTTGTTTGTTTTCTATTTAAGCACAAAGCTACACAAATGGCTGCCTATGCTGTACTCACCATGGGTATTGAAACACAGTTTCTAGCAGTTTCACTGTGCCACATGGGTGGGGAACAATGAATTTTTAATAAAAATAGTAGAAAAGAATCAAAATTAAAAAGTTGTTTTTCTAAAACTACCTGCCTTTAGAGAATTTCCCTTCAAGTTTCAAACAATCTCATCCACTACTATTATTTTTAGAATAAAAATTTGAAAGAGTTATGAAACCCACTTACAATGTAACTAGACTGATGCGAAAGAGGTAAAGATTGAACTAGAAATCATATTGGAACAAAGTGAATCAATCTATCAAAGACAGTATCACATGAAACCAGATAAATACCTGTGGTGGGTCTGTCAGAATTAAAAATTAAAATCTGATACTCACATTTTTCACTTCAGCAAGAGGTCAACTACAACAACTTTGAAAACAATTTTCTTATCTTCAATAAAATATTTAAATGTCACATGTACGTTGTCAAGAGTTTAATATTTTGAATATCCCAAAAATTCAGTTCTAAATGCCAGTGTTACAAAAAGACAAAATAAGATTTTGCACTTACTGAAGTGTTCAATGCACCATCATATTTGTATTCAGTAATGAGAATGGTAAGACCAGGTGGCACAAATAAGGATCTTGAGAGGGAATGACTCATCTTCACTTACAACAGTTTTATTTTTTATAACACTGTGTTTGGCCTTTTGAATAGGCTGTCCTCAAATGTGGTGGATACATTAAATTAAGGGAGTTTTAGGGCAAACTTGATAAATATTTAACGAATAAGGACTGGTTATGAGTTTTTTATTAAAGGATTTAGTTTAATTTATTGAATATAACAGCCTGGATGGACCAAAAGGCCCTTTAATGCTATGTTTAAAAATAAAATGTCACTCCTTAACTAAGAGATAAAATGGAGACCTTAAATGAAAAACAAAGTTTTTAATTTACATTCAAGAACAGCAATTATATCACAAGGAAAGAGTAAAAAAACAATGCAAGGTATCAAGATATACAGTAATCATTTAAAGTAACAGAAGCAGCACATGAAAGTTTCATCCAAGCACTCAACACTGCAATAATGTTCAGAATTAGTCCTTACACAAAAACAATACAAAGCATTATCTAAAAATGATACAATAATTTTCAGAATGAAATTTATGTGATTATGAGGTTGCACCAATAACTTTTAATTTAGATAATGCAGTCAATACATGTACAATGGAATTATAACTTACCTCTAGTTGCATAGTCAAGATCTACATTCACAGCTTTAACCATTACAACATCCTTAAGATTGAAGATTAATTTCTCGATGGTAGAATCTTGAGCGCTATAATTGGTTACAAAGCTATTAAGATTTTCACCCAATCCTTGAAGTGGTGCATTATTAGTAGAATTTTTGTGTATTCTATGTGGCATTTCTAACACCAACTCCATCTGTGGATAAACATCATAAATTAACTTGCATATTTAAAAGCAGTTATCCATACATTGCAAAATATATAACCATACTGCTTTGTATTAGCTGTCTTTCACAAGATACATTAGTCTAGCAACTGATCCACATATACAGTTTAGTTTTACAAAATTTGTCAATAATTATAGAGCATAGCATTATTTTTCTATTACTGTATTTAAATGCATCCACTGTAAAATGCACATCAACATAACACTTGCTTACACAAGTGCAGCACTACCTTTGGAGAAAATGTCTTAAAAATTCCTTCAATGAGATTTCCATTCTTCACTTGAACTTGTACAATGCAACCCTGCAATTTACAGATAAAACAAGAATTGTTCTAAGTAATGAAAAACAAAATCTTAGTAAAAAATATGCAATTTAATTACAGGTACATTACATGTAATAGTGTATATTAACCATTATCTAGAAATTGGGCTGTTCCTTTCTTTTTACTAAAACATAAAAAAATCTCAATTTAGCCCTTTTGCAACAGGCTTGGTATAATTTACACAAGCTCATACTCGTTTGCACGTTAGATATTTATACTATAACTTTTAGTTCACTAAGTGCACTTCACAAAAGTTGGTATACCTTTAGTACACATTACAAGCCTTTCCTACACAAAAAATATAATTTTTAATGAAGTATTTTTATTAAAGATTTGTTTACAAATCTGTTTAGCTATTAGTCCAAGTAAAATTCATTTTCCTGTAACAATTAAAAATACTATTCTTCATCCAAAAATCTCAATTTTCTTTTGTATAATCTTTAAAACATACTAAATAAATTTCAAACATTTGTTTTCAGTAAAATGATATCTTATTAGTTTGTTAATAATATACTTGAATCTTCAAGCTCGTAGACAAATTCCAGAAGCATAATGAACAGATGTGTTATAAAATTAGAAATAAAATGAGCAGCTGTGCTTTTTTCATTATTCTTATTTGCAAAGTTCCAAAGCACTTCTCTTACAAGTATGAACTGCTAAACATTTCTCATATATTTTCTGTTAATTTTATTGCTAAGGACTAATGTGCCACCATGCTGGAAATAAACCAATAAATTTCCACTTGTTTCCATAGACTGTTCATGTGATACCACCATAATACAATGCCTCTGATAGCAATGAAGCACATACAAGAAGATAGCCAACTTGACCCCTGCTATGAGAACAGGATGTCTCATAAATTATATTTGAGAAAATGTTTTCTTGGAAAACTCAGAGTAATCATACTGTATTTAGAATCACTGAAAACATTAATGCCAACAACAGGATGTGTAATTTATTGGCTTATGTATGTATCCTACAGTGTTCACAACAAGATTTTTCCACTGTAACAATGCTGCACTTTCAACTTGTCAAAACCTTTATTATGTGGTTCAGTTCCAATACAATAAACACTGCAATTCCCTGAATATTGTTAATCACATTGGAGCGTTTAAAATCGAGTGACATAGGTGTACAAAGATCTTATTTAAGCACATGCTTATAAAATCCTACTTCCCTTTTCAGAATTTATTTAGAAACCAATAAAAACTCTGGCTTCAGTATTACCCACCACATTTGTTTAGTTTCACAAACCTCATAAGTCTAGTCGCCTTTGGAAAACATTCTTACTTTTGCTGCTAAAGTGTAGTTAAGAAGTTCCTTTACAGTTGTGAAACACATTGAGTTATTATGGACGCTTATCTCGAAGAAAGTAATCACAGTTTATATATATATATATATATATTCATAAAAGTTTCAAACCATAAACCAAAACACGTTAATATGACATTTTTCAAAATACACTGCATATTTTAAAAAAGAATCCTAGAGTACAAGCTACAATGTGGGATTAGAAAAAATGTATCCCAGGTTTTGGAGGTGACTGAAAAAGTAGGACCCACAATGCAGTGGGAATGCAATGTCTATCAATCTTAACCTCCAATTCATTAGTCTCACATAAGAAAATTAGAAATTAGGAGAGTGAGATGTTGGTGCTCAAGCCCACAATGTCCCACATTTATATCACCTTTCACTGCCTGCAGACAGTTGTGGGAAGGTGACTGCTCTCTCAAGCTGGAATAAGAAAAAGATAAACATAAAAAGATGAAAAATAATAAATAAAAAGTGAAAATAAAGTACTACCATTTGGGGGTAAGTAAGATAAAACTTACCTCTTGAAGTTAGCATTCCCACCCCCACTATGGTAGAGGCACTAATTAACACAACATCAGCAAAGTGATAGTTTACTCTGAATGTCATGCTTTTATATGCGGCTTAAGGTGTACATCCACATAAGGTATTGCCAAGTTCTTAGATGACCTTAATTTTAACTAAAAATTTTAGTATTTTTAATAGAATTTCTCTGATTTTACTTTCTTTGTATTTAATACATTTTTGTATTCATTACAGAATAATTTAATTTTGGTTTGAATTTTGCACAAAGCTACTCTAGGGCTATCTGAACTAGCTGTCCCTAATTTAGCCGTGTATGACTAGAGAAAAGGCAGCTTGTCATTACCACCCACTGCTAACTCTTAGACTACTATTTTACCAACAAATGGTGGGATTGAGCCTCACCTCACATAATAATGCTTTTACAGTTAAAAGAGTCAAGTGCCTTAACCACCTGGCCATGCTGAGCAGAAATAATTTAATAATCTTATCTAAAATTTCTTTAGTAAATCCATTAACTATTAATTTTCATATCAGTATATCAACATTATTAATAAAATCTTTTAATTTATTACAAACTTTACAATATTTGAATAACTGCAAAGTTATAATGTGTATTATAGATGTGTATGGCACATTACTATGCAAAGAGGATAAAAGAAAATATTTTGATTTTCCAATTTATGGTTTACTCTCTTCTCATAGTAATGTACCATACTCATCCATTATAAACATTGTAACTTTACAGTTATTCAAATATTGTAAAATTTGTAATAAATTACAATATTTTATTATTAATGTTGACATGACATACGGATAGCAAAATTAATAGTTAATGGATTTAATAATGAAATTTTGGGTAAAATTATTAAATTATTCTGTAATAAATACAAAAATGTATTAAGTTATTACAAAGAAAGTAAAATCAGAGAAATTTTATTAAAAATTACTAAAAATGTTTAGTTAAAAACAAGGTAATCTAAGAATTTGGCACTACTTTATTTGGATGTCCAACTCAATCTGCATATAAAAGCATGACAGTCACAGTAAACTATCACTTTGCCAATGTTGCATTAATTAGTGCCTCTACCATACTGGGGGAGGTGGGAAATGCTAACTTCAAGAGGTAAGTTTTATCTTACTCACCCCCAAATGGTAGTACCTTATTTCCATTTTTTTATTATTATATTTCATCTTTTCATGTTTATTTTTTCCTTATTCTAACCTGGGAGAGCAGTCACCATCCCACAACTGTCTGTAGGCAGTGAAGGGTGATATAAATGTGGGACGTTGTGGGCTTGAGCACCCACATCTCACTCTCCTAATTTCAAATTTTCTTATGTGAGACTAATGAATTGGAGGTTAAGATTGATAGACAGTGCATCCCCACTGCATTGTGAGTCCTACTTCTTCAGTCACCTTCAACACCTAAGATTCATTTTATCTCACGTTGTAGCTTGTACTCTAGGATGATCCCTTTTTAAGAATGTGCAGCGTATTTTAAAAAATTATGTTAGCATGTTTTGGTTTATGGCTTGAAAATTTTATGATTATAATACAATTAATCAGAGGTTGAGATTTGCTGTTTTTAATGCAGTCCCTCCTCATGATTTTGTTGTATTCATTTAACTTAATTTAGATATAATTATTTGATTTCACCATATATATGTATATAAAGAATATCTTCAGTAAGTTTAGTATATAGTTGTTGATCTAAGTTCAGTGTAGCTGTTTCTGTATCTTAGCATATCATGTATTGCTTCTGAAATCTATGAAACACATCACAGAATATATATATACATGTAATGTATAAAATGTGTAGAATGACAGCAAAAGTCTTTGAAGATGCATCTCAGAACAGCTGGAATGGGTATTAACACTTTTACTGATAAGCAGAGAACATTTTACCCTTCCTAGGTCATCTTACCCTTCCTAGGTCATCTTCAGCTGTTCTGAGAAACATTTTTATTTCAACTGAGTCTTTGAACTTATGGCTAAGGTGAGTGAATTTAAACAATCAACCTCAATATGCTTGTCTCTCACAATGATCACATAACATTATGTAGCAATTGTGTACTGGCCACTTGGCCAGTCCCTATTTTTATTTTACTCATATGAATAAAAAACTGAAAATAGATCATGATTTTATTTTTCACAGCACATTTACTAATAAGTTCATGCATTTCAAATTTAATAAAGCATCAAAGTATATTCTCTGCAGTCATTACAATTTTTATGGTTAAACTCTCAACAGCAATAAACACTGGCAATCAGTATTGAACCAATTGTGCTCTAAAACTATCAGCAATTAATAATTTCCAATTGTAATACAATCAGTAAAAAGAGTAATTATACTGTTATTTCTGGCTGGAGCAGACAGCAAATTTGGATTCCAAAGTGTTTGCCTTAACATGTAATGAAGTAGATTCTCCAACATTTACCAGTTTGCAATTTTTACTTGCCTGTTTTTAGAAAGTGTCGACAAAACACTTGTATGTACATTTTTCAAGTGTGCAGACTTGGTCTCATATATAAAAAAGTTTAAAAAATTGGTATTCTGAAATTATGAACAGTAGTCACCTTTATAAAACTTCAATTAATCACTCTGTATTTTAAACTGTATAAATAAACTTTTACATATCAATTCTATTACACTGATACAGAAAGTACGAGCATTGGACAAAGTGATGGCATTCTCATCAATTAAAGTGCATTTACTTCGAATACACAAGCACTCATAGCAATGATGTTTGTGGATTGTAAAACTTACAAGTGTCTGTGACTTTGGAAAGGTCCATTCATGGTTTGTCATAAGTTATGGTTAGTTATAAAATGTTTAGATTAATATATGTGAAGCAAAACTTTTAACTGCTTTTTTTTATTTTAAGGGTCTAGCTACCTTGTAAACATTTTTTTTGGGTCCACTAGCATTACTGGGGGCATTGGCTCCCACGTTCCTGCTAATTTCACACCCTGACACAAACACACACAGATATACATATAAATACACAAAGTTATCTACTACAAGGTAATCATAAACTAGTTAAAATAGTTACAAAGCAAAAAAACCAACCCTTTAATACTCAACATACAAAAAGATATTGCTGGTACATTATCTAATGGTAATGAATTCAATTCTCAGTACATACAAGTAAAATAACACTCCTAATTTATCAAATTATTAAAAAGACTTTCTCATTTGACAAATTTATTCATAACAATAACAACTTAGAAGTAAAATTCTATAGTTCATGAAAAAGCAAGATTTTACAAACAGGTAACTACAAACTTAAAAAAATACTCTTAAGTTCATATTTAAAACAAAAACAGAAACATAAAAGCCAACATAATAAAAAGATACATTCAGTTCCAGAAACAAAATGGAATTTGAAACATTACGAGAAAAAACTCAAAAATGAACAGTTTTACAACATACTCATCCAAATGCAAAATCAATAAAAAAATTATAACAATTTCCAACATCAATAAACACTGTAAATACCTAAGTTTTGGTGAACTGGTCATAATTAAATTATACAGAGTACATAAAAAAACATACCACAAGAGAGGCAGCACCATGCATGAATCTTGCATTGCTATAAACACCTTCAACCTAAAGTGTTAAGAAAAAAGATGAAACATGTTAGAGAAAAATCACTTAAAACCACTTCACATTTTCTGAGCAACAAAAACATGCAAACAAAGAGTATCATTATTATTTTATAAAGTAAAAAGTCAGTGATGGATTTCTTCATATTGTGAGAAGAATATTAAAATTAATTATATATTTAGATAGGAAAATACCCTAAAAACATAGAAAGAACAGTATACAGTTTAAAAATGAGCTAATTGCACTGAACTGCCTGAAATAGAAATTTCACCAAAATGTCTGATATTTTTCCTTCAAACTTTTCTTCTAATATTTCAGTATTAGAGTACAGCATATAATTAAAAATATAAACAATTACTGGAAAGAAATACATATCATTACCTTAAATTTAAATTAAAGTCACTTTTTTTTAATTACACCCCCTCATTTAATGAAAATTATTTATTACACTCAAAAGTTTAGACCTTCTAGAAGTTAGACACTTAAAATGGTATAGGCACCCAGAACTGTGCCACACCCAGACATAAAAGTCATTGGTTTGGAGGTTTTATTTATATATGTTTGGTTGGTGTTGACTACAAGCTATGCAGTAGTACACTTGTCTGCACCAACATGGGTTAGAAACCTAAATATTTAGTGTAAGAAGCCCTAAGGCTTATCACTGAGCCATTGAGGAGCTTTGAACAAGTGTAAGGTTAACTATGAGGGTGCAAAGATGCCCAGAATCATGTGGGGTTATGAGCTATTATGATAGCAAGAAGTGAAAAGAAGGCAGGAGAGAGACTTGAAAAGACAGTGGATTTCTGAATGTACTGAAAGGGAAACATAAGAGCTTTGCATAAAAGCAGAAGCTCCATGTCTTAAAACATAAAAGTGAAGGCTAAACTGCTCTACACATGATTAGAAAAAGAACCCGATCTGAATGAGATATGTAGGTGAGGGTCACAACTGATTTGGGAAGCCTAAACAGCCACCTGAAGAAAAACAACCTCTCAAAGCAGTGAAACTGTAGGCCAAAGGAATTTACTCTTGATATGACAAACCTCTAAACCTAACTGAAAACATGTGAAACTGTAGCTAACTCAAACTTTCAAGCTGAATATTTAATTGCTGTGAACAAACTGATGGAAGTGATGAATGGACAGACAAATATAGATGAGGAGAAAAGTACTTAAGACAACAGTATTAGTCAACAATATCCAGGTAGAGAGCATTACAGCATGAGAAAGCCATCCATCTTGAACTGAGAAATGAACAAAGTTGGATTAAATGTAACAGATCAATGACAGGTTGCTGATGTTATGTCTTCTTATGAATGACAAAAAAGGCAGGCCTCAAAATGGGATTAAGGACCTGTTTTATGACATTCCGAATCTGTTGAGATGAGGATGGAAGGACATTGAATCCCCTTGAGTAAACATGTAATTTAGCAAAAAAGTCTACAGGTACATAGTGTGGGAGAGATAAGCTTCCCTCAAACCACAAACAAAATGGATGACTGCAGGAACTAGTCACCTACATGACCCACTTAGCCAATCCTCTGAGAGGGTGACATCAGATAGTAACAAAAGGAAAAGAAGCCAGGTAGGGACAACCCACACAGCTCTCAGGGATGAAAAACCTCATGAACCCCTCTGATCAAAGAAATGTAAGAATCCAAAGTGAGAAAAGGAAGTTGCTGATGAGTTGCCTTGAGTTCCTGAAATATAGGGAACATCTTCAAGAAATCTCATCAAGAATGAAGGGAGCAAATTTAAGGACATAAAGCATTCCATTGAAGCAGACTAAACAAATAAAACACCAAAGTAACAAAGACATAACAGAAAGAGTAGAAAATGAAGGACATGGTGGAGAATAGGTATGTGCAAGTTTCTCCATTAAAGCTGTTGAGGTTATGAAATAAAACCTTTATTAGAAGGTGAAGCATGGACAAACAAGTAAGTAAGTATGAGATGAAGATGAGGAGACCGAGATCAAGATAGAGAAAAAGAATATCTCCCAGCTGAAAAAAAACATTAACTAAATGTGTATCAGCTCAATCCACTGAGTAGCCCTCATGGAGAAGAAATATCTGCTATAATTTTCAAAAATGTCAAGCTCTTGCTGTTGAAGACAAGTATCATTGTCTCAGTTCATCAAAGATGGCCATAATCATGCAAGTGGAGGAAATTTATTATTTCATGTTTTATTTAATTACATTCAGTAGTCATGTGATTTTTCAACATTCATCAAATGACAATTTTTCTAGTGCATTAAATAATATACTGTTGCTTAAACTCAAGTTAAAATAAATGCTTAAGTTACTTTCTAGAACAGCATGCCCTTAGTAACATATACAGTACTCTCAAACTCTCCACAACTTCCATTGCTAATGTTATTTCTTAAATGTCTCAGATGTGAATTGTGACACCCCAGCATTTTTCACATAAAAGAATTAACCTGAAATAAAATTAAGAGTAGTTGAAAGAAGAAACTAAAAGGATATGATTGAACAAAGAATTCAACATAATTTATATTCCTTCTAATCTTAACCAATGTATATCCTAAATTACACAAGAAATTATGCAACAAACATTTACTTGCATTGCCCACAATAATAAGAATTATACTATGTTGTCCATACAGAAGTATTTTACTTGGACAGGAAAAAGTTAATATTCAGGTAGTTAAATATTTCTTGGGACAGGTAACCATTCACCCTATCCTGTTCTACATAACAAGTAGTTTCCAATGTTAATGTTGGTCACTGCCAATGGGAGCTGAGCAACCTAATCAATAAGTCTATAAAATCAATTATCTGTGAACAACACTTACTTTCGTAAGTGAAAATTAAAATTATATTGATTGTTACTAAAATAATCAACTAACTGAAATCAGGATTTCTAATTATTTACATTTTGATTATTTCAACTATCAAAGTAATCAAAATACTGATGTTATGTATGCTATCAAGTACAAAACTAAATAATTAAGCTACTGACTAGAGGAAAGACAAATGACTGACAGCACCCACCATCAACTATCTGGCTACTTACATTAAATAACTACATTATACTATATAATTTCTCTATAATTTATTAAGCTTAGTAACTATGATGTATATTTAGATTTAAAAACATATGAAACTTTGAGCAGACTAAAGACAACCCACCTCCTTGAAATCGTGAATAGAAGGAGCATAGTAGCCTTTTTACAGATTAAAATGGCTGAGAAAACCATCCTGGAAAATTGAAAACTGTTAATTGGTTATTCATGTGTCATATATTGAAGTAAATATATATGAGAGATTGTTTTCAAAAATGGAAAAAAGTGAATGAGGCCACTGCATTTGATTCAGTGCATAAGCCATATCTGAGCAAAATAAAAAGATACAAGGTTTTTTATTTTATATTCTAGCTTTTTAATATTAGTAATTTGAGTTCCTAATTTGTACAAAACTACAGACTTAGTATTTTGACAACACAAATATCTAATTTTAAGCAGTGCTGCATTCAACATACCATGTGACTCACTAATATCTATATTTAGATATGTTCTTTTAATATTTACATTTTAATAAAGAAATTAACTCATATACAATATTAAAGTTTGAATTATAGCCTACAATTTCATTTCAAACTTACGGACATAAATTCATAAAATAGTAGTTCAAAAATATTTTGAATACAACAAGTATAATGACATGGAATCTGACCTGTGACCTGTTGCAGACAGGTTAACTAACTTTTTTTTAGGTTATTTTAGGACCATATGGTTGACTTTTATTCATCAGAAACACTGTATTATTACAGTGGAAATCTCTTTCATATAAAAAACACTTAAACTTTGGCTACAGTATTAACAACTAGCTTTTAAAAATGTCAACAATGTTGTATCGTTATTATAGAAATGAAACATTACTGTAGCAAGTTTGGAAAAGTATAAGTTGTCACTTGTTAACAAAATAGTACAATATTAAGCATATGAACTTTATAATTTAAGTCATTCATTCTATAATGATTTAATGACTTTATAAAATATTGTAACAGTCACAAGTTTTAATTTACTTAATATATTTATATGTTATTTTAACTTTTGTGTTTCTTTACTTTAAATCTAGGATAGTTGAATAACATAAAAGAATACTAGGTTATTAATTTGGTTAATAAATAAATAAATGTTATGATTTTTTTTGGTTGAGTAACTGTGTTTATGACCATAACATTGTCACAAAGACACTTACCATTAAGTACAGTAGTACTCAATAATAGGTATCATCATAAAACAAAATAACAGCTCTAAAATATCCCACTTAAAACCACCTGTAAAATATCTGAATATTAATAATGACTATTTTACTGTAATTACTAAGTAAAATTAAAGCTTATTATACTTATAAAACCACCTGAATCACTATATACATGTTTATGGAGCGAGTCAAAATTTCATTTTTTCAATAAATTTTCATCTAAGTAGGTTTGTAAATGACTTTTTCAGAGAAGTGTACAGAAAAATAAACAAATCTTATCGCTTTAATTATTACACAAAACTCTTCCCTTTGGGGTCTAAATTATCTTTTTCTTGTACAAAAAAAAAACTTGCACATGCGTATAAAATAGATGATGCACTACTTTAGGCATATAATTAGATTTGATATTACATTGTGAGAGATCCTAATGAGTGAGTAATAAAACTAAATCAGGTAAACATGCATCCCACACTTAGTATTGCTGGTGCACAAAAATATAGCTAATAAGAAAGAAACAAACAAGCATAATAAAAATATTTTTAATTTTGTATTGACAAGTATGGATCAATATATACACACAACCTCGCTATAGAAAGTGTTAATGCCACAAAATACACTGAAACAAGTCAACACCACTTTTAAGTTTTTGTATGTATTTTTCTTTTAGCAAGCCACATCAGGCTATCTGCTGAGTCTACTGAGGAGAATCAAACCCCCGATTTTAGCATTGTAAATCTGTATACTTACCACTGTACCAGCAGGGGACATTCAAGTTCTTGTAAAATGCTAAACTCTAGTAGTGCCAATGGTGATTCATTTCATAAATCAATAACCCTGTTAGAAATAAAGATTTGTCTTTTCCAAATGTTAAACTGACTTCGTATTGTTCTGTTATCTTTTAGAATACAGCACAAAAAAATCATAGGCCTTCCCCTGGATAATTTTGTAAAATTCAATAAGATCACCTCTCACTCTCCTTTTCCTCAAGTCAAAATAAGTGATCTTATCTTATTCCAACAAGATAATCCTCACCCAAATTATCTTAGTAGCCCTTTCCCAAAATATTTACAGTAGGTCAATATTCATTTTTTATAAACAGAATTCTAACCGATGCCTAACTAGCAATTTTATGTTTGTTTCTGAATTTTGCACAAAGCTACTTGAGGGCTATCTGTGCTATCTATTTTATATAGAGATAATACCCTTATGATTTCAAACTTCAACAACACAAAAAATGTTTAATTCAGCAAAAAACATACATATATAATAACTTTTCCATTCCCAGTAAGTAAATAGAATAACTGCATTAATAAGAAGAATCCAATTTATCATAATACTTTCAATATTGATTAAAAAGAGAATAAAAATAAATACTTATCTTTAGAATGAATGTAATGATAACAAACTTACATGTACTGCAACACCTTTCTCCTGTGGGCCTTTGTGTCTGGTAGGCTTGCTTATAAATAGAAATATTATTTAGCTTTATTGCAACAAAGGTTAAATTTTTTAAAAATATTTTGAGGAATAAATGAATCATACTAAATTTACATGTAGATTTAAATAAGTTGGCATTAGTGGTAAAAGCCACAATTAGCTTAAAACTCAACACCAGTAACCTAATACAAATACATCAAAGAAACCAAAAAGTGAATTTATACATACAGCCAAATGTCTTTATATAATATGTATGCAAATGTTTTATGACTTAAGGAAAAAAAAAAACAAGTAACAAAATATGTTTTATAAAGTATACTATATATCCTACCAAGATTTAGTTGCTGTTGGATATACAATATCTTATAATAAAAAATATAAATGTATATTTTTCAAAACATAAACTGAAATAAAATAATTATGTAAATCTAGATCTATGCAAGATCACAATAATAGAAGTATTTTACAAGTTCATAGTGAAGTAAACAAGTAATTCTTCTTTTGAGGTTACACGTATCAACAAGCACCATATTTGCAAAGCAGTTACAAGATCTATTATGTCTTCAAGCTAGCTTAAAGACAAATACTAACAACTTTAACTCACAAAAAGATCCCTTGACAACATACACATAACAATTTCAAAACATAATTGTAAGACCAGAAACATGCAATAAATTATGAAACTTAGAATTTCAAACATCAAGTATATTTACATATAATGGAAAACATTTCATAACTAAATGTGTTGCATTTAATAACTTGTTGCATTTAATAGCATATTCTCTTGTTACATGCAGCTTTCCCAGGAACTTGTGAATGTTTTAAAACAGTACTTGTATTTGTTAGATATACAAAAACTAACTAAAAGTTAGCATAGCACCATAAAGGCTTTATTTCACAACACTGATTAATCTGAGTAGTAATATAAAAACCAGAATGCAAATCTAAAAGTTGTGGGAACCCACTACTGCTCAATTTCCATTTACTAAAACTATATATTTCTGTTTTTAAGGGGAGACTATTTTTGTATCCTATACAAGGTTTCCACAACTTGTTCCTTTGCTTATTTGCAAAGTTACAAAGAAATATTTTATGATTTTGGGTTCTAAGCTCAAAATAGCAGCTTTATTATTTACAATGCTTTATTTAAAAATTTATCTTTTAAAATGTACTATTTTCTTATGTTTTTCTCTCTATGCATAAGACTTTCTTTCCATGAAACAAAACTATAGTAAAATCTTCAAAATAATTCCTCTACAGCTTGGATAACCTAAATGTTTGAATTTAATTTAAATGAATGTTTAAGTTGACATAAACTACACCGTAAACAACTTTTTACACATATATCTAATTTTATGATATTACACAGAGAAGGTAATCTAAATATTTTTCATGTTATTCTTACAACAAACTTCTGAGTTACATACTTAAACTTTCAGGAAAAATTAAAAGTATATTCATCTTATCACCATGAAGATACTATGCACTATATTCTTAAGTGAAGCATATTTTGGTAACCTTTCTCAATTATTTAATGTGGTTGTTTTCATTTAACATTTCTATACTGTTTGTAAAACTAACATATTTCATATTTAAGTACACTTACCTAGTAGTATTTGATCTATTCTTCCTCATTGTATTGCTATTCATGATGGGATGAAGACAGGTTGACACTGATAGTTTTTACAATGTGGTATAAAAATAAACAATCTCCCTGAATTGGTATAATTCGAATACTTTTGAAACTATAATCACAACACTGTAGCACTAACTAAAAACCGTGTTCTGCAGGATTGCTTTAGCAAATGTCAGGTTTGTAGATAATCTCATACACGTAATACTTAGCTATACAGCTAAAACAGGAGAATGAATAAGTTTGGAAAGTTATCAGAATTTAACTGAAGCCTGAAGTTTTTATTTATTGAACTCCAAAACATAAAAAAATAAATATTTTCACTGAGTGAGATAATGTCTTAATAGTAATTAAAGCTGCCTTTGATTTTCAGTTTATCCTTGTACCATTTGAGCAACAATAGCATTCTCAGGTTCTTGTTTCTTTCATCTAACATTCAAACCAATGAATTCAATGCTTTGAGCTACTACAGTTTGTTCACATTTTGTTAAGTTGAACTAATAATATAACTTATAAAACCTGTTTCAAAGCATTTATGCTTCAAAATTTGATAAAAACTTAGAAAGACTAATACAAGGTTACGTTTATTATTAATAATATATCTTTCATTTGGTGTCTTTTACTGTAATGACAATAAAGACCATAAATTCAGAGTAAAAAGAAATATTTAAATTTAATTGAGCTGATTACCATCTAAACTATAATTAATAACGAATTTACTTCAAGTTATAAAGTATAATTTACCATAAAAAATGAAAAATAACGTCTTCACTTTAGTTTCATTAATAAAGCCATTAAACTTTAAAACCTTAATAGCCAAATTCAGTTCAAAAGATCAAAGGTTAGTTAGGCTAGTATTGGTAGTGGTATAAAAATAATGGCCTACTTCTAATACCCAGCAGCCACAGAAATCACAACTTTCACAACAGCTAGTATCTGATAACAAAATGTTACTGAATATACAAAACGTAGGTAAAGTAATTTCCTTGTGAACCGTCTTACTATATAGTTAATTAAATATGTGCATTATTTCGATAAACTGTATAGAAATCCCTTGCAGTAAGTAGCCACGGTAAAAAAAAAATTAGGAATGGCTCGATGACTACTAATACAATACACTCAAAGCCAAAGCTTCCAACACTGCATTAGACGTTTAATACGAAATATTTTCTACTCAAACTGAAGTTTCTATAATTGGAGAAATCTTGTTAAAAAGTAATATAAAGGTTGGTATTTTTAAATCATTATGATAGTAGTATATGTTTGAAAATTTTATATTTAATTTCAATATTAATCATAAATTAATATTAGGAAATATATCATGATGACGTCAGGCTCTTAACGAAAGGGTAGGCTTACATCACAAATATAAGTTTCAAGATTTGTCCACCAGTTCCAGTTTCAGCTAATATGTAATAATAAAATGTTATAGGAAACATCTAAATCAGAATATATCCCTGTGATGTTTTATTTCTCAGCTTATATTATTTATAATAAACAGAGACAACCTACTGCATACATCAATCATCAATATATGCTCATTGTACATTAAAGGTGAGAAAGGTTTATTCTACGAAAAATATTTGCACTACAAACTGTAAAAAAAGAAAAAATTACTATATTTGATGTGAATTGTTTGTTTCCTTATGGAAACATGGCCAAGCGCGTAAGGCGTACGACTCGTAATCCGAGGGTCGCGGGTTCGCGCCCGCGTCGCGCTAAACATACTCGCCCTCCCAGCCGTGGGGGCGTATAATGTGACGGTCAATCCCACTATTCGTTGGTAAAAGAGTATCCCAAGAGTTGGCGGTGGGTGGTGATGACTAGCTGCCTTCCCTCTAGTCTTACACTGCTAAATTAGGGACGGCTAGCACAGATAGACCTCGAATAGCTTTGTGCGAAATTCCAAAACAAACAAACAAACCTTATGGCAAAGCGACATCGGACAATTTGCTGAATCCACCGAGGAGAATCGAGCCCCTGCTTTTAGCGTTCTAAATTCTTAGACTTAATGCTGTACCAGCGGAAGACTAATGTGAGCTAAAACAATAAATTTGTAGCAAAAAATTACGGCGACTAGTATAATATGCATGAGAAATATCGAAGTTGTGAGGAGCTAAATATATTTAGGTGATCTTATTGATAAAGTTCTGAAACTCACGTAAAGTAAAAATGTATTCTAAAGAAAGTTGGTATGGATATTCAAATATGTATCCCTGATGTCCATGAATTGCATAATCCACAGACCAATTACAGTTACGGCAGAAAGTGTTCGTACGCCTGCGTCGTGAGTAGTATTTTCCTCATAACTTAAAAAGTATCACGATTAGGATAATGAAAGGATAGTATATTATAAATATTATACTAACACACATCTACATAAATGTTTATGTAAATTGAGCGATAAATAAACTGTTTATAAACAAATAACCAAACATAGGAGAGACAGAAAGTGTTTGTGCGTCTTCTTTGAAGGTCAGTTGTGTAGCTTTTCAGGTGAATTACTTGGCGCAATCTCTCCTCATAGCCCTCCATGATCGTTGGACAGTACTCGACTGGTATGTTCTTCCATTCTTCTTTACAGAAGATCTCCAACTCTTGCAAGTTTTTCGGATGACGCTGATGAACCCTGCTCTTCAACTCATGTCAAACGTTTTCAATTGGGTTGAAATCGGGTGACTGCGATGGCCACTCTAGAACGCTTATATGGTTCCTCTGCAACCAGGATTGTATATATATTTCGATGTGTGCTTAGGGTCATTGTCGTGCTGGAAGATCCAACGACGCCCAAGCCGCAAGTTCCGAGCATCATTCTTGATATAAGTACCTAATATATCAAATTACTCTTCTTTCTTCATGATTCCGTTGACGCGGTGAAGGCTGCCTACACCAGAAGAGCTGAAGGAACCCCATAGCATGATCGAGCCACCTTCGTGTTTAACTGTAGGGACGGTGTTCTTTGAAAGATTTCGTTCCCCCTTCTTACGGAAAATATTGCGAACATCATTGTGGCCGAAAAATCGATTTTAGTCTCGTCTGACCAAAGAATACTCTTCCAATAGGTAAAGGGTTTATTTACATGCTTTCTTTTATACCTCAATCGTGCTTCTAAAAGAACAGGCTTCGAATATGGAGTTCTACGAGGACGGCATGCTTTGAACTCAGAAGAACGTAGCATGTTCGTATCTATAGAGGTGCTTACTTCAACCCCAGTTTCCCTTACCAGTTTCTGTATGTCATTACGTGTTAAACGAGGGTTTCTACTAACTTCTTTGAGAACCTTCCTCTTGATTCTCTCTGGAATTTTGGTGGGGCTTCAGGAACGATGGACATTAGCAGTTGATCCTGTGAGCTTAAACTTGGCAATTATGCTTTTAACAGTAGATTTCGGCACATTAAGTTGTGTAGCAATACCGGAAAGAGTCACACGAGACTTGTATTTTACATAAGTTTGGTTTTTTAAATCACTGGACTGTTGTTTCCTGTTTGCCATGATGACGAAACAGATAATGACGGAGACGGCGCTAAATTGCCGGAAGTACATTTTTTGCTGGCTAAATTTCAATAATTATGAACCCATTGTCTAGTTCTGGAATGGTATAATGTAGTTTATTCGCCAAACTAAACAAAATTTTTACGGGAATATCAGTTTTTCACACGTTCTGAAACGTACGAAACTTTATGCTCCTTCTACTTTTGGTTATTTGTTTATAAACAGTTTATTTTTCGTTTAATTTACATAAAAATTTATGTAGATGTGTGTTAGTATAATATTCATAATAAACTATACGTCTATTTGCCTAATCGTAACACTTATTAAGTTATGAGCAATAAAATACTTGGGACACAGGGATACGAACACTTTCTGTCGTAATGGTGTTTGATTTATAGAAGTGCACTAGGACACTATTGAAATTTCCAAAGTGACATTTATTTCTGGCCAACCTAACAGATATGAATTGCTTCAAGAAAAACTGTTGAAAAATACGTGTCTGCGTTTGTTTCAGTGTAGTTTTTGAATTGCGAAGTTTGGAAAAGTATAACCCAGAGGTGTAAAACATGTTTTAATCAAAGTAAACACAATTTGTTTCACCACACTTTTGCCAACGTGAAACGATGCTGTTTATGCCTCTGCTGTAGAAACCAGTTTCTATAGTAAATGACCTCCCAGAAAGCTTCTTCTGCAGTTGCTTGGTTTTGAAAGCGTTTATTGTTCAAAACGTCGTAATAATACTTGAAAAAATAAAAAGTTGATGGGAAAAGTCTGAGAAATAAGGTGGATGATGCAGAACTTCGATTCCGATTCGTTCAATTTTTGGAGTATCATTCTTGACAGGTCTCATAACACCAATTTTGTTGATCATCAGTCAGCTTATGCAGAACCCAGTATTTCAACTTTTTCGTCTTTCCAATCGCACTCAGGCGGTTCGCAATGCCTAGCTTTTCTGCAACCTCAGGTACTGTTTTGCGAGGGTCTGTCTCAACTCCTTCCCTTAATGTGTTTCCATCTAAGGTTGGCTTCCTACTACGATCTTTGTGGTCTTCAAGACTTTCAGGCCCGACATGGCCAAGAGTGTTAAGGGTGCGACTCGATATCTGAGGGTCGCAGGTTCGCATCCCGGTCGCGCCAAAATGCTCGCCCTTTCAGCCGTGGGAGCGTTATAATGTGACGGTCAATCCCACTATTCGTTGGGAAAAGACTAGCCCAAGAATTGACGTTGGGTGGTGATGACTAGCTGCCTTCCCTCTAGTCTTACACTGCTAAATTAGGGACGGCTAGCACAGATAGCCCTCGAGTAGCCTTGTGCGAAATTAAAGAAACAAACAAACAAACAAACAAGACTTTCATCTCCATGTCGAAACCTTTTGATCCAACGCTGAACTTTGCGTTCAGTAACAGATCCATGGCTGAATATTTGGTTGATGTTCCGTGTAGTTTCGAGTAAGTTTTCGTCCAAGTTTGAAGTCGTAGAGGAAAATCAGACGAAAGTCCTTCTTGTCCATGCCGCATTGGGGGTTGCGAAAGTTACGTTGAGTGGAGTTGAAACAGCAGACAATTATGACATCTTGTAAATGACAAACGTTGGATCAAACCAACCAACCAACAAGTTACTCAATATTCAGCTTCTAAATAGCATCGTGAAAATTTCAACATATATTTATGGACAACCTAATACTACTGCCCATGAAGAATAGTGTTTGATGCGACCTTACATGAGGATGTCGACACTAATGTCCTTCAACAGTTATTCACATGATATTTAGAGGTCATTGTCCTACTTGTGTGTAACGAGAATGATCACTCACATGATAACGCATGTCACACTTGTTAAATAATAGGACGTTGTTTTTTAATCCAAGAAAGTTTGAATTTGACTCTCTAGTAAATAATTTTAACCTTAGAACATCTCCTGGAAGTAAACCTCAAGAAAATTGTTGTTTTGAATTAAGCACAATGCTACACAATGGGCTATCTGTGCTGTGCCCATCACGGGTATCAAAACACGGTTTTTACGTTGTAAGTCCAGAGACATACTGCTGAGCCACTGGGGGACCCTTAAATATATACATTAGATTTTGTTTGTCACGTTTAATAAATATTATTCATTTATATCGACTAAATTAAGTAAGAGATTCCAGCAATAATCTGTAATTGGTATCTTGATCACTTATACAATTAATAAGTGGACTTTTAATACCTGGTATAGCTCTATGTTAATTCAACTCTTTCCTTTCACCTGAATATACAACAACCATCAGACAGTTTGTTTGTTTGTTTTGGAATTTCGCACAAAGCCACTCGAGGGCTATCTGTGCTAGCCGTCCCTAATTTAGCAGTGTAAGACTAGAGGGAAGGCAGCTAGTCATCACCACCCACCGCCAACTCTTGGGCTACTCTTTTACCAACGAATAGCGGGATTGACCGTCACAGTATAACGCTTCCACGGATGAAAGGCCAAGCATGTTTGGTGTAATGAGGATTCGAACCGGCGACCCTCAGATTATGAGTCGAGTGCCTTAACCACCTGTATGTGCAGGACCGCACTGGTGGTTGAATCTGCGAAATTGCGCATATTTATAACTATCTGTGTACCTGAAGAAAATATAATCTTTTATTAGTTGTTGGCAACAGTAGTTTCTCACATACAACTTCGACAGAAAGTGTTCGTACCCCTGCGTCCCAAGGAGTTTTTTGCTCATAACTTAAAAAGTATCACGATTAGGCAAATAGACGTATACTTTTTATGAATATTATACTAACACACATCTACATAAATTTTTATGTAAATTAAACGAAAAATAAACTGTTTATAAACAAATAACCAAAAATAGGAGGAGCATAAAGTTTCGTACGTTTCAGAACGTGTGAAAAACTGATATTCCCGTAAAAAAAATTGTTTAGTTTGGCGAATAAACAACATTATACCATTCCAGAACCAGACACTGGGTTCATAATTAATGGAATTTAGCCAGCAAAAAATGTACTTCCGGCAATTTAGCGCCGTCTCCGTCATTATCTGTTTCGTCATCATGGCAAACAGGAAACACAGTCCAGTGATTTAAAAAACCGAATTTATGTAAAATACAAGTCTCGTGTGTCTCTTTCCGGTATTGCTACACAACTTAATGTGCCGAAATCTACTGTTAAAAGCATAATTGCCAAGTTTAAGCTCAAAGGATCAACTGCTAATCTCCATCGTTCCTGAAGCCCCACCAAAATTCCAGAGAGAATCAAGAGAAAGGTTCTCGGAGAAGTTAGTAGGAACCCTCGTTTAACACGTAATGACATACAAAAACTAGTAAGGGAAACTGGGGTTGAAGTGAGCACCTCTACAGTTACGAACATGTTACGTTCTTCTGAGTTCAAAGCATGCCGTCCTCGTAGAACTCCATATTCGAAGCCTGTTCATTTAGAAGCACGATTGAGGTATGAAAGAAAGCATGTAAATAAACCCTTTACCTATTGGAAGAGTATTCTTTGGTCAGACGAGACTAAAATCGAGCTTTTCGGCCCAAGTGATGTTCGTAATATTTTCCTTAAGAAGGGGGAACGAAATCTTCCAAAGAACACCGTCCCTACAGTTAAACACGGAGGTGGCTCGATCATGCTATGGGGTTCCTTCAGCTCTTCTGGTGTAGGCAGCCTTCACCGCGTCAACGGAATCATGAAGAAAGAAGAGTAATTTGATATATTAGGCACTTATATCAAGAATGATGCTCGGAACTTGCGGCTTGGGCGTCGTTGGATCTTCCAGCACGACAATGGCCCTAAGCACACATCGAAATATATATACAATCCTGGTTGTAGAGGAACCATATAAGCGTTCTAGAGTGGCCATCGCAGTCACCCGATTTCAACCCAATTGAAAACGTTTGGCATGAGTTGAAGAGCAGGGTTCATCAGCGTCATCCGAAAAACTTGCAAGAGTTGGAGGTCTTCTGTAAAGAAGAATGGAAGAACATACCAGTAGAGTACTGTCCAACGATCATGGAGGGCTATGAGGAGAGATTGCGCCAAGTAATTCACCTGAAAAGCTACACAACTGACCTTCAAAGAAGACGCACGAACACTTTCTGTCTCTCCTATGTTTGGTTATTTGTTTATAAACAGTTTATTTGTCGCTTAATTTACATAAACATTTATGTAGATGTGTGTTAGTATAATATTTATAATATACCATACTTTCATTATCCTAATCATGATACTTTTTAAGTTATGAGGAAAAAACTTCTCACGTACAAACACTTTCTGTCGTAAATGTATTGTTGATTCTCACTAGAAAGCTATAACTGTGATTAACGCATATTAATCGGAAAACTACAGAATTTGACTAGAAATTTTGATATAGATTTCGAACATTACAAAGCGTTCAACTTCAGTGAATTACTTCGAACGTTAAATTTCATAGCCGGGAAAATTCAGCTTGTAAAGGTGTGAGGCCAATCAAGTTAGACAGCTTAAGCGACATATGACAATATAAACTGAGAATTAATTTACTCGTTGACATGGATCGTCGATAGAGTAGTCAGTTCTAAATCGGATATAAGACTCAGTATTGTCTATAATGTTTTTTCTGTTTTTGTTTTTTGAATTTCGCACAAAGCTACTCGTGGGCTATTTGCGCTAGCCGTCTCTAATTCAGCAGTGTAAGACTATAGGGAAGGCAGCTAGTTTTCACTAGCCACCGCCAACTCTTGGGCTACTCTTTTACCAACGAATAGTGGGGATTGACCGTCACATTATAACGCCCCCAGGGCTGAAAGGTCGAGCATGTTTGGTGTGACGAGGATTCGAACCCGCGACCCTCATATTACGAGTCGAGTGCGTTATCCACCTGGCCTTATGCATTTGTAAAACTGTCGTATTTGAATCATCATTGAAATAACTATTGCAATTACCGTTATTATACATTGTATTATTTATTTGTTTGTTCATTAAAGTATATTTGTATTTACAAGAGGAGGAAATTCTGTATGTGTATTGTTTTTTTTTAATATAGCAAAGCCATATCGGACCATCTACTGAGCCCACAGAGATTAATCGAACCACTGATTTTAGTGTTGTAAATCCGTAGACTTACCGCTGTACTAGCGAAGGGGGGCAGGAAATTCTGTGTATCAATCTTGTTGACAAATAACATAAATTTGATACATATTAAAATTAATTAACTACTACATTCAGATTTCCGGTTTCTAAAAATAGTAATACGTTAACGTACGTAATATAATCGGAGACTCGTCCGAAACAAAGTATAATATATAACAATAACTACTGAAGGACATTACTCCTTACAAAAGGTCATATTAAACACTTCTTCATGGGCAGTAGTAGGCATTACTTGAGAATAACAAAGGAACAAATGTAACTTGAAGTAAGATCATATTAAGAGTTTTTCTTGGTCACGTTGTGTTGAACCTGTACACACTGAAAACAAAAATGAATTATATTAACCCTTTCTGTGTTCCAAAAACGCTTTAAAATATCACAGTTGTTACTACCTTTGAACAAAAATACAAAACTGCAATACAAAAATACACACAGACTATAACTGCAGTGACTTCAGGTAAAAATGGTACATATTTAAATGTGGATTATGCTCTGTAGTGAATATTGTATTCTGTATCATAAAAAAACTGGGCAATGTCCTTGCGTCCACAACGTTGTCTTCACACGTTATTCATAATTCAGCTGTTGTTGAAGTTCCACATCCACCCATATCCTTTTCTTCCCAGAAAACTGCCGAAAATTTTTGTTATCTTGGTAGATATTAGTTAAGCCAATATCTTGAACTTTTTTCCAGCTGTTCTGTGTCAGGTAGTAGAAAAATCCTTGTGTGCGAATGTCTGGTCCAACTACAGTGCTGATGGCCTGAATGACAGCTTGTTTAAAGTTAACTATGACAGGAGTTGGGTCAGTACTAAACATTTGAATCATAATCTACAATTTGATACCAAACTTATTGACATAAATTAATAAAATAGTAGTTCGATAAAATTTTAAATGTAAGTCTACATATGTGAAGGCATGTCCTTTGACCTGTTGCCATAGGAATATCCATCTTGATGGAGTTAACAGAGATAAACATACAAATACTTATTCACAAAATGCTTTTAAAGTTAATGAGGCAACATCGTTATTAACCAAGATTAAAATAAAATGTGTACAGATACCCAATTAAAATAACTTAAATACATATTAATTCTCTTTAGGAGAAGGTAGTGTAAAACTGAGAAACCTATTAGGCTAGGTTCAAAGCTTAAAAGGAGGTTACCGAAGACAGTTTGGTCATTGCCACAAATGATATGGGCCACTTTCATGGTAAAGCAATAACCTCAGCATATCATTAGTATATTCTTATTGACAAGTTCATGGAAGGTCAGCCAGTCAGACAATAAGGCACCACCTGGTTGTAAGAGACATTATCACTCTTACCACGGCACTTTTTGTTACAGGAAAGAAAAAAAAATAGAAACTTGTAAAGACAACAGGTGTGGCTACACTTCAGATAGACTCTACTACCCAGGCACTTACATTAAATATAAGCCTTATCAAAGATTAACCAATCACTTGTACATCCCATCTCTGCAATGCAACCACATTGGTACCCAATGAAGGCTCTATCTGGACATCATCCTGGGAGAGAGTAGCAAAGCAGAAAGAGAGGCTCATCTGTTGTTTTTCACCAATGGTTTAGCAAGTTCATGAGAATCAACAGCAAGTGGAACTGTCAATATATATCCTGAAAACTATCTAACTGAGCCCAGTTCTGGTCTGGCCACCAATTTGGGGAGTAAAACGAATGTCTTGTACCAATAGGTTTGATGGTCACCTCAACTTATTAAGACAGAGTGTACTTTGGTCCATGCCTGCCAGAGTACAGCGGTGAGAGATAGAATTCCTTGTTGATACTAGATCAACTACTAATAGATCTTACAGTATATCTGATCCAATGAGCAACACCATTAGTGAATATATTTTAGCCAATGGATATAAAATATATTTGAATAAAAAGGTAAAATCAACTACTAATAGATCTTACAGTATATCTGATACCATGAGCAACACAATTAGTAAATATATTTTACCCAATGGATATAAAATATATTTGAATAAAAAGGTAAAGTTCTGACTATTTCTAGGAGTCATCACTTAAAGGACAAATGTAAATGGTGCTAACCCAAGTTCTAGCATTGATATCCTTGGGACAGATATACTGCAGAGCTTATAGGTTAGTTTTGCCTGTGCAAGTGGCAAACTGATTTTCTGTGAAAGATTTATCCGATGCCAGCAAGACTGAGCCTATAAACAGAGACTGTATGTATTAGAGGAAGTCACAATACCTTTTGCACACAAGACGTGCTTTGTGGTTTACTATGAACAAAGTTTAGTATGTCAGTATTGTGTAACATGCTAACAGAGCTCATGCATGAAATGTAGTTTCCTGTCTAGAAATCTAGCACTAATAGCTCAGGCAGTTGTCCAAGGAGGGATGAAGTGTCAGTGTTGTTCTGCACTTATAGGCAATCAATTATCTAACTATTAATTCAAATAGTCATCAACATTTTAATGACCAGGATAATGATGATATTATGGTTACATTTGTCATGTTATGTCTGAAAACAAGTACACATGTCAACACATCTGAGATCACTAATTGTGAAGTGTACAAATAATATAGAATCAATGGTGTGATATCCTGACTAACACAATATAACCAGCACTGAGGCACTATATATATTCAAGGATAAGATTATCTAACCTTTGGTGTGTTTGGTTATTTCTGGTAGTAACTGCCAGAAACAAAAATTAAGATATGCTAAAGTTTTACGTTGACTTCATGTGAATGAACATAAAACTCGCATTGATACATTCAGATATCATGAATTGACAAAAGTCTGGATGCACTGGAAAAGGGCCCAATGATTTAATATTTTTAGATCCAACTTTTGGATAAGGGTATGTCCAACTGAATAACAATAACAGATCTCAGAATGCTTTTAGGATTAGAGATGGCCTGTATGGGTTTTTAATACTACCATTTGGCCTGTGTAATGGGCCTACCACTTTTACAAGGACAATTGAGCTGAAACTGAAAGAGCTGCAATGGTAGAAGTATGTGATCTATGTTAATGATGTTTTAGTGTTTTGTTATACATTTGAGCCTGCAGCTGAAGGCTTGGAAATAGTATTCCAGTGGATAAAAAAGATGAGCCTGAAACTGAAACCATGAAAATGTGTGTTCAAGCACATAAAGTGGAAACTCCATGAATCCTGCCAAAACAGATGTGAGGTGTGATTGGTCTCAACCTGTGACTAAGTGAGCAGTCCATAGTTTCTTCACTTTCATGTCATGCTTCCAATAGTTTTGTTCAATTTCTCCAAGACTGTTATACTGCTCATTAAAATTAAGACACATTTCCAGTTGGGTGAGAAATGTTAGTAAGCATTTCTGTCCTTAAAGTGAATTTGGTTGAAGCTCCAGTTTTGATATATTGATGATTAAAATGTGATCTCTTGTTAGATATTGATTACTGAGCATGTGTAATCAGAACATAATAAATGTAGTTGCTTAATAGAGTAGAATATGTATATAATAATACAAGTAACACATTCATGGTTCCTGAATGCAGATACTATAATGGTAAGGAAAAACTGTTTGCAGATGTAGACTTCAAAATATAATATTAACACTAATTATAAGTTTACTATTTGGGATAACCATGTATCACAAAATTGGTGATGAGCTTTAAAAATGCAAAAGAGGTTGTTGCATGTTGAATAACTGCATTTTAGGGCTATGACCTAGCTAAACAGCATTGCCTGGGCCCACAACATATAAATATAAACAGGTTTCAATACAACATGAGACCCTGTCCATTGGTTGAATACCCTAATTCTTGATGCCCTGCAGGAGTTATAACCATTTCTACAACAACAACAATAAACCATATAACAGAATATTCCACTAGTGGATGGTTAGAAAAAATAATTCTTCAGGAACTCTGGGAAGAATATCTAAAAGACCCAGATCTAGCATGGGCATTCCTTACCATGTAGCAAGGTAAAATCCAAACAGCTCAGATTGAACAATGTAGCACAAATGCATATAACCTGTGGCATGCATACAAGCAGTTACTAGTATAGGAATATGTGCTTTACCAGAGGATGTTGTAACAGAGAATGTCATTTGAATAAAAAATCTATGCCTGAAAGAAAGTAGCATTCCCAACTTCCTGAACTATCAAGAGACATTCACTGTTTAATGTACGCACTACATTGTGTGATTTTCACTCTATTACTTGAAGTCATAATGGCTGATGAAAATAGATGTAATGCCTAATGCATTAGCATTATGTACATCCATATATGCCCCCAAGTGGCTCATCATTGAGCCTGAAAACTTGTGATGCTAAAAACTGGGTTTTAGTTCTCATAGTGGGCACAGCACAGATAGCCCATTGTATAGCTTTGTGCTTACAGCAAATAAACAAAGAACTGAAGATAATAGCTAGGAGTCCAAAACCTAGCTGAAAGGACACTGTAAGTCTTGTTCTTTAAACTGTTGGATGGTATTACATGATATAATATGTGCTCTAAATCATATGATTACCACTTGCTTACCGATAGCTAGGAAAGTTTGTTGTTCATAATATCAGCTGGATAAAAAGGGCTTTGCATCCAATACTTTCCAAGCCATCAAGCAGGATTTCACTAAAAGAAATAACCACAAGGTGTCGGATGGTTGTTGCTCAACTCACACAGTTTAGGATGACTAGTGACAGTAACATCAATGGTTTACAAAATGTAAGGTGATAATGTGCTATTTGGTAACTTTTTGTGACAGGCAGGAAATGGATTTTCATGGAAGGATAAAAGTAACAAAGAATTTCACATTACATATGAGAGAAAACACAGCCTGATCTAATTTTTTCTGGAAAGTTTAGTGCAAGACATTAGAAATGGAAGAATTAAAATATTCTTGAGAGGATAAAATTATCAGCAATAAATGAAATTTATAAGCATAGGCTTAGATATTAAGTTGAACATAAACTTAAGATATATAACATTTTGTTTCATTATGATAGAATGTGTTAAATCATGCACAGTAAAATATTTTGTAAGCACAATTTTTCACTAACTTTGTTTCAGTAAAAAGTATAAATAAATATGTATGAAAATATAGGCTGTATCTACAAATGTTGTATACAGAAAGTAACACCCATATGGTTAGTCTTTGTAAGTTGCACTTGGCTACTACTATACCAGTACATGGAAGAAAACCCCAACAAAGAGACATTGTAAGGGATGGTGGATTCTAATGGTTAGCATCTAATATGAATCAGTTCAACAGAGTAGGAGCCAGTTTTTACAGACTAGACCCATTCCTTTTCTACTGGGTTTAGTCTTTGTTTTTGTCATAACCTGAGTTGATAATGGAGGGAATTTAAATAGGTTTGATAGCAAGCTGTATTAGATGTTTTACTGGAATGAGCAGCCTGGAATATGAAGAAATTCACCAATGTGAAAGATACATAATCTACAGGTGGTATAAACGTAAGTATACATAAAACGTTTAAAAAAATCAATTGACTAAGGTGATAATTTTAAAAAGTCTCTGAATGTAGTTGTAGAGAAGAGTATGATTGTAACAGTGCTGTTATAATTTTCTTCACAACCTACAAACACACATCTGACCTTCTGAAAAATTGGAATTTATCTGATCTCACATTTTCAGTCCTCATTGTTGCTATTTTATGATCAAATTCTTAATCCCATCTGGCTATCTCGTTTTTTATGAAGATAGATGAAATTACTCATAGTGTGTGTATGTGTGCTTAACCCACAAATTAACTCCAAGCTACCATGGAGGGAAATTGTGAAAAGTATCAATACACCCAAGATTTTCTTTTGGCAAGGAGCCAGCTTTCCTCATTGGCCTGACTAATCTTGGAACCAGTTTTATTTTTCAACCTTGTAAAGCCTATGAAGGAGGATACATTGCTAGCTGATGCATCTGATGTTAGGAGTCACACTGAGTTGGTTGTTGGACTGGCTTTGAATTCTCCAGTGGATGAGCAGTCTCAGTCAGTTACTGATCCATCTGTGAAAGTTAAACCCTCACCAGACCACTGCAGCTTAAGAGAAACTGTCATAAACCAAGACTTCTATGCTAGCCAGGCCAAGCAAGCAATTGGCTATGATAGAACAGCTGATCCCTTCACAATTCCAGTAACAGTTAAGCAAAGACAGATGCTGAAACAGTTGAAGTTGTCTTGAAGGGTGGCTAGGTACTTTAAAAGGGAAGGGTGGGATGTCCCTTAACAATCAGATAGTAGAAATGACAGTAGTTGAGACTTCTATGACCTCATTACCAAAAGGACCAACATCACTAAGCTTTCAAGACCTTACCACCTGTCATTCCACCACCACTGTTGATGGCAAGAATTTTAAGGTACAACGAAGAAGTCACACTTTGACAACTGGTTAAGTACTAAAAAGAGCTTCCTGCACCACCATCAAGATGAAACATAAGCTCTCCAAACCAGCAAAAGTTGAGCATTTGCCAACCACGAACCCTAGTGAACTTTTTCAGTGGCAGCCAAGGATATACCTGCTAATTAACCCACTCACCACCATCACCTTTACCCTTTCTTTGCAGTTGATTTAATTACTAAAATGACACTACCAGAAGATGGCCACCAAATGGGCTGAAACCTGGACCATGTACAACTAAGAAGACTGGCTGTATTAATGCTCAACATCAACTTCCTAGTTGGAGGAAAAGTTTATCCACCATAAAGAATCAAACCCTAGAGTTTGGCATTGTAAGTTTGTAAACTTACCACTGTGCCATCAGGGAACATGGGCATTGTAGAATACGCCAAGGTCCAAAAGTGACCAGAGAGATTGCAGTCTTGCTAATATTACACACCATCAACCATGTCAAATGTTTTTATATTCCAAAAGGGTTATTTGGGCAGCTATGTTGAGTGGAAGGGTTCCAGTCCACAATGACAACTCAGGGGGACATTTATTATCACCTCAAGGAGGCCATCAATATTCTGAACACCATAAAATACACTTCCAGTTCTATAACATGCACCCCTCCAAGATCAGAAAATGCCACTACAAGCCAAGTAAAGAAAAGTTGATCACTCCTATCACCACAACCAGCACCCAAAATAAACCATATCCATTAGCCCAATGAAACTAAAATTTATCACAGTTGGTCTCAGCTTGTTAGCAGTGTAGAAGTGATGATACCATAGCACAGTTCTGTGCCAGATTAATAGGAACTAACAAACAAGAGCCCACAAGTGACAGATACCAGATGCTGGCTTAATATGATTGTCATCTCCTTATTGTATACCCCAAAAAAGGTATACAGTCTTCCACAACATTTTTGTCTAGGAAGAGTATTCTACAGAAAATCTTAAATATCTTCATCCTATTTGAGAAGCACTTCATATAAAATGTTCAATATATTATGAATAGCTTTGCTTTATGTTATGTCACATTCAGTTTTTATTTTTGTCTTGCTTATTTTATGTATTATCAGTTGATATATTTTCCATGTTGTTAAATTTCATTTAGTGATTACTAAATTGAGTTTTTCATGTTTTTCTGTTTTGAATTGCATTTAGTACATGCCCTGTTTTATGTAATTCATGTCCTACATTTAATTTAAATTTTATTTTGTGATGCTTAATTATCTTTTGGCAGGCTTATTAATCTCAATTGTAACTGAAAGGTACTTTAATTTTCATTATTTTACTTGATTATACTTTCAATATCGTTCTATATCCATTTAATTTTTCTTTCAAGTATCCTATATTATTTTTTGTTTTGTTTTTTTAATTTCACACAAAGCTACATGAGGGTTATGTGTGCTAGCCGTCCCTAATTTAGCAACATAAGACTACAGGGAAGGCAGCTAGTCATCATCACCCAACTACAGCTCTTGGGCTACTCTTTTACCAATGAATAGTGGGATTGACTATCCCATTACAATGTCCCCACAGCCAAAAGGGCAAGCATGTTTGGTGTGATGGGGATTTGAACCTGTGACACTCAGATTATGAGTCTAGCACTCTAACCACCTGGCCATGTTGTTTGTTAATTCTATTTTCATTTTCTTTCTTTTTACAGTTTGATAATTCATTTACTAAATAGTATATTTTACCTATTTAATCTAATTTTTTATAAATTAATTTTCTGTCTGTTTTATACAAGTCTTTGTTCCAGTATTATATTGACTTATACTTGGTTTAATTAATTTTGTTATATCTACCTTTTGTTTTTTTTGCATATTAAATAGATTCTCTTTGTGTAGCTTTCATAATGTTTGTACACTATGAATGGTTTCAATAAGTTAAAGACCTTGTTAATTAGCTTCTGGTTTGGTATTCTAATATTTATTCTTTAGGTTCAGACTTTTCCCATGCTTTTACTTTTGATTGAAATATGCATAAAGTTTGACAAACATATTCTCCTAGGTATGAAAAACCAAAAACATGATGCAACTTTTACAACTACTGATTTAACTCTTTCATAAGTAACAAATAATGTACTTTAATTTAACAATTTAACAATGTTCAGGTAAATTTTCATGCAAAGATTATGCATTTAGAAGGTAACACCAAAATGTACAAAGCTGTAAACTTGTATCAATCCTCAAGACAAATGTTACTTATCACAACTTACCAGCATTCTGAACTGAAGTCGTATTCATGTCATAAGTTTGTACAGAGATTTAAAGAAATTAGTAAGAGTTGAGGTTTATCTCTCTTGAATATGTATAATGGGAATGATTGCTGACATGAGTAATCTAAGATTTAAGAAATGCTGTATTAGTACCTTCATTATAGACTAACAGTATGAAGTCATTATTCTGTTTATTCCTGTGCTCATGTTGTAGAAACATTTTTTCTCCAGTTGATGCAGTCATAAAGTTCATAGTAACAAATATTAAAGGCAGCCAGTATTGGTTAAGACCAAATTTTTTCTTTTTATAAGATATTATTTTTTCACTAATGTTCCCTTTGCTGCTTATGTTCATTTTATTTTTTTCAAGAAAATTAACAGTTCTGGAACAAACATTCTTTTGCATATACTATTGTACCTGGCTTTCACACTCTCACAAGTGATTATTACTACTTGATTTCACTGTATAGTATTACTGATGTAACATTGTATGTGATACTGATACATTTATAACTAAATATTCTAGTCACTGTTAAAGGTATTTTATTGAAAAACACTTAAAACTCTATATCTACAAACAGTAATCACACAAACTTATTTAATATTTTTTACATCATTTTCTTGTATAAAAATGAATTTGTGGAGCAGTATAATATGAGCATAATATACGTGAAACAACATAAAATGTAAACTTTGAAAAGTTACTTTAGTAATACAATGTAACATGGCTTATAAAAACCTTTAAAGCTTTATGACCGACACTTTGTACAGTATTGATTACTTAATACTTTTAGTTTTTCTTGAGTCTTATTTTTGCATCTTTAGGATATCTGGCTAATTATTTTATCAACACCTTGATGAATTTACATTCTCTGGAGAATTTTGGAAGTAAAAAGTTGCATTCTAATAAAACTGCTACAGAAATATAAACAATGTTTCTTCTCAGAAATTCCACTGTGGTTGATCCATTCAGCTTGAATATCTTTCAGTCTGCAGAATAAAGTTGCAGAAAACGTAATGTACAGTTGTCCTTATATCTGATGATAATAATTACATTTATGTTAAAACTAATGTTTGTGTCCTTAAGATGAAGCATGAGACAAAACTTCTTAAACATTTTAGCAGTGCACATCAGTACCAACTCTTCAGTTGCAGTGGGACACTGTGTTAGTCATTACACTTGGGTTGAAATATTTTGACAAAGATGTTGGTCATAGACATGTACTAATACAGAATTACTACATATGTGGTGAAAGGACTGTGACTTTTTCTAAATACCCCAAGAAGGCACAAAAGTTAAAACTTTAGAAATGTAAGTACAGGATATTTAAAATTATATTTACACCTAATTTTCAAGAATTACTTGAATTAAGTTTGTTATGAATATGAACAATACTAGACAAAGTCTGGCAAGCTATTTAGAAAATATACGTTGTTGTTTCTAATAATTAATTGTAATTTTTGTGCCAAAGTGAGTTAAAAGTTCTACTAAGTTTAAATCATATATTAAAAAAACTGTAAAACCTTTATGTCCAGTTTAAATTGACTTATAATTTATGTTCTCATAATGCAAGATTGCAAAAAGGAATTATTACTCTACACATGAAAATTATTAGTACATAATGTGCAAGTTGCAGAGATGAAATAAATAAAATGGCTCTTCTGGTAAAGCAGATACTGATTTTTATCATAGTGTCACTTACCTAAAACAGAATAACAAACTTCATTTCTAATGAAATAAAAATAAAAACTTCAAATGTTGTTTGACCCTAGTGTTAATTTACATAGTGTCAATCTCATCACACTCATTATATGTAAATATTATCACATTTAAAGAAACAGAAGTGATGACAAAAAGAAACTAAAACTTATGTTTATATTTTTTTCATGAAACATTCATTAAGTTTCACAAAGATATTCCCTTTAGCAATAAAAGAAATATATTAGAGAGCTTTTACACTTACATTTTAAGCCAATGCAAGGCTTACCAAATCCCTGGTGCTAGGCTTCCTACAAAAATTACCTTGTGTCTGGAAATACTTAAGTATTTTTTTCACTAAAACAATGTGTACTTTTTTAATTATACAGCAGTGTTTTTGATTAACTTAGCATGATAGAAAAGATTAGTAGCTCATTTATATTTCCAATAAAGACCATAAAAGAAGTACCAATTAATGGAATTCAATAAAAAGTGTTCAATTCCTGACTGCCAGCAAATAAACACAAGTATTAGAAAGTAGGCTGTCCACAGCAGGGGCAGTTGGCACTGAAAATATCAGTGTTCTTCATGTAATTCTACATTAGTGATTAAACTTTTTCAGCTTGTGGCACACTTCTTAAGTCTTTATGGTAGGCCTAGTGGCAGCACCCCCAACTAAGACACGAGAAAATAAATTGCATTTAAAATTTTTAAAATGTATTAAAATGATAACAAAATTACATTACTAAATAAAATTAATTAACAATTGCAAAAATTCTGCAACACATGTGAAACCTTTCTATGCACTCAGTTTGGAAAAAAGCAGTGTTCTATGTAACACAGAATATCTTGATTGGTTGGTTTAGCTTTAAAGCATTGCACAAAAGAAAGTAAAATATTAATGTCTAAAATGCATAACTTGCAATAACCAAAAACTAAGCTGCATATTTGTATATGCATAACTTCTACATAACTGAAAACGTAGCTGCATATTTTTATGGAACAAGACAGTGATGACCTCCTTGACCTTCACGAAGCTAAGATTCTATCCTGGGAACAAGGATAGATTGCTTATTCATACATGTCAGAGATAACTGGTAAGCCCATAATATATATATCAAAATATGACTCGATCAATGATAAATAGATAAATACAAAAGACACAATTTTGAATTTTCTTGTTCTTTTCAAGTTTCAAATTGAAAAATAAGTACATAACCATATTTTTTTTCTGTTTTTCATTATGAAATTGATGACCTACAAATGAAAAGCTTTTATCAATAAATTAATTTTGTCACTTAAATGAGGATCAATATAAAAAATTTTGCATTTCATGTTATTACATTTCAGTTGTACACACTCAATTACTATTGTACTTTTCAAAATTAATTTAATAAGGCTATACTAAACTAAAATTATATCAACTGTAAACATTTGTATAAGTTTAATATTGGATTTTACTACTAATTACATTGCAGATTTTAAGAAAACTGAAGAGATTTCGAACAGAATAGAAAAATACTATCAATAAAATAGGAAAATTCAAAATTGTATTCTTTCATATATATATAAAATTTACACATGAAAAATTATACAAATGAGAATCAAAACTTTCAAACCATTCTTTTCTTTTATGATACTTACATCACTATTTTCATACTTGATCAAAACTGATTTTTTTCTTATTCTAAGAATACATCCATTCAAATGGATGTTAACAAACAACTTACAGGTTTTCAGCTCATTTAATTCACTGATTATCCACTAGACTAAATTCTTCCAGATGTTGCATTTGTTGATGAAACCGAGTCATCTGTTGATGAGCAATAACTTTGATGGCAAAGTAACCAGCAATTATTTCAAACACAATGAATGTCATCATAAGTATATCTACAGCTCGCTCCAGTGGCAGTATTATTGTATTTTCATTAAACAGCAGCAATGCATGCAATGGAAACTGAAGAAGTAGAGTCAACAACCAAAAACCTGCCAATTCAGGAACCTTGATAAAAATAAATTTCAAATTAATGAATTAAGACAATGTTTAATTAATTATGTTCTTAAACAAATTGCTATATGCTGCTTGGAAATCATTGAATAGTATTAAATTAATAATTTTTATATAATTTTTCTGTAGTGTGCATTTTCCTGTTTTGAAACATAATATTTTACTTACAAAGTTCTTTGTTTCCAGAAATATGTCAATTTATTAAAGTCATAAACAAAGAAACCAAATAACCAATGTTATAATTTCCCTAAATGAAAATGTATTTCTGATAGGTATTTCTCTCTTCTCACGAGATTAGCTTTTTTAACTTTGTGTTGTCCTCGATTTGCAAATGTTTTTAAATATATGCCACAAGCCTTTACCATCCCTCTGGTGGAATCCAAAGCAGAACACCTGCCAATATCGAACCACTAATGGAGATCATCCATCAAGGAAAAAGGAAAGAAGATAGGATCATCCAACATATCCCATACATGGTTCCACTGGTCATGAAATGCCCATTGAAGCATACGCACTTGAGGAATGATAAATGTCAGATATAATCACATCCTGAAAGCAATATAATCTCATGAGTAATAGGTAAGGGAACAGACAGGGTCACCAAAATAGTCAATTCCATGGAAAAAAGCCAAAAGGAAATTGAGGCTCAACTGAGATAGATGTTGAAGAAAACACCCAGATGTAGAAGGACTCACTCCAAAATGATCAATTGTCCCATCTGTACAGCTTCAAGAAAGATCTGACAAGTGGAACTGGACCACTCCTGTTCAAAATAGGCAAAAAGAAGCCAGTCATCCAAAAAAAAGGGAATTGCAGCCCTAGGATATGAAAACAGCAAACAAAGAGGCAAACCACTTGAAAAAAATATGGTACAGAAGCATTACCAAAAAGCTGAGTGCTAAAAAGGTACACCACTCCACGACAGACAAACTGGTGGGAGTAAACTCCTATGCTACCCACATGGAGGAGGTACAAGGAGTAAATAGGGTGAAGAGGTCGAGTACTGCCTCAGATAGACACTGGTATGAGTAATGATCCTGATGAGAAGGAAGAAAACAAGAAAGAGGGGAACCAGGATAAAATGAAACCCTCTAATAGAATGCCATAAATCCAAATGTTGGAGAGGAAGGGTTTGCTCTAATGAATGAAATTCACCAGACAAATTACCCCAGTCACAAACTGTCCAGACATTCTTCAAACCCGTTGCCTCTAAAAACGATGAACTGCAATCCAGACAGGGCTGTGAAGAGTAAGATTAAAAGATGGGACATGGAGCTACGTCCAACTCCAATGGCACACCTGATGGAAAAGGTAGATCACTGTTGGACAGAAGATACCTGAAACTCCAAGGACACAGTAATTGTGTCAAACTCAAAATGTTGTAAAATATGGGACTCTAAGAAGGTTCTCTACATATGAAGTCAGGTAATGAGTTCATGAGAATAGTGTTGTGGCCCAAAAATCCTAAAGAAAAATGAACCACATGTGTATGGTAAGAGCCAAAGACAACATGTGGCCTTCAGTAAAAGAAAAGAGGGAGAGGATGTCCCCATAAAACCCCATACAGTTCCTGTGAAGAACCTCAGACAGGAAGAAGATTGAGGTGAGGTATTACAAAAAAGTGTCAGAAGAAGACTAACGTAGGAAAATGGCATGAGTCTCCTCAAACAGGTAAACCTGAACCCATAACTGGTAGTCCATGCCACCATCCAACAGTGTGAAAAAAGAATAAGGGGATGGGAATAAAACAAGGCAGAAAGGTAAAAACAATAATGAAAAATCAAAATAATTAAGGCAAGAGATAAAACATCACATACCTGAGATATAATCTCCAAGAAAGTCCAAGAGGACTGAACAGAATCCTTAGGAAGGTGTTGGAAGGAATGACAAATTTGAAGGGAGGGAGGTCAAAATTTTGTTCGCCTGTGCCTGTAAAAGCTTGAATAGTTTAGGAAGAAGAAGAAAGAAAAAAATGGATGTGTACTGTAGATTACTACATCTCCCAATAAACAAAGGCTGAGAAATTCCCTGGCAGGTTGTTCACTCCTGGGGCTGGAAGTGCAGTGACAGATGAGTGATATCCATCCAAAATTGTAAAAGTGACTTTAGAATACAGGTAAGATACTAACTCAATGAAAAATTCACAAGCAAACACTGGTAAATAAGCTCTTTCAAAGGAAAGTAAAATTAAATTAAATGAAGTTCAACTAAGGTAAATAAAGTTAAATCACTTCTTGAGTAGTTAGTGGTATTAAGAAAGATGTCTGTACTTGAGCCATCCAAACATGAAGTGATAGTTTGGTAGTGATGCAATGAGGGAGTCATATGCTCTCCTATTGGTGAAGAGGTGACTCATGATGATCTGCATGAGAGACATGTTGGAGCCTTGAATTCCAGTAGAGAGCTTGTGGCATATATTCAAAAAAAGTTTGCGAATAGAGGGCAGCACAAAACAAAAAAGCTAGTCTTGTGAGCAAAGGGAGAGTACCACATGGAAAAAGTACTAATATAATATTAGTATACAATATTACTAATAAATAATTTTATAACTTTCTTAAATTTTCTTGTACTTTTGGTAGTTACTGTAACACGTATTGGAACATAACTTCATCTTTATAATAGTAGAAATAATATTTTTTTTTCTAACTACATCAATTTAATTTTCAATTAAAATAATATACATGGTTCAAACATAAAACTATTATCACCTCTTAATAACTGAATTTTGGTACTTTAGCAAGTCACAAATGCAAGGTTTTAAAGGACTTTCATTTGACATTACTTTTGGGTAATAGGCATACAATTACAGTAATTATTAACATTCTCTGTGTACATAAACCAATCTCTGCTTTTTACCATATTTCCAAAAAGTTTATAGTTTCAAAATAATAAAAATTGTTATACAAATTGAAATTAATACTTTGTTTAAAAGGCTTTCTGAATTAATTAAAATAAAAAATGTTCAGTTACATATAATGTGTATTATTGTTTTAAATTAAAGTTTTTCTTAGTGTTACAAAATACACCCATACCATATAGATAAGCATAGTTTTAAAACTAATATACCACATTTTCAAAAAACAGACAAACCTTTTCAATTAAGTTTCCAACATAACCCAAATACAAACGTGGTACTTCCACAATTACCACAACCACCATGACAGTCACTAGGACTATCTTATAGAGTTGGGACAACACTGCATACTAGAAAATAAAACAGTTTATTACTGGTATGGTATTACATGCCATGACACAGAATGTTTTAACTAACTGCTACAGCTTCTAGTTGAAAAACAATTTTCTTAGTTTCAGTCTTCAAATTAAATAAACAACACAATTTTGTAACAATTTTTTGTCATTGTCCTTCAAACCTACAAAAATTACCACATGATGTCACATGTAACTTTTAAAGGATACCAATATTTAATTTCTAAAGTACGATACCTGTATCTTGTTCACTTTAGGTCATATAAAAGCAAGGCTACAGAAGGTTATTTAGTTTTAATGTCATTTAAGATCAAAAACTGGTATTAAATTTTTAAATATGTACATATATATATATATATGTGTGTGTGTGTGTGTGTGTGTATATGCGAGTATACAAAAATTGACAAAACATAAGAATATGACCAGGAGGATTAGTAAAATTTTCTGATTGATTAATCATCAGGCTCATTAACCAATTATATTTATCTGGTCATTTATTCTAAAGAAATGGCTGAAAGAAAACAAAAAAATTAATTTTTCACTTGGGTGTGCTAAAAACATACTTATAACACTAAATATTAAGTTTTAATACCCTTGGTGGGCAGAACATGGATAGCCCATTGTGTAGCTTTGCATTTAACAAACTTGGATGGTTGGAATAATGTGATAGTAAAAACTGGAAATTCTAATTTGATTAAATTAAACAAACTTGAATGAATAGGAAATCATAATGACAAGATCTCAATACTAGATAAATGGAATAACAAAAAACAGTAGTATTGGCAACACTAGTTTTGGTTAGTTCATTATGTTTGTGTCATTAATTTGATTAATGACAATTTCAATTACTAGATAATTGGAAAAATCAAAACAGTAAAGACTGGAAAAAATATTTGATTTTGTGACACCAATCAAGTTAGTCATTTAAATCTAGATATGATGAAACATAAAAGTCAATATTCTAAACAAATGTAAAAAGGAAAACTTACATATCCAATAAAATAAAGTATATTAGTTAATTTAAATGTTACGTATTTAAGAGTAATTGATAATATGTTTAGATATTTAATTAAATTAAATGATTTTATTGAAAAGGTAGAAAACATATGATACATACCTTTAAATTTAAAGTACATATATGTGTGAGAAACCATACAGGCGAGAAATAAACATTGAAATACAATGCCATCTGGAGGGGAAGGCTACTTATTACTTCACCTCCTGCATAACAAAATGCAAGCAAAAATATAAAATACATTATTTTTTAATATAAAAATTAACTACAGCATAAAACACACAAACAAACATTTGTTTTGCAAAACACATTACAGAAAGTTATGTTGGCATTTTCTTCGGATGAAATGTTATTTCAAATAGACATTTCTCTGCACCACTGAAGTTATTACCTCATGCACACTATAGTCCTTCATAAATAGTGGAGTGAAACATCTGTCATGCTCAGTAATCCACATTAGTACTTACACGCAAAATGGGGAGACAAGGTAGAAAGTGAGTTTTTATCTGAAATACATTTTCAGG
This sequence comes from Tachypleus tridentatus, assembly GCF_004210375.1. Lineage (NCBI taxonomy): Eukaryota > Metazoa > Arthropoda > Merostomata > Xiphosura > Limulidae > Tachypleus > Tachypleus tridentatus. The sequence goes on along the minus strand of NC_134837.1, from coordinate 171,318,906 downwards.
TAAGGAAAACATTAACTTAAGAAATGCTTCTCACCTCTGGACTACCATGAGCTAGAATCCTACACTGGAGATAGCAGAGTGGCTCATGGAGAGAAATTACAGAGATGAGCTCCTTTTGAAAAATAACCCCAGAAAGGGAAAGCTAAGGGTGTGTGACATCTCTGAAGTAAGGGATAGCTTTGTGGGGGCAACACTTGAGGAGAGTCTGCATACATCTTAAGAAAACAATACTCTTTGCCTAACAGAAGTGGTAGAGCAACATATACTTTTATAAGAATCTCTTACTGGGTGCTAACATGTTGCTAAAATGACCTGAATGGGAGATCATTCAACCATACATTATTGCACAAAGTTGAGATTAAGTGTGTTGTGTAATTAGGGGTAGAAAAATGAGGGAGAACATGGGAGAGGTGCATGGGTAGTTGTCATCAGACACAATTATCTAATATTAGGTCTTCAACTGAGAGGTAGTGTGACAGGTTACTATAACAAAAGATAGGAGGTCAAAAGGCAACCACACAATTTAGCTGAACTATGGGAATAATACAGAAAAGTTAGGAAAATATTCTACTATCATACATTGATAAACTGCATGGCATTTCACACACAAAATAAAGTGTATTATAAAAACTTACTTTCTTTTCTTTAGTATTTTCTGTGATAATGTTTTGTACCATTAAAAATTCTTCATCTAGTTACCATTACTTGTTGTTTGATTCCTGTACATCTATGTTACATTATTATCATTAACGTATATAAATCAAATAATTTATATTTTGATATAAGATTATATTATACAATAATACATATTAATGTACAGGTATATTGGTTAAGTAGTACTATTTTATTACTCTTTTTTGTTTTAAGTCTCTACTTTGGTTAATTGATTCTAACTGATTTTATTTATTTCATCCACCATATTCCCATCATATTAGTTTCCTGGGTCATGGATAAATTACTTTTGTCATACCTACTGAGTGGTACCTTTCAGAGTTAAAATTAAAAACATTTTGTTAAGCAGAATAAGTGTACAGTGACATTAAATGTAGGAAAGAATTTTAAAAAAATATTTCTGTAACACTTGGTAGACTGAAAGCACTTAAGAAAGTGCACCTCTGAGGTCAAAATAAAATATATCAAAAAGTACAGGTGGTCATGGGAAAACTTCATAAAAAAAAACAACAACATTACTTTTATCTGACAACCAAAAATGGTTAATATAAAAGTAGTTACTGTCATCTAAATGATACATCTTAAAAAAACAGTTTGATAAGTTCAAGAGTTGACAACATCCAAAACTATGATAGAGGTTTTGGAAGCTTTATATATACAGCAACAATGAAATTGTTTTTGAGAAATTTTGAAGCAAAATAAAATTATTAAACAAGACAACTGTGAAACTCCAAAATCTGTGAATGTCAAAATTAAAGTATATTTTATTTTTAAATATTAATTTATTATATATATATATATTTCCTTTTATTGTTTGATTCAGTTATATTTTTATTTCCCTTAGATGCTACCTCACCTGCTTCATATTGAATATTAAAGAATCCTTTTTATATTAACTTAATAACTGTGACACTATTATAAGGTTTTATTATCTAATAAGTGGACAAAAAGTATGCAAGTTTACTTAACAACATAATTCTTATAACTTAAAACCATGATTGTGTTTTGGCAGTTACTTCAAGTTTCTTGTTTTCAGGAAAATTTATTACTCTTAATCAGTAACAGAGTAAGAAACTACATGTATTATATAAGATGCTCAAACATGCTCAGTGGTGCTCTCTACCAATAAAGTTATTCATTATTATTTTAATAACATTATAAACTTCAAGAAATACAATGTTATATAAATAAGTCAACATAATATAGTAGTCATATTTCTAAGTTCACTTTAATAAGCTTGGCTTACCCGATTTTATGTAACTTCTAGTTCTACCTTTGCCAGAAATTTGAATACCAGGAAATACTGTTTGGGTTACTGAATCAACAGCTGATCTAACCGTTTCCATTTTGAAATATGATTAATGCACGTATAAAAATGAATAGTAAGAATGTATAAATGACCTAAAATTTATTTTTCTTTCTTCACGAAAAACAATTCTATTTGCTGTCTAATACAGCATTACTGGAAAATAAGACTAACACTTTTAACATAACGCTTATAGCGTAGGTTAAACGTGTCTCAGTTCTTTTATTTCACCCGATGATTCTAGGTACGCTGGTGAGATGCCGTGAATAAACTAAACAAAATTTCTATTATGTACAAACCATAAAATCTAATATGAATTTACAAAACATGGTTCTTTCAAATACTGAATATATCCCTAGTCCTATTACAGCCCATGACACATTTAAGTTACAACTAATATAAATTTCAATACATTGTAAACAACACTTCGATTATATAGAAATAAAAATTAGACAATACAAATTACTTAATTATATATTATATATAAAATAAAATATATTGTAAACTTATATAAAGTGTTATGATTTTACTTTTGCTCATAATATCTTTGTAATTGGTATGTTTACCTAAAAATGGTGTTAATGTCAGAAATGCTCATTTGAAATTATACATGCTTAACAGTATTCTTGTTTATACACTCATTACCTATTTTTCTAGTAAATCGAATATCGTCATTCTTTATGGATTTATGATGGCGGCCTCCACGCGCAGACCAGAACATAAGGCACCTCCAGATATTGTAAGCCTGTTTGTATGCATGTATTATTAATTTTCGTTTTAGATAGATTTTTCATCAAGAATTCCTGGCTGTTAAATCTTAAGTTAGATTTTTATAAATTTAAAATGGTCTTAAGGCTTAACGATAACAACGATGTTTTCAGTATATTCACAAATTACACAACCATTCATTACAATGCGTTTGTCAGTAGCCAGTTACGAAGGAGAAATTACGTTAATATAATACAATTGTTAGTATTACAGGTAAATCGATAACTTATCCTGGATCTTCCGTGATCATGGTTATATATAGATAAATATATTATACAGTTTAAAAATTTACAACTACTGTCAATAATAATTTGGAAATATAGTACCAACAGGAAAATCATCAGATTCATTTAACAGTTGTCTGCACCTGTCATGGTGTTTTAAGAAATTATATTTGTCATATCTACATAATTTTACATCGTGAAATATAACAGACACTGTTTCGTGTTCATAATAGCTGTATTGAAGGCACCCAGGTTGATGTATTTCTTCCAAATTTTTGATGGGTAGAAAGTATTGTGTGAAGCATGTGTGATTGATTAGTAAGTTGAATACCAATGAAATTAATGAAAAGTTAATAAGTGAAATTAGTAGGAATCAGCTGAGATAATGTAATTAAATGTGCCTTTCAGATATGTTTTATTTTTGCTTTTATTGCTCATTACTTATGCTAACAATTTTATTAACTTTTTCAGAAAGCAGGTTTCAAAATTTTATAATATAATGACATTGAGGAGCTGGACCTGGTCTTTGTGACTGAGCTAGAACATGAAAATTAATTTTCCAATATTAAGAAGCAAACCTCTAACCCTCCCAAAGAAAATTGAAAGAACCTTAGAACTGAGTAGTTGTTTCAAGTTTACACTGTATTTGTGAATCTACAGTAAAATCCAGTGTCTGGCTTCATATGATTGCATTCATTATTTAGAAAATCCAAATGAAACCTAAAGTGGCACTGCTAGTGGAAAGTTTTATCTGATATTGGGATGTATGTGCTGCTAGTTTAATTTTGTTTAAAAAATTGTCATAGTATATTTTAACATGAAGCTATTATTGTAAGAGTAGCCTAGCTAGCATTTTTGTAGGTATCACAACCCTATGTTGTAGAACAGGATTTCTCAACAATTTGCACCTCATGAACCATTTAGTAATTTGGCATAGTATTAAATGCCCATAGATGCAGTTGATGGCTTGTTAGCACCTTTATCAGTTGTCCTTAACATTCAAAACAAGATTTCTGTACTTATATTGTAATACAGTAACTTAGTCTCTATAACTGCATTTCTCATATCCTACCAACAGCATCAGAAGTTTTAGATTAGTTGGGTAATGCCTTAGTGAAGGAATAGGAAAACATTCTTTTAATTGTGTTAGCCACTTGTGATGAATATAAAACTTCTGAGGATTTTAATTTTTAGTATTTCTTTTCAAAGCTGTGATAATTACACACAAAAATATTTCAATGTTACCATCTATAATTTTGCCTTAAACAAAATACAGTAAATTTAACATTCATTAATAGTTTGTGTGTTGTAATCTTCCTTTCGGCCTTATGTTAAGGGACCCGAATTTAAGTGTCTTGCTTAATTACAAAGCATTGCTCAGTAAATTTATTCTAAAAATTTATGAGTGAAAGCAAAGAAGAATATGCAATAAAATGTCAACAATGCTATATCTTCCACTTTGTGATGAGGCCTTACACCTAATACCAGGTCTAATAAGATCAGCTGGGAAATGATAGATAGGGTAGCATTTTAGGTATTTATATCATCATCTTCATGAATAATAGCTGTGATAATGTCAGCTAGCTAAGTGAAATGCTATTATTATCAGTTTTATCTAAGTGATATATAAATAAGATATAATGATAAGGATTAATAATGCTGTAATATGAATGTTAGTGTATAAATGTTACTTTTACAGTAAAATAGAAAACATAAATATACTACAGTAGTAGTTTTGCTTCTGTGCATTTTACAAAATGCTTTGTTTGATGTTTATTTTCACCAACTTATCACTTGATATTGCATATACATTTTTATAAAGTAATTTGTTATATATATTGAACATAAATATTGAAATTGTAACTCGTAGAGAATGGTGGTCATATGAATATTTACTGTTTTTTCCAATAACAGTTGAACCTCAAACATGTTTTACGATAATAAGGTAAACAGAAACTTTCTAAAATCTGTATTTCCTAAAACTTGTATTGGTGGATGTATTCTGAAAAAGTGTTTTAATTTAGAGGGAAGACATTTACATGTCTGAATGTTTTTTAAGTTTATTGTGACTAGCAGTTGTTTAGTGCTACCATAGAAAGGACTAATGTACTTTGTTTTTGTTATTATGGACCTCTTAACAATACTTTGTCTATTAAAGAAAATATATATATGACTTGACTTTTAACCTCTATTTTTTTTTAGTTTTACAATGAAGAAGAAGCTAGGAAGTATACATCAAAGTGAGTTGAGAAATGGATGTAAAGTTCAAGTATTTATACAAACTAGATAAATTTAAAAAATGATTACATAAAACTTCTGCTACAATACTTATCTCTCTCTCACACAGTTAGTTAATCTCATTCAATTTTGCCCTCTATATGGAAACCTGCCACAAGCCTTCCACTTCCCCCTGATCTAGCTAATCTTGTCAGAGGACGTAGATACCCATTGGAAATACATTTTCAGTACAGGAAAATTATAACATTTGTTGTTTTGTTCTCATCATTTTATAAATATTTATGAGAATTCAAAATGAGCATATAAATACTTTACATCTTTCTCAAATGAGAAATTATACTGTTGAAGCACTGTAGGTTTATATGTCTTGTCAGGAAGAAAAGTTAATATAATAGAATGTAATGCAGTATATGTATTTATAATGTTCTTTGTTAAAGGACATTCATGTCTTCAAAGGTAATGACATGCAAATCTCTTTGATAGAATACATGGAAGATGCTAAACTGTGTGAAAACTCTAACATAGTTTCACTTGAATTTGAACCACTTCATGATGTTATCATGCAGCAAAATCCCTTCATCAGTAGGAGGGCAACAAACCTTTATGCACATAACCCCCATGCATTTGTACTCTTGAATCTTTGTTCTCCTCTGTGGCACATTAATCAGATGTGTTTCAATTTTGCATTTGTATTGAAATTAATGAGATTTGTTTCATTAACTAAAGTGTGATATTCATTCTCCTTAGGTTTTGTTAAAAAAGCTTTAAAATTTAATTTCTATCATTACTTTTGAAATGAAGAAATTTTATATTTAGTCCTGAGTATGGGACACTGTTCAAATGTAGACCTTATTTCTGCTAAGGCCTAATAACTGTTAAGGTTGTAGGAGCTATTGCTTGACATATTATGGACTTCTAAATGCTTCATGGGTTTCCTATTCCAGTTTCATCAGTCAAATCTTTCTTCTCAATTAGGAATGAACTGTTAGACTATGGCTTTCACTTACTTTGCTTTGGTAGTACTAAACTAACCATTAAACAACCATAACTTTCCCATCTCTTACTGGATTTCATTCTCATGTATGTTTCTGTCCTTCTCTTTTATCTGCATTCTTTATTAGTTTTCATTTACCACTTTATGACCCAGAGTTCATGAGTTTCTGTTTTGTTTCTGTTTATTTGTTATCAAGATTTATTTTGTTTCCTTTCTCATGACAAACACCTTATCCTCCCTATTTGCATATTCATAGCCACATTCTTCCCTTCCTTTTCCCAGATCTATATCTCTTATTGGTTTCTATCTGACCAGCTTGATGATCAGTACCTTTATCATCTTTTTCCCTTTATAATTCTCTATTTTTGCATTTTTTTTCTCTCTACCCTTTCATATTCTCTCATTTACACCTACCTTTTGTAGCTTCTATGGACATTCAGTCCTTTCTCTGTTTATCCTGTTACACTCTTTTGTTCTGTCCCTTTGTTCCACTGCTCTTAAGTCTTGTTATGTCAGCTTACATTTATTCTTCCCTCTTTTTCAGGTGCCTTCTTTGGTTTTATTTCTTCTCTGATTATCTAGTCTGATAATATGTGACTTCTGTTCTCTTACTGTTCCCAGTCAGTTTCCCCTTTTTTGATCTTTGTGTTTATTTATATTACTCATCTAGATCAGTTTCCTTATTTTTTTTTCCAGATTCTACACCATCCTCATTTTATCATATCTTCACCAATAGCTTCTTTGCCACTCATCTTGCTAGTGAAACATGGCACACACATAGAATTTTGCACATACCTCTTTCTGCTGATAATAATTTTCCAGTTCTCCCTTTTAGTCTCTTCTCTTATTTCTCTCTTTGTCTTTTTTCTTACTTTTCTTTCTTCTCTCTCTGACCTCATGTATGATTTTTTTCATTTGTTTTGCAGTTAGTCATGGCTATTGTATCAAACACTTTCCTACATGTTTCTTGGCCTTTCTATACTTTTTGTGCCCCATCCACCCTCTTTTGCATCTTCACACCCTTTTCTTTTTACTGTGTTTCCATGTCAACTCCTCTCTTATTTGTTGTTATTTTGTGAGCCTTCATTTGCCATATTCATCATCTGTGGCTAATATTCCTCTCTTTGATTGTTTAAATCTATGAATCCATTCTCAAATGTTTCCTATTTTCACATCTCCATCCTTTTTTATTTTTTTTATAATAGCTGCTCAGTTGGATTGTGGATGAACTGGCATTGAGATCCAGATCCTTTCTTCTCTCATCTCAATCAAGCTCACTCTGTCTTCTTTGCATTTGAACTATGGCTTATCTGTTCACCAGATTTTACACTTCATTTTCCCTGTGAGACAAGTTATTTTCCTTTTGGAGGACTCTGGATTTCCTAAAATCCCTCCTTCATTTGGGGAATGCCCCCATATCTCTCACAGTGGAGCCTGGGTTTTCATTCTTTCTTGAATTTCCTTCTCTTCTTTTTGTGGGCCTCTCCTCTATGAATATTCAAGGTGACTGGACCATGCTTATCCTTCTTCCTGCATTCCCTTAATCTCTTTCAAACCAGATATGTTCCTTTGTTATATCTCTTTCAGATTGAGGTACATTTTTTGTGGGAGTAGGTCTTCTGATATCTGTACATTGGACTAGTCTTCACCACTCACAAATGTACTTGACCTTCTCTATTTGTCAAGCATGCTCTCATTCCTGCTGCTACTGGTTATTCACTTGGTCATGCTTTACTTGGTCATTTTCTCCATGGGGTTACCTTGCTCCAACCACTTTTATCACTCCTGTTTCTGTGCTTTTTTTTTTATTTTCAGGCACTAACTATACAATTCTGTGCCATTCACATCATTTGCTGGAAGCTTCCTCCTTGTTGGTGAGCCATTTCTCTTGGTCATTTCTTATTCTATCATTGGAATAGCCTCTGTATCCCCAGATCTTCTGTTGGGTTTACTTGTAGTTAGACACTTTGCCACTCTTCTCTATTCTAAACTTTTTCTTTCACATTTTTCTTCAGTTCTGGCTGTCATTTTTATCATCCAAGCCTGATCTTACCTGATTCTTATACCTACTCCTTTATTAATTTCATCCTTCTGGACTTTGAATTTACATACTACTATCTTTCTTGAGTTCTCTTGTTGATGTATCTGACTGTCTTGGCCTTCATACACTTCAACCTCCTCCTTCTCGCCATTAGCCTCTCTCTTTCATGATTCACACTTTTGATTCTCTTCTTCAGTGAAAGTTATCTTCCTCTTATTGTCATTTATGGAATTTGCTTGGTCTGTTGCCTATTAGATCAGACTTCACATTGCTGTTGCACTGTTCTCACCCTTCTACTGTATTTATCTATTAACATCAGTTGCAGTCTTTTCTCATTGGTTTTTTCTGCCATTCACTTCCTCAGGGAGTAATTCTGTGCACCACTTTTCTACCTTTCTTACCAGTCTGTTCATCAAAAGGATTTTCAGACTTTGTCTTTCTTAATTGTTGGGTAGCTCTGTTCATGGCTTTTCTCCTTTTCCAGTACCAAGATTTATTTTATTATCCTATCCTCTTTATTGTTTTCTCCTCCTTCACTGTTCTCCTTTCCTTACTTTCTTGCTTGACTGAAACTTTGTTGGGCATTTGCTTGACCTCATGCATGCTTCGTTCGAGGTATTACCTTTCTGCTCTATTTTTGAAGTCTCTCTCTCCTAACTTGATTCTTTTTCCTTATTTCATACACTTACTATTGTTCCAATGTCTGTCCTCTAGATGCTTGTCATGCCCTTTTTTGCCACACTTTTCCTTTCCTCTTTATGGATGTTTTTTTTTTTTTTCTATCTTGGACATCACTTGTTTGGGAATAAACAGTATTTCTTTCTCTTCTTTCCATCACTACTAATGAGCTGTCCAAGTTGGGCTCGGCTCCTATCTTTTGTTGTATAGTCCTGAGTACCTTATCATTGACCTATTGTTACTTTTAGGGTTCCTGTTTTCTTCTATCTTTATCCTAGAACCCCATTTTCCATGAACCTTATTCCTATTTCATTTCCTGGATGAGCCCATTGACTTTTCTTTTGATATGTTCATCTAAGACTATTAAATGTTGATACTCAAGATCTATTCATTACCTGTTTCATTCTCTTCTGCTTCTTCTTTGCCTCCCATTGGGTGCGCTTTTCCAGGTGGACATGTGGACTGTCTTACACATCCACCTCCATACCCTCTGGATGTTAGCATGACATGGCTTTGTTGTTAGAACACTTGACTCTCAATCTGTGGGTCACAGGTTCATGATCCCTGTTGTTGTACATGTGTGTGTAATCCTGCTTTCACACACATTTTCCTTTCTTTCCCCCTCGGTGTGGATTCCTGTATATGGTGAGGAGACCTCCCAGGGAAAGTTCTGTTCTTTCAGGTTACCTCCTCTGGGATCTAAATATCCATCCACGTGTTTGCCGTGCGTGGTGACCTGTGAAGGGGAGGAGAGGATCCTGGTGGTTGAGGGGTCCAACCCTAACACACCACTTTGGCCTTGAATTCTTGTAGACGGGCAGCCTTTGGGTGGACCCCCCTTGGGTCAGTCGGCTGGTCTACTTGGGCTAGAGTCAACCAAGTTTCAGTGTTGGAAGTTCTCAATGGGTGTTGTGGACATTGTGTCTGATGCTGGTGTTTGGGTATAGTGCTCACAAAACCCTGGCGTTGCTGCAGTGTTCTTGCTTGACATTGTAGCGTATCCCCTTGTAGGGCTCCATGGTGAGTGGGGTCAGTGGGACCCTAAATTTTCTTTTTTTTCCTATGGATCTTCCTAATAAAAATTTAAATAAAATGGTGAAAAAACAGTCAATAGGTAATTCACCATGACTTGAAGACTCTGATCAGCAATCTTCAACATCAGTACCACCAGTTGTACCTCATTTTCTAATCCTACATTCTCTTTCAGATAAACCTTTAGGGCAAATGCTCCCCATTTTTATTCAGAAGGGACTGGAGGGACTTGCTGGCTCTCCAAAGTCAGTAAAGAAGCTTTGATCTGGTGACATATTGGTTGAAACATCCACATCCCAACACAGTGAACTCCTCTAAAATTCAAAAGCAATTGGGGATGTACTTATTAAGGTTACCCCTCATGCTACCTTGAATTCATCATGAGGAGTTATTGTTAAGAGGGATTTGAAGAACGTCCCCGGGTCAGAGATTCTTGCTGGTTTTTCCACTCAAGGAGTTTCTGCAGTGAGGTGCATCTCCATTTGCAAAGATTGAGTTACACTGCTAACAGATATCCTCATTTTGACATTTACATCACCACGTACACCTGCCACCATCAGGGCAGGTTATCTAAATTGCAGGGTACGGCCATACATTTCAAACCCTCTCCGATGTTTCCAATGTCAGAGATTCGGCCACTCAAAGACGTCATTTCGTGGTTCCCTGACACGTGCTTGTTGTGGTGGCAAGGACCACGATGCCTATGAGTGTGATACAGACCTACATTGTGTCAACTGCAATGGTTCTTACCCTTCCTGCTTTCGTTCTTGCCCTAAATGGTTGGAGGAAAAATAGGTGCAGCGTTTGAAAACGACTCATAACATTAGTTATCCTGAGGCTCGGAAATTGCTGTCCGCCATTTCATCTCAGACATATGCTGCTGCACTTCATTCCACAACTACAGTGAGTGTGCAGACAGATATCTCTGTGCTTCCAAGAGAATCGTTTTCAAAACAAATAAAAAGCCTTTTGACCTTCATGGTTAAAAGGTTTGATGAATTAACTTCTACACCCATCTCTGTTCCTCACATACATTCCACCAAACCCCAAGATCCACATCCTTTGGTTCCAAATACAGGCATTTCTTCAGATATCTTTTTTTCCCACCCCAAGATGCAAAACAATCATTCGTTCGCATTCTCAGTTACTGAAATCTCCTTCCAACAACAAAGATCTGCCCAATCAACCCAGGGCATGATCCATGGAGATTGATAGACCTCCCCCGAATAAGGACAGTAAGGAAAAAAAATGTGGTCGTAAACAGAAGGGTTCTCCAGCCACTTCGCCTATGCGTCATTAAAAGTGATCACCTTGATACAATGGAACTGTTGAGGTTTACGTTCTAATCTGGATGACATAAAAACACTGATTGCTTCCTACTATCCTGTATGTCTTTCCTTACAAGAAACATTTCTGAAACCTGCCAATACCGTCACCTTTCAGCAGGTTTCTCTGTACAGAAATGACAGGCTGTGTGATAGATGAGTACATGGAGGGGTGGCACTGTTGGTTGATCAGCATGTTCCCACCCTGTCTTTGTCACTCAACACACCCTTGGAGGCCGTAGCCATCCATGTTTTCTTGGGTCATACCATCACTGTTTGTTCTTTCTATCTGTCACCTGGAGAGACATATGATCAATCAGACTTTGATTCTCTCGTTGAACAGTTGCCATCTCCCTTTCTAATCCTGGGGGACTTTAATGGACATCATCCCCTCTGGGGAAGTGCTGTTATTAATAGGAGGAGCTGCTCTGTAGAGTGTATGCTCTCTGATCACAACCTTTCTCTTTTGAATACTGATTCTTCCACTTATTTTTCTGTACCTAGTCTGTCCTTTACTGCTGTTGATCTCTTGGTTTTCTCCTCTTCATTATTCTCCCATTTTTCATGAAGAGTTGACAATAATCCACGAGGCAGTGATCATTTTTGCTATACTTTTGAGAGAGACTGGCTGTGGTTGATGCCATCCTACCCACATGCCCCAGTGGAAGCTGGATCAGGTAGACTTGTCCACTTTCACTGCTCTCACAGAACTTGATCCTGCCATCATCTGTCAGCCATCAATAGATGACTGTATGGCAGCGGTAACTGACTGTATTATACAAGCAGCTGCTCAGTGTATTCCAAAAACCTCGACGTATTTTCACTATATCCTCGTCTGTGTTGGAATCCTGCCTGCTACATGGCACGGAAGGCTCAAAAACGGGCCTGGGATACTTTCCGTAGATATCCCACACTTTGAAACCATATCACTTTCCAGTTGGCCCGTGCACATCCCAGGTGGGTAAGACGTCAAAGCCAGAAGGAATCTTGGATTGAGTTCACAACTAGCATATCTTTTATCACCAGTTCCAAGATCATATGGGACAGGGTTTGAATGGTCAGTGGGCACTACAATTCTGTCCCCCTCTCGATCTTATTCTCTGATGGCCAAGAGGTAGCCGATGTCTGGCGCATCGCCGATACTCTAGGTAAAAAATTTTGCTGGGTATCTAGCACTTCTGCTTGTTCCTCCACCCTCTTAGCCATCAAGACTCAGGCAGAGCATTCACCTCTTTCCTTTCTAACTGACTGTCTCTTTGATTATAATCATCCCTTTACACTGATGGAACTGAAATTGACCCTTCATCGGTCTGGCAGTACATCTGTTGGACCTGATGATGTACACTATGACATGCTGTGCTATCTCTCTCTTGCTTCTCTTGATAGTCTTCCAATTGTTTTTAACCATATCTGGCAGGAGAATGTGTTTCCTAATGCCTGGTGCCAGGCTATTATCTTACCCTTCTCTAAGCCTGGGAAAGATCCCAAGATTCCTTCAAACTACCATCCAATTGCTTTGATGAGCTGTCTCTGTAAGACTTTAGATAGGATGGTTAATGCTCATCTTGTTTTGTTCCTCGAATCAAACAACTTCTCGCCCACCCATTGTGGTTTCTGATGACAGAATTCCATCATGGACCACTTGATTCGACTAGAAACATCAATCAGAGAAGCCTTTCTCAAACAACATCTTGTATCAATATTCTTTGACATTGAGAAGGCTTAAGATACAACATGAAGGAATGGTGTTTTGCGAGACCTCTATTTATGTGGGTTACATGGCCATTTGTCCACTTTTATTAAAGAAATTTTTAATGGACGGGAGATTCCAAGTTCGTGTGAGTTTGCCACTTTCCCATTCTTTTCTAAAGGAACTTGGGGTCCCTCGGGACTGTGTTTTGAGTGTCACACTTTTCAGTATAAAGATTAATGCCATCACTGAACAAATCCCTCTCACTGTTGCAAATGGACTTTATGCTGATGACTTTCACATCTCATGTCAGTCATTGAACATGAGATGTATTGAGTGGCAACTACAAACTGCCCTTGATCGTGTACTAAGTGGTAAGTGGACCATGGCAAACAGCTTTAATTTCTGTCTCTCCAAAACCATTTGCATGCACTTTTGCCACCAATGGGGCATTCACCCTGACCCTGAAGTTTTTCTGCCTGTGGTCCCTGAGACCAAGTTCTTGGGGCTTATCTTTGACCGTAAGCTTACCTTTATACCACACTTAAAGCAGCTACGGGTCAAATGCACAAGAGCACTGAACATCCTCCGTGTCCTCTCTACAACCAGTTGGAAAGTAGATCGATGTTCTATCTTAAAGGTATATCTTGCTCTTTTTCAATCGAAACTTGACAATGGATCAATGTTCTATGGCTCTGCCAAACCCTTGGTCTTAAAGATGCTGGACCCCATTCATCATCAAGGACTTCAACTCTGCACTGTGCCTTTCCACATCTCCCCAGTTCAGATCTTATATGTAGAATCTTGTGAACCTTCTTTACACCTTTGCTGTTTGCAACTGTCTTTACTATATCCTTCAAAAATTCGTTCCTTACCTGGGGTTGTGTTTTCCTTCCTCGGTTGGCCATACTTTTTATACTTTTTCAGAACAGACGATCTGCCATTGCTCCTTTTGGCCCTCGCGTCCAGGTGCAATTGGATGAATTGGGTCTGACCTTGGATAGCATTGCAGAATCCACTGGTCAGCCCATCCCACCATCGCTTATAACAGTCCCCAAGTGTGATCTTCCTTTAAGTCATCTGAGAAAAGCAGATACTCTTGATTGGTAGTACCATCTTTTATTTACTGAACATCTTTCAAACAATCTTTCCATTCCAATTTATACGGATGGTTCCAAATCAGGTGACTCTGTGGGCTCTGCCGTGGTTTGTTGCGGTTAGGTGGTTGCTTGCAGAATCCCCTCAACAGCTTCTTTGTTCACTGCTGAACTTTACACCATATCTCTTGCCCTGGATCATATTGAAGCTAAGCAGTACTCCAACTGCACTATTTATACTGACTCCCTTAATTCTCTACTGGTCCTGGAATAACTTCATGATGGTTCTCACTTGTTCTCACTTGGATTCAAAACCGACTGGCCCATTTCTCATTAACATCTACTTCTATCCAGTTTTTCTGGTTACCAGGCCACATTGGTATTTGCAGGAACGAGCTTGCAGACACAGCAGCTAAATCTTTCTGCTCTGGCACTATCACCACTGTGCCTATTCCATACATGGACTATGGTCCTGTATGGTCCTCTGTGTCATCTGGCAGTCAACTTGGAGTGAGCAACGCGAAAACAAGCTTTTCGAAATAAAATCCTATATTGGACTTTGGCCGTCTTGCTTCCGTAAGGATTGGAAGGAGGAAGTTGTTCTGACTAGACTAGACATTGGTCACAGTTTTTTAACTCATCATTTTCTTTTATCTGGAACTGATGCACCAGTGTGTAGTTTGTGTAACACACAAATCACTATAAGCCACATTTTACTTTCTTGCCATTGTTACAATTCTCAACAACGGCACTATTTTAAACATGTTCTGTCCCAAGGTTGTCCATAACATTAGACAGTGTTATTGGTGATGGTAACACTGTCCACCTCGATAAAGTTTTTAGTTTTGTAATGGCCATTAATCATTTTAATGTCATTTAAGTGTTTTATATTTCTTCATTAAACCTTTTTTATTGTGGTTCCCTTTTAAGAGTCACAATCTCTTTAGTTCAATTTGAAATCAGAAAATGGCCACAACATTAAATAACTCGTCACCAGGACTGGAAAGGCCAACTTCAGGTGACTAATGCTGCTGTTTGAATTACCCATTAGTCGTCCTGGTTAGTTATTACAATTTTGCTGCATATCTTTTAACACTTTTATTACTTTACTTTTTGATACTGGTCATAATGATGCATAACATGGAACCAGGACTGGATAGGCCAACTTCAGGTGACTGACAGTGGTTCTTGTACTTACCTGTCAGTCTTCCTGGCGGGATATGATAATTACAATTATTCTACGGAAAGTCTTTTACAACTTCTTTTACTCTGATTTTTCTTTTAACATTGTAGACTAGATGTCAACATTGGTTTTATGCTATTTTATGTTTCTCAGTGCTGTTTTGTTTTTCCTTCATTTCCTTTTATGAATTTTATTTTGTTTACTTTTACCTTTTTACCAGACATTTGGTGCAGATAGCCTAGCTGCTTAGTGCCATAAAACACTAAATCAACCAACCAACCAATTCTTTCTTTCATATCCCAACTTTCTCACCATTCTGATTGTAATCACCTCCTTTCAAGGTCAGGGCTCTCCAGTGGCATGTGACACACACACAACTCCCTTCCATGGTTCTCATTCTTGTTTATTTTTTAAAATCCTTATCTCTCCTGTGACCTTTCTTCTATTACCCCTCTAGGTTGGATTTACCAGTTGGTTTGCCTGATGTGTTCTTTTCTTTTTTTTGATAATTTTCCTCATTTTTCATGTTTCTTCCCATCAGATCCATCACATTACCATGTTCCTGGCTGTGCATTTCCATCTTCCCTTGGGGAACATAATCAGTGTTGGTATTTGGATCCCTGCAAATCTTTACACTTTTGTTTCTTGGTGAGTGGTAAGTAGTCTTAATTTTCTTTTGTTTGCAAAAGCCTTTCTTGCATGTTTACATTTGATTTTGTGCCAAATGTTGCCTGACTATGGATACTTAAATCTGCACTGTGTGACCTGAGATCTTATAACATTTCACATGATTTGTAGAATTGAGAGTCTTTCTACCACAGGCCTGATGTATGATTTCAGATGCTGCTATGTGTTGGATGTATCATTCTGCCATATATAGCAGGTTGCCCCTCTGACTGAGGCACCCTTCATCCTATTGTTTACTGAATTCCTGTTCCTGGTGGGTCATGTGTTGGTTGTACATGCACATGTAAGTGGATTCATGTTCCTGAAGGTGTGTTGTCTTTAATTCATTCTCACACTCCATGGTGTTTCTTTGGGTGCTTCCTAAAGGGAGATCATCTTACTGCCTCTACACAACTCCTTGTTTGTCTGATGCCCATTTTCCCAACTTTTCCTATGTGCCAAATGTCAGAAGTCCTGGTATTACTTTCTTTTGATAATTTTCTTCATTTTTCATGTTGCTGTAGCTTCCCTTGGGGGACATAATCAGTGTTGGTATTGGATCCCTGCAACTCTTTACACTTTTGTTTCTTGGTGAGTGGTAAGTAGTCCATTAATTTTCTTTTGTTTGCAAAAGCCTTTCTTGCATGTTTGGTATTTGGATCCCTGCAAATCTTTACACCTTTTTGTATGTTGATAATTTTCCTCATTTTTCATATTTCTTCCCATCAGATCCATCACGTTACCATGTTTCTGACTAGCTCACATTTGCCTGACTGAAACTGTTTTCTAATTTGGGCCCTTACCTATTTGTAAAGCAATATCAGAAGTGAATGAGGCATGCATGAGATCAAGCAAATGCCCAACATGGTTTCAGGCAAGCAAGAAAGTAAGGAAAGGAGAACAGAGGAGAGTGATGGAGGGGAAAACACCTCCTTTCAAGGTCAGGGCTCTCCAATGGCATGTGCCACATACACACACAACTCCCTTCCATGGTTCTCATTCTTGTTTATTTTTTGAAATCCTTATCTCTCCTGTGACCTTTCTTCATTTCCTTTTGGAAATGTATCATTCTGCCATATATTACAGAATCAATGTTCTACCAGTTCATTCTGCACTGTGTGACCTGAGCTCTTATAACATTTCACATGATTTGTAACATTTAGAGTCTTTCTACCACAGGTCTGATGTATGATTGCAGATGCTGCTAGGTGTTGAATGTATCATAACACACAGGTTTCATTCTCAAGTACTGCCCCTACACAACCCTTTGTTTGTCTGATTTGTTTTCCCAACTTTGTCTATGTGCCAAATGTCAGAAGTCCTGGTATTACTTTCTTTTGATAATTTTCATAATTTTTCATGTTGTTGTAGCTTCCCTTGTTCCTGACTACCTCACATTTGCCTGACTGAAACTGTTTTCTAATTTGGGCCCTTACCTATTTGTAAAGCAATATTAGAAGTGAATGAGGCATGCATGAGATCAAACAAATGCCCAACAAGGTTTACAGGTCATCAAAAATACATTTTTGGTTTGAGAAAATGTTAATTTTGGAAATTGGTTATTTGATAGGATATAAACTGTTTTCTAATTTGGGCCCTTACCTTTTTTTTTTAAACCAACCTAGAAGTGAACTGAGTGGTTATAATAAATTATTTTGAATAACTGTTATGTTTTAACTTTCTTCTTTTTGTCAAAATGTTTGTAAATACAATTGATATATTAAAAAATAAAGTTTAATGTGGGATTCTAGCTTTCTGTGAGAGGAGATAAGATATCATATCCTAAACAGAATTCTCAGTATCCATTTTCATATACATTTTTGGTTTAAGAAAATGTTAACTTTGGAAATTGGTTATTTGATAGGGTATAAACTGTTTTCTAATTTGAGCCCTTACCTATTTTTAAAGCAATATTAGAAGTGAACTGAGTGGTTATAATGAATCATTTTGAATAAGTGCTATGTTTCAATCTACTTCCCCATATCAGGATGTGTGAAAAAGAGACTTCTGCTCCTGAAGCATAGTATGTATTATTACTGTTGGTTTTTGATTGAAGAAAATGTTTTCTTGTGAGCTGTGAGAGATGACATAAGATGGTGCAAGAAGAATGGCTGAAAATATATTCTTAACAATTGTTCAATAAATTAGTCATAATCTAACTTTCATAGTTTACCATATATTAATTTTAATATGAAACTTACTATACATAAATTATTATTATTATAACTTATATAAGCACAGAGTACAGAAAACCTAAACAATATATAGATCTGAAAAATTTGACAGGCTCGCACTTTGGCATAAAGAGGACAGCCGTAAAGCTCTTTTAGAATTAAAAAACATTAAGAAATATGTTTGAACCAAAAAAAAGTGCAAAACATTTACAGTTATTTCTTGAGCTTTACATTAGTTAATTTTCAGTTTTTATTGTAATGTTTCGAAAGATATAATGTGAGAGAGATTAAATTCAGAATAGTGAAATATTGGATAATTACCATTTTGCAGTACTCGAATGATTGAAATACAATCTCAGATGACTGAGCGAGCTATGGAGCTTTTGGCTTTGCAAGAAGATGTACCTTGTTTGATTTTGGACATTGGGTAAGAAAAAATATTTTTTAATCTTAACATGAAAATCACTATGCACTCAGAGTAGTCAGAGCCAGAGTCAAATTAAAACTCCTTAAATTCACAGTAAATCTTTAGTTAATATGCTTAATAAAATGTCTGATCTTGTGCACAAAGTAGATGTAATATTTACTAAATGCTTGCCAAAATATTTGTAAATACAATTGATATAATAACATGTTGGATAAAATATTCAGTAACTTGATACACTATAGCTGTGTGTAAATAATCCTGAAGACGTTACAGAGATACTAATCACAAGGAATACACATTTTCGATTAAAAGCATGTCAGAAAGAAATAAAGTAATGATAATATGAAGGCAATAAATTGATCAAAAACATTTTCCCAAAATTGTTTGTCTTACACTGATAAATATATGTATCTGCATATATTCAGAACAGAGCCATTGCTAGGCAATGGCACACAGGGCCCTTCACCTGATTCTATCTAACAGTGCCATGGATCCTGAGTTGTTGTCTTGAAAAGTAAGAATTGAAATACATGATCAGTATCATACTGATTTGCTCAAAGTAGTTGATTTAAGCCCCAACTCTTTAAAGCACCTAGTGATGCTTCTGATGCAGGGAGGAATAAACACATACACACAAAGTGATCCAGGGATAAAAGTGAAATAAAAACTTACAATAAGTAATTTATTATTTTGTACACATGTGCAATTTTGCAAATAGGCTAGGAAAGTCTTTGAGTCAGAATTCCTCTCCAATTTTATTTTTTTCCATAATCATTTCTTCTATAAAACTAAGTATAGATAATATAGCCAGTAATTGAGTACTGTGGTGAGAAATAAAGTAATGGGCTAGTTGATATTTTTTTTCATTTCTTATCTCTTATTGTTTGTGTATGTGTGTGTGTGTGTGTATATATATATATATATATATTTTTTTTTTACTCTATATAGTTGTGGTTCTGGGCTAAGTGGTCAAACAATAGAAGAGTCTGGTCACTTTTGGATTGGTGTGGACATAAGTTCTGCTATGCTAAGTGAGTGTTGAATTTGATTTTTTTTACTTAAAAGTAATTTCTCTATTAGAAGTATTTCAAATTTTAATTTTTAAAAATTTGTTGCATGAGGTATTTAGAAAATTCATTGTGAAAAAGTGTTGATAACTGTATGAACCTCTTTCACATCTATATACTTTAAAATGTCACATTTACATGTCACTTTTCTAGTAATCATAGAATGTGTAATATAATGTGTTCTATTAAAATAAAGTATAAAAATTTACTTGCTAATCATGTAATATTTTTATTAAATCTCAAGACTTTTCAAAAGATTAAGAATGCTTACCTTACTTGAATGTCCCTTTGTATTGATGCTTAATTTACTTGAATATCCCTTTGTGTTAATTCTAATTTATAGCTGTTTATAAGGTGTATGGTCATTTATCATGCATTTTTATAGAGGTAGTGACCTAATTATGTTTTTTTATTAATCTAACTTTTTTCAAATAAATTTAACTTCAAAAATATTTTGCAAAATATTCAATTTTAAACAGTTTTACCCCATTTAACCTGCAGAATGGTGCTTAGATAGTTTAAGTGTTATTCACAGAATTTTTTTATTCCAAAACTATGTAAAATGGGTTCATTTTTATTGTACATAAATCAATATCTTTCCAGCATGTCAACAATAAAATATATATTTGGTTGTAGTTTTTAACTAGGTCTGTGATGCATTGACAAGTAAGTGTGGAAATTACAAAACTAAATGGAGTTATTAAGAGTTGAGAACCAGATGCATCTTGGTTTTTTCCAGGTGTGGCATTAGAAAGAGAAGTAGAAGGTGACATGATGCTTGGAGACATGGGCCAAGGAATGTGTTTCAGAGCTGGATCGTTTGATGGTGCTATAAGGTAAAAATGTATTAACTTTATTGCTGCATCTCTTCTTATGGTCAGGTGTCGAACAAAGGGCATGTCATCACACTTGTAGACTTACATTCAAAATCTTATTGAATTGCATTTTTACAAAAGTATACCAGTACTTTTGGTATCAAATTGTAGATTATAATTGAAATGTTAGTATGATACATTAATTAATTTCTTAGTTTAAAAGTAAACTTAGAAAATCTAAATATGAATTTTCATATGTTACGTGGTATGTTAAATTACTGATATTGACAAGCTAGAATATAAAATAAGAACCTATCTTTTCTATTTACTAAGGTATCACTATACTTAGCTAATCAAATACAGTGGCCCTTGCTCACCTCTTCCATTTTTTAAAATTCTTATGTATACATGATGCACTTTGTCATGAGTTTATAACCAATCTGAAGCTCAGAATTTCTCCCCACATGGTTTTCTTAGCCTTTTGAAGGTGGGAAGCTTCTGAGATTATTTCTTTTATCTTGAATCTGGAAAGGGGTAAGTGAAAGCAATGTTCAAAAAAATATTTCTTTAGACCCAAATACAGTTTGGTTAGTAAGCCTGATAAATTACAGTGAAATTCTGCAATACTGGCAGAATTAATTTAGAATTATTTGTTATTTCAAAAGGCACATATAAGACTGAAAAAAGATATTTTATTTTGCATTCTTCATGTGCAAAATTCTAAATGAGGCTAACTTTGCAAAGTTCAGCATGATAGGTGCAGCAAGTGAGTAGGAACTTCTTTACAATCATAAGTAATAGAGACCATTGTTTTATTTAATTACGTATTTTTTAATGGTTTTGCATTTAACAAATAACAATGTAAATTTCATATTTCAAAGTCTATGTGAAAGCACATGGTTTGTTTCTCATACAAGAATATGTATCATTGTTTTTTTCTAACACATGAACATATGAGAGATAGTCCAAAAGTAAATATTTGGAATATTTGGATAGCAGTCACTCATGACACTGTCTTTGGTCTGTTCCATTTTGTAGAGGCAATGCAACTATTACAGGAAACACATTCTTTAGCATACTACAGATTTTCAAAACATTACAATATAATGTTTAATTCCAGCAGGACAATTCTCCTTCACACTGTTACAAGTAAGTATGATTTGGTTCAACATATCAAAGAAATTTTTTCAAAGGTTACTTCTGCAATCTTGCAAAACACTTTGCAAGAGATTGGATGTAATTTGTAACGTACATGTTGAACTATGATGATTGCATGTTGTAAAAAATCTTTAAACATTATTCTTGCATGTGTAACAAGCCATGATGTTTCAATGTTAAAAGGTGTTTCTGGTATTATTTTTAAAGTGTTCTCAAAATTGTTGGAAACCATGTTTGTATAAGCTCGTACAATTTAGTTTTATGTTTATTATTTGAAGGAAACTAAGAAATGAATACTTGCTAGAAAAAACTGCTTTTGTTTTCATTATTATTTTATTCTCATTGTACTTTAAAATGGCAAAGGTATAGTTTTCATTCTTGTGTGTTTGTTTGTGTGAACATTATAATTTGAAAATTTTCATCTAATTTTGATCAAATTTTAGTAAAGATTGAGTGTCTTCCTAAGGACCAGATAATTAAATGAGAGCGAAAGAGCTCATAGGTCAATATTATACTGAAGGGGGGATGTATGCAGCCAAGTTGTTACTGTGCCAGATTGTGGATTTAAGGTGCTATAGTTGTGTCCTGTTACTGCTGTAAAAGATATCATGCTTCACACTTTGGGGCTGTAGTTGTATTATAAAATTGGTTGTCAAATTCCACTTTTCAGTATGACAAGAATGTTGGTTATTATTGTTGACTAGCTATTTTCACTCTAGACTATTAATTAAAAATTAATGTTAATTTGCTGAGATAACCTTTGTGTAGATTTGTGCAGCATTTGGTAAAACAAACTGGAGAGCAGTCACTTTCATTATAATACTGTTTTATTAAATTGAGATAAAAAGAAGATATTAGTACCTAGACTTATACTTTTGAAAAATTGTTCAATTTGTAGCTTAGGTTGGTTACTGCAAAGATTAAAAAAGAATAATAATTGTGGAGCAGAGATTACACTGTCTCAATGCCTTTCCAGTTACCTTTGTAAAGCTGTTTTAATCATAAGATAATTTTATAAAGAAAATGGTAGTGATTAATATTTACTTCTTTGAACTTCATGTTTATTAACATAATTTATTCTGTGTAATATTCAAAGCTGATACACACTGTGCAATCATCCTGTGTTCTGGAACAGAAACATATTAAATATTTAACCCATTTCATATTTATTCTAAACTGCCTCTCTAACTCTTAAAAAAAGAAGAAAAATTTGCTTTCTCTTTTGTTCGAACCAGATAACACAGGTTGAGTGTGACATAAGTACTTTGATACTTTACTACATGTCATCATAATTTGAAGATAGTACTTTACCCCTTTGCACAGTTGTTAGATTCCTTCTTGCATCTGCATGTGAGACTTGTATGCCACTAGCCTCGATCTACTTTCCACTTAAAAACATGTGAACTATGCTAGTGCATGTTGTTGTCATCATGTGACAATAGCCCTCCATCAAGAAGATGGCAACATAACCTTCTTGCTCTGTAGCTTTCCTTAAGCAATTGTGCTTGAATTAACTTCAGTTTTTTACTCAGTATTGTGCAGAATGAACATGTTTCAAAATTTTTAATCAACTACTTGGGATTTGTGATAGTTTATGACCAAGTTAATTTTTGTTTAATTTTACCTGCTTTAGTGTTTGTTTTATGTAACTAGGATGACTTCTTTAATTTCACTTAGAACAAAAAAAATGTGATGATTACCCATCTTTATGAATTCCCAAGTGACAGCAATTTCCACTTCCACTTCATCACACGACAGTGACAATGTTTCTAACACAGGATCTGTGTGTACTCTGGTCTTTGGAAACTTGTAGAGGATGTGACCATTACTGAACAATGTGTTGTGGGTTCTTATATACACACTGGACCTCCTCCTCCTGTCCATTTGGCTAACATTTCTTCTTCACAGTTTGAACATAGGATGATGATGATTTTAACTGGTTATTTTATACCTCTGGGTTAGCTGTAAGCTTGGATTTTTCTGTGAAAGGAAATCCTCACCTTTGTAATCTCTTCCTTGACATGAATTTGCATTTATGTTCTCCTTTTCTTTTTCCCCTGTGTCTTTTGATTCCTCTCATGCTTTACTACATGAAATCCATACTTTGAATCTTTTTTATTTTTCACCTCCTTTGCCTGATATTAGGGTCCATGCAGACTCATATTTCCTACAATTGTGCACTTGTACTAATATGTCTTGTCCACCTCATTCACTTGACTCTTATGCTGGCTTACAGCCATTCTTCACTTCAATTCTTCTATTCCTAGTTTGTTAAATCTTTTTTTACATGCTTGGAGTGGATCCCCTAACTTCTATTTCCCTTTCTAGTGCCAGATTTTCATGCTTTTGTCTCTCTGTCACCTATAATCGTTTCACCTTATTTCTGAGGTAATTCATCACTCTCTGGAGGTTTTTTTTTATCACATTGGTCTTTACTTCTTTCACTCTATCCCTCTTCACATGATTTCTTTGCTACTGGGATGAGGTGCTCTCCTATCTAATGTACACTTCTCTCTTGCTTATCTCTGTGATCTTTGTTGGCTCCTTTTCTTTGCCTGGAGATCTTCATGGGTGTTCATGATGCACTGGAGAACCAGGCCAAGATAGCTTAGTATCGATCTTCATTGTCTACTTTGGTTTCTTGTCTTTTTCAACCTCACCCTTCTGTTTCTGCTCCTAAACCTGCTGAATTCGTATCTCCTCTTCCTATTCTAACTTCCTAACCTTGTTCTCCTTTACATCCTTTCATTTCTTGATATTAGGATTATCACTTATCTCATCAGTGACTTCCTTATTAGGTTTGGCCCTGTGGAAGCCCATCTGTCTCTTTTTGCCAATTTTTAGTGTCTATTTTCAGCCAACAGATGGGTTCTTCAGGTTCTCACCCATGGCATATGTTTCCACTTCTTATTACTAGGGTGAACATCTCAAACACCTTTTAACACATGTTAATTGCCCCATCCTTTAGATATTTTGTTTGTTTAATCCATCTGGATCGTGTCTTCCAGTTCCATATTCTTTCTTATGACATTTCTTTTGCTCATTACATTTTGAATTAGGTGATGGGGACCATGTTCATGGATTGCAACTGAGGTTCCATTATTACAAAAACAATTTGTAGGAAGCTGCTCAGCTGTGTTGTTTTACCAAACCTTCTCATATCTACCTAATATTTGATACATTTGACTGTGTCAGTACCATGGCAGAGATGCCAACCATTACGATTTTGGTGTATACATTATGACTATATGCTCATACAGACAAATATTATGACTTGTTTCAACTCCTGAATTATTATATATTATATAGGCCTATACATAAAGTGATAAATTGTTCCCCCAGGGCTTGAAAGGGATGAAAAGAAAATTTCTAGCTAGTGAAATACAAATAAATTTTGTCAATAAATAAAATACATAGTCCAAATGGCTACTTGTGATAATCATGTTTGTGCTTGAAATAACAAAAAATACTTGTATCTCCGACGTCTACCAACAGGTTGAGTGCGGTGCTTCTCCATACTGGGTACGTGGGGGAATCCATAGTTACATCATCGGTGCTTGTCAGCCAATCAGCGCTCGCATAGATGGGTATTTCTCATTTTCTAAGTGGCATAGAAACACCAACGAGATTGTTCACAAGATGAAAAAAAGAGGCCTTGTTCACCAGATTGTCTTGTTTCTGGCAAATCTAAAAGGACTAAAACTGTGAATCAAAAATTTAGGAAAGAGTATAGTGCAAAATATCCAGTCATTGCATCAAAAGTCAGTGATAGTCATGCATTTTGTACAGATTGTCACATCGATTTTTCTGTGGCGCATGGTGGGATAAACAATTGTTCCAGACATACAAAATCGGCATCTCACCAACAAAAGGCTGAGGCGAAGACAAAAACGATGCATATAACAACATTTATGAATAAGAATTCAGAATATGATCATAAATGCAGAAGTGATGTTCACGCAGTTCGTCATTGCTCATAATTTACCCATAGCTGTAGCCGATCATGCAGGACATCTATTCAGAAAAATGTTCCCAGACTCTGATATAGCAAAAATATATGGCTGTGCTAGAACCAAAACTGTAGCCATTGTACAAATGTTTGGTTGTGAAGATGACAAAATGATTTCAAGCATACTTACTAACAGTGTTTACAGTTTAGCCACAGATGGATCCACAGACATGGATGACTCAAAACTGTATCCAGTGATTGTACAATATCTGTACGGGCTCTTTCTACAATCATTATGCTCAGTCATTTGAAATAGTTGGCATCTCTGCCATGGTGGGTATCTCCTTGTCACCACTTTTAGTAAAATCTCCATCTCTTCACAGATTCTTTTCTATTGGGCTGGGGCACATTTCTAAATGATTATATGACTTTGGGCATGTGGGATGTGGAGGAATATAAGTTTCACCTTCAAGTACTTAACCTTTATGCTATCTATTGGGCATATTCCAATTTCCTTCCACTTCTTATGGAATGGTCATGATTCACTTTTACAATTCCATAGTTGTTTCTTGTATCAGCTGTCAGGTTGAGGTACAGATTCAGGAACCCTTTACTTCTATGAATTGAACATGTTATTTTAGGTTAATCTCGTGGTTTGTCATTTGCTGGGGGCTCTAAATGTAATGACAGATCATCTTTCTCTCAGCCACACAGGATTCTACCAATAAAATTATCTCTTTACCTTCAGGTTTTTCACTGGGTTTGCTCTCAGTTGGACATTCCTCTCATTAATGCCTTCGCCACTCCTCTCAACATTAAATTCTCCTCTTTTGGTCTCCAGTTCCTTATCTTCGAACTCTGCCAGTCAGTGCTTTCATCTAGGACTAGTCTTGCTTTTTCTGTATGCCTTTCCTTCTTTTCATCTTATTTCTCATATCCTTGCTTTGATATGAGACACTCCTTGTTAGGTCCTGTTGATACCATTTCTTTGGCTGGCATATCCCTGGTTTCATCAAGTGGTATCTTAGCCCTCTCTTTCCCTGCCTCATTCCAGATCTCTTGCTCCAACTACACTTCTTTCTTTCACCCAGGAGAATCATCCTGTTGGCCTTTCTGATAATGTAGCCTTTTTTCTTATCCCATTCATTTCATCCTTCAAATCTATCCATCTATCAATGGAAGTGGCAGGTTTTTTTCAGTGTTGGACCAACTTCCACTCCATTCCTCCAGACCATTCTACTGTGGTCCACCTTTCAGTCTTTTTATTGAGTGGTTTTATCAATTAAATTTTGCTTCCTTTCTAATTATTGCCAGGCTTTTTTCTTCCCATATCTTCTCCCATGATAATGACATCATGCACTAATATAATTCTTGTTAAACACTTGTTTTTTAGGTGGGAGGTAGCTCAAAACTAGTGGCATGCAAATTTTATAAGCAGATACATGAAGGAATCAAGTTTTTCTGTGTGCAGAGTGAGTACCTATCAGAATTAACATTTTTAGGTAAGGAAAATGTTAACTTTCGTTGCAAAGTAATATGATTTGTTTTTCACTTTAGGAACAGTAAGACAGGGATTTTAGGTACTTCTTGAGGGGAAGCAGATATGTGAAATCAAACGTACACAAAATCAAACAGTCTCAGCAAAGTTAGCAATTAACTAAGAGAAAAATCAATAACTGATGAACATCAAAAGTTACAGATTATAACAGATAAAACAAAACAAATGATGAAAAATCAAAATTTAATGCTTATTACTAATGAAAACCAATAGTGAGGATAAAAACTTATAACAAATAAAAATAAACAATACACACAGTGAAAATAAAAATATAAAAGATTATAACTAATTGTGTATGTATTTTGCACAGTTGTTATTAAATATGTAAATATACACAAAATGTCTACCTAGAAGTAGTATTTTAACATTTTTCATTACTGTTTTTCTAATGTGCATTAAATATGTGTGCAGAGATATTTATTGTAACTGCAAAGCATTGGGGAAATTGTTTTGTACCACTAAAATATTATGTAATGTTAAGCCTGTGACTCTTTTTTTAGTGAGATTTCCCTAAAAACAATGTACTTTGTATTTAGTAGTTGCTATTTTTAACTTGAATGGCACCTTATGTGACACATGGGCTGAGTTGCTTGATAAAAGATTTCAAGGTTCAGGCAAAGCCATCTCTAATTTTGAACTGCAGATCAGAGAGAAAACAACCAAGTAGCAGCATGTGCTGCCATATGGAGGTAATCTTAACCCAGTTAAGGAGTAATATTTCATTTATAATACCTTTACTTTTGAAAACAAGTAGCATGTTGCAACATAAAATTTATGTGTAGCAGTTCACAATCATTTACACCAGGGATTTTCAACAGGTGGCACAAGGGATGTGTGCAGCCCGCAGCATGGTTTTGTGTGGCCCGCTAAGGTCTATTGAAATATAACCTCCTTTTATAATACTTTTTTGTTGTGAAGAAATGAAAAATTCTGACTTGCGAGGTAAAAATGCATGAAAGCTCCAACTGACATTCACTAATGAAATATTAAAATTTATTTTGTGTGCACCTATATGTTTATTATTTATACCTCTATAACACTATGCAACACAAATTTTGTTCCTGGATAGTATGTGTAATTTCATAATTGCTTATGTTGTAAAAATACAAAAAACAGCCATTATTTCCTTCAAACTATGCTGTTGTGACCTGGATAATGAAATTTATAAATTAACCGAACAAAAATGTATAGAAGTGAGTAGTTTTTCAAGATTTGCGACTGTAATGTAAATTACTTTCATGTATCAGCCCCCAAATCTAGGCTCCCATCATGTTTTTGTTATATGGTCCCAGGTCACAAAAGCAAAATTTGAAGAGAAAAATAGGTCTTTTCCATTTACTTTAGGCATAAGCAATTGGGAAATAACACATTCTGTCCAGGAGCAAGAAAAAGTAAAAATGTTCTTACATAGTGTAATTTTACAGTAATAACTTGATAGTAATAGCTTTTAAATTATATCACAGTGTATTTCCTCAGTGTATTATATCATCATTCCCCCTGCTAGACAAGGTGGATTCACTCAGCTATGTACTCCCTCCCCTTTGATAGACAAAGTGAACTTGCCCAGCTGGTGGCTGTTGCCAGTCTGTTCGTTTGTTGTTGTGGAGGTTGACATGTTATAAATTATCACTGTTCAGTTCCGTGGTAAATATAGACATGAGCAAAGTTTTTAAGAAATGTAAGATTGACAGTGAAAACAGAGTGTACCAGGAACGTTGGGAACTTGATTATTTAATTACAAGCAATAACGGCAAGTTGCAGTGTTTGGTTTGTATGCAAATTATATCAGTGCCCAAAAAAATGTAATGTGAAAAGTCATTATTCAACGATGTATGAAGAAAAGTATAAAAAATATGAATGTGAAACTCGAAAAGTTCAGATTGCAGATTTCAGCAAGAAATTAAAACAACAAACGTACATCATTTCTCTTGAACTTGCAAGAGCAAAGAAACCTTTTATTGATGGCAGTTTAGAAAAGACATTTGCTGTTGAAATCATAAAGGTGTTTGGAGATGCCAAAATTGCTCAGAAATTTGAATTTGTGCTGTTTTCCAACCAAGCCATACAAAGAAGGGTCACTGATATGGGAGAACAATTAGGAAACCCACTTGTTGGATTGGTTGAAAAAAGTACTTTATTCTCGCTTTGTCTTGATGAAAGTACTGATCAAGTAGGTGTAAGTCAACTGTTAATATTTGTATGCATTATTTATGAAGGCTTTTGAATGGAAAAGGAATTATTGAATGTATGTGCTCTTCGTGGGACCATAAAAGGAAAGGATATCTTCAAGGCAGTGAAAATTTCAGTTGATAAAATTGAAGGTTTCAATATCAGTAATAGTGATAGATGATTGGTAAAAAAAATAGGCTTTGTTGGTTTTCTTACGGAAAATGAAGTAACTTTTCCAACATTTCATTGTGTTATTCATCAAGGAGCTTTGTGTGGGAAATCAGTGAAACAAAAATAAGTTTTTAAACTTGTTTTTAAAGTTATTAACATGATAAGAGGAGGAAACAAAGCTCTTTTACATCAGCAGCTTAAGCAGTTTATGGAGGATATGGAGGCTGAATGTGGGGATTTGGCTCTTTACAACCATGTAAGGTGGCTCAGTGCTGGAAAGTGTCTTGAACAACTCTTTGGAATAAAGAAAGAAGTCCCTGCATTCCTAGATCAGTTTGTTTCATTGGATACAACACAATTGGAAGAAGAGTTTAAATGTAAGGATTTTCTGAAACAACTGGCTTTTCTCACAGACATCACCACTCACCTTAACAATCTCAACCTGAAGCTCCAGGTTTACACATTGAAGATTTCATAGATGAGTTTAATGCAAGATTCAAATAATTTGAAATGCTAAAAAGCAGCATAGAGCTGTTCAATAATCCTCTTTGTGTTGACATAGAAAATCACCAAACTGATATTCAACTAAAATTATGTGATTTGTGAGCTGATCAATTTCTGCAAACCAGGCAGGAAAAAGGACCAGATTTCTTTTAAACTACTTTCAAGAAGTTGATTTCTAAATCAGTGTGCTTTTGGACAGAAAATGACATCAATGTTTGGTAGCACATATGTATGTGAAAGTGTGTTCTCCATGATGAAATTAATTAAGAACCATAACAGAAGTTGCCTCATGAATTCTTCTCTATTTCACCTCCTGAGACTATCAATGACAGAACTATATGTCGACATACCCACTTTTTTCAGTGCTGCTGAACGACCTCAAAATTCACATTGAAAATTTTATGTCCTTACTACATTAAATATCATAGGTATGTTTGCTATTCTAGTTTATTTGATATGCAGCATTTTTTCATTAAATTTATTTATTATGTAATTGAACATGTTTAAATTACATTTTCCTTTTAATTTCACAATGAAATACAACTTTTTTCACAAATATGCCCATCCACATACCATGTAATGTAAAGTAAGTCACATTCAGATTACCTCCCTCCCCAATCGTAACTCATTATACCATGTTGAAAGGACATAAATTAATCCTACCATGGATCTATTTACTCTTTATTTTGCATTACATAATGCACAAACAAGCCCTAATTTGACAAAAATATAATGCTGCCTGCTACTAAACTTGTGAATATAGTTGTGGCCCTCAGGCACTCTTAAGTTGGAAACCCCTGATTTACACTAACCACTAGACTGTGCTTGGGTCTTTTAATTTCAACAGTTAATACCTTGGTAAGGTAAAACCTGAGGATGTACCCAATAAGTAGTGAATGACTTTACAACTTGGCAAAAATAATTTTGTAATTATTTGAATGTAATGACTGGCACTGGTCTCTCTCAACTACATATCTCTCACTTTTGGTCCCAAGAAGTTGGTAGTGCACATTAGTGGCCACACCAAAGTACCTACCTTTGGCTAAGGAGCAAAACTAAGTAGGAGATATCATCAGTTTGCCCAAGGACTGTTGTATAGGAGACATCGCCCCTTAAATACACAAAGACTGGAACGTTGAAGGAGGCAGAGGAATTGCAGCAATATGGGTCAGTGACTCCAAAAACATGACAGCAAGATTTATGGCACATCCAAGGTACTTTCTTGAAGGAAAAGACTTGTGGCCATCCATCGTGGAGGGGTTAGGACCCCGCCATTTATATCCTATAATTAGTCACTTATAGTATTAGAATTAGATGTAGAAACAGTGAAGGAAAAGTTGGGTACTCTGCCAGTTGGGTACTGATTTAGATATAAGTTACAAGGAATAAATGAACAATCCCATGGAAAGTATGATGATTAATGAAGAAAGAAATCCAAATCCTACTGGGACAATACTGCTTGATTATGTTGGCCTAGAAACCAGGCTCTTAAGCTTTGAAACTTGGAATACAAGAACTTTTTTTTGAAGCTGGCAAATTAGACAATGTTATACAAGAACTGAAAATTGTAAACCTAGATATACTAGGATTAGCAAAAACCAGATGAATTAAAAGTGGAAAGATCATCAAGGAAGATCATGTCATAGTGTATTCTGGTGGAGAATGACAAGAATGGAATAGGCATTATACTAAAGAAGTATGTGGCTAAAGCAATGATTGGTTTTAGGGCTATATCAGAAAGAGTAATAATGATAAAAACTACAAAGAAAACCCTTTAACATCAATGTAATAGCAGTATATGCACCAATACAAGATTGTAATTATGATGAAGTATGTCAAATCAGGTAATGTCACATGCATTATGGGAGATCCAAATGCAAATGTTGGAACAGAAATTTTTACCAATATAGTCGGAAAATTTGGACCAGGATAAAATAATGAATGAGGAGAAAGGCTAATACAATTCTGCGAACAAAATAACCTGATAATTACTTTTGATTTCTTCCAATACTACCAAGAAAGCTTTATGCATGGAAAAGCTCACATGTCATGACAAGAGACCAAACATATTTTATAGTAATAAATTAAAGATTTCAAAACTATGTAAATTAGTAAAGACATACTCAGGAGCTGATATCAGCTGTGGTCATAATCCAACCATAATATTATAACTAATAGATGTAGTATAACACGGGATACATACCAAGCAAAATGAAACAATGTATATTTGTTCCATGACAAAAAAAAAGCCTGAAGCACAGAAGTGTACAAACTTCAGAACAATCACTCTAATGAATTGTATCACCAAACTGCTCTTAAAAGTAATACAGCAACAAATAGCAGCCAAAATAGACCAAGAAGTAATCAACTTGCAGAATGGATTTTATCAAGATGTGAAGGTATTGTTAATCTATGAATGTCCCATAGAGGTTGAACAAAATGTACATATGTGCTTCATAGATTAAAATAAGGTTATTGATAGAGTAAATCACTTAAAGATGATAAAATGCTTATGGGAGATAGTAATTGATGAGAAAGATCTTCAGATTATCACAACAATATACAGGGAACAAACAGCAGTAGTAAGAATAGAACAGAAAGTAACAACAGAATTTAAGATAAAGAAAGACATAAGACAAGGATGTGTATTATTTTGTAGTTTGTTCAACTTATACTCAAAGAAATAGAACATGTAAAGGGAGTAATGAATGAGAATTAACACCTACAACCAAAGATATACTGATTACACAGCACAACTAAGTCTATCAGATCTACAAGAGTTAGTAAATGAAAAAGGAAACAGTTATGAAATGGAGGTGAATACTACAAAAATCAAATGGATGGTAGTAACTAAGAACCAAGATGTACCTAGAATCAATCTAACTATAGAGAAAACATAACTAAACAAATAAAAAAATATATATATTTAAGACACTTGAGCATGAAGATGGTGAGAGCAAAGTGAGAATCCAAAAAAGAATATAAATTGCCAGTAGTTCATTTATCAATATGTCTTAAGTATTAACATCAGGAAACATTAACATAACTACAAGGATGAAACTTGTCAAGTGTTATGTGTAGTCAATCCTACAATGTGATGTTGAAACATAGATAATATCTAAAGTGACTGCTGAAAAGACTGAACATTAAAAATGTGGATTTATAGGAGATGTTAAAATTATCTTGGATAAACCATAAGACATGAACAAGTATTACAAATGATTAAAATTAAAGGAACACTAGTATCAGTTATCAAGAAAAAATGTGAATACTTTGCCCACATAATTAGAAGAAATGGAATACAAAGAACGTTGCTAGAAGGAAAGATTAATGGAAAGAGAGAAGGAGGCAGACCAAGAAACATGTGGATAGATAACATCAAAGATTGGATGGGAATGTCAAAAATTAACTGTGCTAAAATGAGAAAAAGAAGTGAACAGTGGTGCTCCATGACAAAGTCAAACTGCTTTGAGCAGATGATGTGCAGTTATCTTGAGAAAATACATACAGATGTAACAGTGGTTCTATAAACCTCATATTTTGGAAATGTAAATTACTGAATAATAAAACAAAAACTTTATTCATCCATTGTTAACTGAAATTGTGCCACTTAGCTGTTAAAGGCCAAAATATGCTATTCAAGACCTAAGAACCTGATTCTTGTATCATTTAATAGGTGGTTTCTCTTCGTGGGAGAATTAACTTACAAGTGTTGATAATTTAAGTAATACAATTTCTGATATTTATTGTTATTAAACTAAAATATGGTATTGTTTCAGTATTTCAGCTTTGCAGTGGCTTTGTAATGCTGACAAAACATCCCATAACCCACCTAAGCGTCTCTCCAAATTTTTTTCAACTCTGTATAGCTGTTTGGTAAGTTTATTACTACTTTTTATTGATTTAAAAGGTTAAGTGTAAATTATTCTCTACTAGACATTACAAAATGCTTTATTGTAAATGTTATTTGCATGGCTTATAACATGTCACGATCAGAAATTATTCAATAAATTCTCTTTAAAAAATTTGAAAATTAAATGATTAATGTAGGTATGCAAGGTAAAGTATATCATTTTTTAAAGTACCATTTGCTTTAGGTGTTTGGAATATAAAAACGTTATGTTATTTGTTCCTGAAGATTTTATAATTTAGTGAAAGATTTCTGTCATAGAAGTTTGGGATGACATTTCATACTGTTCTTGCAGGACTTCACTACATCAATTTCACTAAGTTGTGTAGGAGAAATATTAATGAAATGTGGCTGTAATTGAAAGTTGGGAATTTCACTACTAGATTTTCAGCTGTGGTTGTGTTTTAACAGTATTTCATCTAGCCAACTTAGTGAATCTGATATGATGAAGATCTGCACTAACAGTTTGAAATATCATCAAAACCTTTTAAGTAAGATATAATCCACTGAAACCTCCAATCATGTAATCTTTGACTAAACCTTCTCCTAAACAAGTTATAATTTTCAGTATTTGTATTTTGAAAATGGCAACTTGTTTGAAATATGTATGTACATATATTATTTTTTTATTTTTACAGTTCGAAATTTTGCTTAAGAGTGTTGTGTGTGCTAATATTTTCTATTCTTATTATGGTAAAGTGTTTTTGAAATTATTTGAAAGTTTAGTGATAAACTTGAAAAAAATAAGTATTTTGTCATTTTTATGTTTCTTGACAAGAAAATTATATTTTTACGTTTCAGAGCCGAGGGTGTCGAGCTGTTTTTCAGTTCTATCCAGAGAATAGTGAACAAGTAGGAAAGCATTTTGAGAGTTGAATTATGTATTTTGTTATTTAACAACATGATGATACTTTGAATATTTATATTGAACATTATTTATATTGTAACAGCTCAGGAAGACTATCAGCTAGATTTAACTAGTGTGCTATTAACCCTTTTCCAATGGGCTTGGTATAAAATACTATGTCTGTATACACATGTGCACTCATCTAGTATTTGTACTATAACCTTTAATACAATATGTGTATGTTCGCAAAATTTGATAAGACTTTTGGTAAACATTACAAGTCTTTTGTACACAAACAATCAAATATTTTAATGATGTATTTTTACTAAGGATTTGTGTTGTTACTAGTCCAAATGTAAAATAAATAATTGTTGCACTATGATTAAAAAATACTATTTTTCATCCCAAAAATCTTAATTTTCATTTGTGATCTCTATAATCTCATAAATACATTTGAAATATTTATTTTCAGAAAAACTTGATATTTTATTTGTTATTTTCTCTACTGTAACTCTTATACAGGATTGGTCAAAATCAAAATAAATCTAAATTACTTTTTTTGCTCTCTAGTATGCCCTCAAATTGTAATGTGAAACTACATTTGTTTATCCTAAGTAGCTATAAGCTCTTAACAATATACAGCTATTGATACTTATATTTTATTGTTTTGTTTCCCTCTGAATCATGTATAACTACTGTTTGCACCATTATAAGTTGTAAATTGCTTGGAAAACGTGTGGCTTCTTATGTTTTCAATTTACCTTACTTACGAGCTACTTGGAGCTGCTCATGTGTGTACCTTACAAAAATTGTTTATTATATTTTAACCTAAATTAACCTAAAAATATTCCTATTTTTACAGTTTAGTTACTTTTATAATAATAAAAAAGGATACATATGAAAAACAACTAATAAAGTACTTACCTGTAGTTTTTTTTAGCTGTTGACCCTACTTTTATATACTAATGGTAGCAATGCACTAACTCATTTTTATTTAATTGAATAGTTCATCAATTAATGTAGAATAATCATATGAAAAAAGCATATTATGTTACATTACTATTGCTTTTTTTTTGGCTTTCTAACTGTGTGACAAGGGCTATTAAAAATTGATGAAGCTTATCGCTGTGTTTCCCATGGGAACAGAATGTATACTAAAAGAGAAACTGACAATTCTATGTTCAGAGAACAATGTAATATAACCTGTCATTTGATAGATGAAAATCTTCTCTTTCTGTTGGTTAAAACTAATATGTGATGTTAATAGTTTTCTCTTACATCTAATACTAACTCCTGAAAGAGAGGATGTGACAAGTGGGTGTGGCAAGAGAGTCTGGATTCTCTTTTTGATTGCTCTCTGTAACCAAAAAAAATTGAAGGCCATAAAAATCTTTTGTTTAAGTGATGAAAGTTTGACAGTGGATAATTTGCATTAAATTTCATACTCATTAAAGGGGTTGTGAATAAATTGTAAAAAGAAGATATGGCTTGATAATAAACTGTCATATATCTCACACTAGATGAAGTTCAGGATTTTTTAAAACATTGCTTTATAAAATTAAAACCTTAAACTTATATACTGTTAAAATATGGATTATTAACTAGGAATTTATGCTGTACTAATTGGTATAACCTAAATAAAAAGTAGTTTCATTAAATTTCGAATGTTAGTTAGAATGCATATGCCGAGAGGGTTAAACAAACATTCCACCGTGGATAGGCATGCACACACTGTTCTAAATTAGTTTTATGTATAATAAATGTAAGGTAGATATGAAACAAATTTCTTTCTGTTCTTCATGTTATAGATTCAGGGTATTTGCAAACAGCAGTAATTTAAGATTAAACATGTAATGAATCTAACCTTTTTCTGTTCTAAATATGAAAATATTGCTTACAGACCAAAGGTTACATATTAATGTATATTACTGTAATGTATACATGCAGTGTATAAAGGCCTGTAAAATTCTGGTTTCAGTTTCTCTCTTTTAGAATGAAGTTGTAGCTATTTATTTTATGTTTATATAAAAAAACTTTTCAGTGCAACTTAAGTTTTATTTAATAGTTTTTGTTCTCCTGGTACTTATATCAGTTGGGTAAAGATATCCTTATATTTTCTCTCTCGTTATTAAGTAGATTTGAATGATATGCTGACCATTTAGCTAGTAGAGACACTTTAAAAATATAAACATGTTTTTAATCTGACTTGGAAAATCCAAAATATCAGGCTGTTGCATATGAAATGTTGGATTTTCATGTGCAAATTTGAAAGTCGATTTTTAGTGGCTGAAAAAGTAGCATTATTGTACATATGTCAGGATAATATATTATATTGTCAGGTTCATTTCAAGCTCGCTTTATTTTTCTAATTTCAAAAATTAAATCATATATACATTGATTTTTGTCATCATGGATAAAATTGATATTCATGTAATTTTCTTGTACAAGTTCAAGCTTGGTCACAATGCAGTGACAGCAACTTGTAATATCAATCATGTATTTGGTGAGGACACTGTTAATGAGCACACAGTACAACATTGGTTTAGGAGATTTTGCTCTGGTGATACAAGCTTTGACAGTCATTAATAAGGAAGAATTGAAGGCTTTAGTTGAATCAGACACCTGCCAAACTGTGAGTGATCTTGCTGACAAAGCTAATGTTCACTATATCAAGAGTTTTTTGATATATCTAAGCTATTACAAAGGTGAAAAAGTTTGATAAATGGGTACCTCATGAATTGATTGAAAACCATCAAACAAGACAAGTTGAAATTTGTTCCTCACTCCTTACTCACAACAAAAACTGACCCATTTCTTCATAGAAATGTCACCTGTGATGAAAAATGGAATCTTCACAACAGTCGATGATGATCCAGATCATGGCTTGGCTAGGAATTAACACCAAAACATGTACCAAAACCCTCTTCACTCTAAGTGTTTGATGGTTGTCAGCATGTATGATCCATTATTCATTCTTAAACTCTGAAGAAACAATCACAATAGAGAATTATTGATGCAAACTTGAAATTATGCATCAAAAGTTGTCATGAAAACATCTAGCAATAGTCAATCAGTGGACCAATGCTGCTTTATGACCTTATGTCTAATACTTTACAGTCCAAGAATAAAAGAACTTCACTATAAAACTTTACTTCATTCACCAGATCTTTCTCCTACAGATAAATGTTTTCTAAACATTTGGATTGTTTTTAAAGGAAAAAACGTTTGCAAACCAATGGTCAATTGAAAATGCCTTATAAGACATTGTATCAAAGGATATCCAATTCTTTAAAGATGGCATTTATAAACTTACTACTCATTGGTAGAAGTGCATTGAGTGTAAAGGAGCTTTATTTTGATTAAATAAATTAAACAACAAAAAGATGTACTTGTTTCAAATTTTCCTTCAAAAATCCAAAATTTCATATGCTACAGCCTGATACAATCATAATTAAAAAAACATGTTAACACTGATAGTATTATGATACGTTATTGTAATTCAAGTATTATAGGAATTTTTAGAGGTAGATATCACGTTAAGGATATAATGATGTGAAGCAGGGACATCACTGCCCCATCCTCACACAAGTAAATTAGCAATTACATACACATATATATGTATACGTTTTTTTAATTATTATTTTTTCTTCTTAAAGATTGAACTTATCACTCAACAAGCAATGAAAGCTGGCTTTACTGGTGGTCTTGTTGTGGACTATCCAAATAGTACCAAAGCTAAAAAGTATGTAATTATGATGTACTGCTATATCTTGTAGGGAAGGGACTATTTTCTAATTTATTTCACTGATATTATGTTTGAATTTTTGTATTTTCATTAATTGCCCTGAACAACCTAGAAATGTATGGAGGGTTCTATTACCTGTTTCTGAACAGTACTTGATTCAAAAGAAACTCCAGTTTCTCTCAAATAAATGGGTGAAAAGAAATTTATGTCAATATTTCTCACATATTCAGCAAACCTTTCTATTTACCAATTGAGGAATTTCACTGAAGAAGTGAAATATTCATCTTAGTGTAGGATTTCACACAAGAATATATTCCTTAATTTTCAAAGTATTTAAAGCTCTGTGTTTTATGAATGTTATTTCACATTTCTTTTCATATGTAATTTTGTTATAGCATCTGTGGTGAGTGCTGGTTGAACAACCTTATTAGTGCTTAGTATATATATATATTTCAGCTGTATTGTGAAGGTTACATTAAAATAAAATTGCAACTATAATTTATTAAACATCTTATGTGGTTGTAATTTTTGTGTTATTAAACTTTTCTATATTATGTCAGTATTTTTATGAGTGGCATACTTAATAAACATTATTAACCAAGGAAATATCAAATGTGACTGCTGTGGACTTAAATTTCCTTAAATGTTTTTGCACACCAAATTTCTTGTAGGTCTGCAACTTTGAGAAGTTACAAGATTTCTAATAATTTCACTGTGTTAAATCACTCATTTTTTCTGTATTTTACATATAAAATAAATGCTTTCACCCAATGTTTTACTTAGTTTTTAGCAGGCAAAGGTTTGTATGATGCAATAAATGAACTTAGCTATTATTCAATGATATAAAAACAAGTTGGTAAACTGAGAGACAAATTGTTTTATTTGGTTATTATATTCCTTGTGCTATATCCTGTAATATCTCAACTTTCTTTTTTATTAATCTTTCCTTTCACTGGAATTTTAAAAAATCTGTAGATAAACTATATATTTTTTAATGTTTTTTTTACTGTTCACTACATTTATTTCTTTGATCATTTGATTAAACTATTAAACTAAATAACAGTTTTATTTTGCTATTTCAGTTCTAATCAATCAATTTTAGCAACAGTACTTTCTTTTATTTGCTCTCTAAATGTATCAATGACACTTGAGGCCATTTAATGCTAAAACTTAGAGTTCAATTTTTGTGGTTGGTAGAGTACAGGTAGGCTGTTTTTTATATTTATGATTATCAAAAAACCCACATGATACATGTGTAATATTTGGGCCAAACTTTTTCTGGTGAGTAGTGTAGTAAGACTGTGAATTTGAGGTTTGATTAAATTTGGTAAAACTCGGTTGGATCCTCCAAGGTCAAATTTAAGTGAATAAGTGATTGGGTTATAGGTCAAGAGTGACAGCCATACAGAAGTGACGTTTGATACCATATGTAACCTGATTAAATTTGCTAGTTTCTCATAATCAGTAACTTTCATGATAAATGATACCTGTGCATGCTGTCCTATCATCAGTGTAAAGCAAATAAGAGATAGCTGTCATATGAGGTGTGGTTATGTGTATTAGTTGTAAATACATATTCTCACAGTATTTAAAAATAAACAATTCTTCAAAATGCACATTAAAAAACAAAAAGAAGATTTAAGCTAGTACACCTTGGGAAGTTTGAAGGGTAATAACTTTTTTTCATGGTGGTACAAAACTTTGAACTGCTGTGGCAGTTTTAAAGGGGCACACATGTGCTTGTAGTGGTGAAAGAATTATGAACATTCAGTATTACAAGCTTTTGTTTATTGGTAATCTTGTTGAGAGACAAGATATGGATGTATGAATGTATTCAGGATGTAGACAATAGTACCATCTATTGGCAGTTGATAGTATAGGACAAAGAAATAAAATTATTTAGCTGTTGTGAATGTACACGAATCCTCAATAGCAAACACAATCATATGCTGTAAAATATAGTTTTTTTATTGAAAACCCTAATTTGTGGTGTAAATTTGCAAAGCAAAAAATAAATGCAATGTTTTTACACAGAATGTGCATAACCCTCAGATACTTATTGGTTTTCTAGGATGTTTTTAGTACTGTTTACTGGAGGACATCAAAAGTTACCAAAAGGATTGGGTACAGGAGAAGAACAGAACACTGGAATAAATCATATTCCTTACAGTAATAAAAGGTAATACCAAATAAATTTAATAAAAACACCATTAGCAGATTACACCAGGTAGGTAACTATGGTTTGAACCCTCATGAAAAAAACAAGAATTTATAACTAAAATAATGTCACTTGTTTAGATTTATTTTTGACACTTAAAATATGCTGATTGTTATATGTAAGTATTATATAGTAATTTCATTATAGTACATTTATACTGAATAAACTGATAGGTTAATTAATTTGATTTAATTTCTCTGCAGATAGTTTGCAAAATTGAGAGTATTATTGTTTTTTTTTGTCATTATGAATGAGTAATGTCAAAAGGAGTGTGTGTGAAATTTGTTGTTTTCTTTTGCCAGATTAAACTTCATATTATTGAGAGAATGACACATATTAATGATAAATTCTGTTTTGTTTTAATGTAGAGAAAGAATGAAACAAATAAGGGGAAAAGCACCTAAAAAATCAAGGGACTGGATTCTTGAAAAGAAGGAGAGAAGAAGAAGACAAGGACGGTGAGTCATTCTGAATCGATCAACTGAATTTGATCTCTTTTATATATACACATATGTAATGTTTAAATATATTTGTAAAGTTTCTTATCCTCTTTTTGTGACCACAGAATGATGAAAGTTTTATTGATCTTCCATTATTAAAAAATTTAATTGTAAATAAATGGACCTTTCAGGAGTGGTGTAAAAATTAGGCAAAATTTATGTATGTAACTAAAGTATGTAAAATTAAAATTCTTGTACACTTGCATAAGAATGTTCTGAGCACAATTTGAAATAAGTATGTTACTTAAATTTTTTCAAGCAATTACCACAAGGTTTTATTCATTTGTGGTGTAAACATTCAGCGTAAAGTGTTTAAAGTGTTTAAAACATGTATATATACACACATTCATACTGTTAACAGCAGACAATTTAAAAGTCAGTAATGTTTATTAATTAGATATGTGCTAGTTGATTCAGATAGTATATTTTTATATTTGAGGGTTAATAGATGGTATTAAGAAATACAGTTTATAAATAAAATTATTTTTAATTTACAGGAATGTGAGACCTGATACAAAATACACTGGAAGAAAGAGGAGTGGGAAATTTTGAATGACGCATTTTCATATTATTTTTTTGAAATTAACATGTAGATGGGTTGTAAATAAAAATAACTTTGCATGACTTGTAGCACATTTTTCATTTTTGTATATTGTTGATTTCAATATTTAAATTTATAGTGTGCATTGAAATTCTGAATTTCTTCCACACTTGTGTGATATATACATGTGTGTGTGTGTGTGTGTGTGTGATGTATTACACCAAATTTAAAAATGTTGCTCTATTTTATTTTAATAGAATCTAAAAGCATTCATATGTAAATTAAGTATGTCTGCGAACTCACAATGCTAGAAACTGGATTTTGGTATCTGTGGTGGGCAGAGCACAGCTTATTGTGCAACTTTATGCTTAATATACAAACAAGCAAGCTATATAAATTAAGAATAATAAATCTCAGTAATCAGATGAGCAGTTATTCTTTAGAGCATTCCCTCTCGGTGTAGATTACTGTAGGTGGTGAGAGGACCTTCCAGGGAAGGTTCTGTTCTTTCAGTTTACCTCCTCTAGGGTCTAAACATCCACTCACGTGTTTATCGTGAATGGCAACATGTGAAGGGGCAGAGAGGATCCTGATGGTTGAGGGATTCAACCTTAACACACCACTTTGGCCTTGAATTCCTGTAGACAGGTGGCCTTGTGGTGGACCCCCTTGGGTCAATCAGTTGGTCCACTTGAGCTAGGATCAACCAAGTACCAGTGTTGGATGTTCTCAATAGATGTTGTGGACATTATATCTGATGCTGGTGTTTTGGTATAGTGCTCATGAAACACTGGCATTGCTGCAGTGCCCTTGTTTGACATTGTAGTACGTCCCCTCGTAGGGCTCCATGGTGGGCGGGGTCAGTGGTCACTGAAGTTTCCCTTTCTTTATTATGGATACTCCAATTACAAATCTTAATAAAATAGTGAAAAAACAGTCTATAGGTACATAACCATGTCTTGAAGATTCTGAGCAGCAGTCCTCACCATCCGTACCACCTGTTGTATCTCATTTTCTTATATTGCACTCACTTTCTGACAAATCTTTAGGGCAAATGTCTCCCTTTTTTATTCAGAAGGAACTAGAGGGATTTGCTGGCTCTCCAAAAAGCTTCGATCTGGTGACATATTGGTGACACATCTCAACACAATAAACTCCTGTTACATTCAAAAGCAATTGGGGATATACCTATAGAGGTTACACCTCATGCTACTTTGAATTCATCACGAGGAGTTATTGTTGAGAGGGATTTGAAGAACATCCCAGAGTTGGAGGTTCTTGCTGGTTTCTCCACCCAAGGAGTTTCTGCAGTGAGGCATATCTCCACTCACAAAGATGGATGCCACCATCAAGGCAGGTTGTCTTAATTGAAATATACAGCCATACATTCCAAACCCTCTCCGATGTTTCCAGTGTCGACGGTTCTGTCACTCAAAAACGTCATGTCGTGATTCCGTGACATGTGATCATTGCAGTGGGAAGGACCATGATGCCTATGAATGT
This sequence comes from Tachypleus tridentatus, assembly GCF_004210375.1. Taxonomy (NCBI): domain Eukaryota; kingdom Metazoa; phylum Arthropoda; class Merostomata; order Xiphosura; family Limulidae; genus Tachypleus; species Tachypleus tridentatus. Next base: position 171,275,736 of record NC_134837.1, on the reverse strand, counting down.
GAAACAGACCCTCATTGCATCAATTGCAATGGCTTTCACCCATCCTGCTTTCATTCTTGCCCAAAATGGTTGGAAGAAAAAGAGGTGTAGCATTTGAAAATGATTCATAGCGTTACCTACCCTGAGGCTCGAAAATTGCTGTCCTCCACCTCATCTCGGACATATGCTGCTGCACTTCGTTCCACAGCTATTGTGGGAGTGAAGACAGATCTCTCAGTGCTTCCTAAAGAATCATTCTCCAAACAAATGAAAAGTCTTTTGTCCTCCATGGTTAAAAATGTTGATGAATCAACTTTGACACCTATCTCTGTCCCTTATATACATTCCACCAAACTCTAAGATCCACATTCCAGGTTCAGGAATTTCTTCAGATCCATCTTCCTCTTTCACCCCAAGATGTAAAACAATCATTTGTTTACATCCTCAGTCTCTGGAATCCCCTTCCAACAGCAAAGACCTGCTCAATCGACCCAGGGCAGGATCCATGGAGGTCGATAAACCTTCCTCAAATAAGGAAAGTAAAGAAAGAAGACTTGGTCGTAAAAACAGAAGGGTTCTCTGCCCATTTCACCAACACATAAATAAAAATAGCCACCCTGATACAATGGAACTGTCGAAGTGTACATTCTAATCTGTATGACATCAAAACACTGATTGCTTCCTACCATCCTGTTTGTCTCTCCTCACAGGAAACATTTCTGAAACTTGCTGATACAGTTACCTTTCAGCAGTTTTCTCTGTACAGAAATGACAGGCTGTGTGATGGACGAAGCCATTGAGGGGTGGCACTGTTGGTTGATCAGCATGTTCCCACCCTGTCATTGTCACTCAACACACCCTTGGAGGCCATAGCCATCCGTGTTTCCTTTGGTCCTACCATCACTGTTTGTTCTATCTACCTGCCATCTGGAGAGACATATGATCGATCAGACCATGATGCTCTCGTTGAACAGTTGCCATCTCCCTTTCTTATCCTGGGGGACTTTAATGGACATCATCCTCTCTGGGGAAGTGCTGTTATTGATATAAGGGGTCACTCTGTAGAGCGTATGCTCTCTGATCACAACCTTTCTCTTTTCAGTACTGGTTCTTCTACTTATTTACATGTGCCTAGTCAGTCCTTTACTGCTATTGATATCTCAATTTGCTCCCCTTCATTATTTTCCCAATTTTCATGGAGGGTTGACAGTAATCCATGAGGCAGTGATCATTTCCCTATAATCTTGAGAAAGACTGGACATGGTCGAGGCCACTCGACCTGTGTGACGTGGTGGAAGCTGGATTAGGCAAACTGGCCCTTTTTCACTGTTCTTGCAGAACTTGATCCTGCCATTGTCTGTAAGCCATCAATAGACAACTGTGTGACAGCAGTAACTGATTGTATTACACAAGCAGCTGCTCAATGTATTCCTAAAACCTCGACACATTTTCCACTATATCCTTGCCCATGGTGGGATTCTGCCTGCCACATGGCATGAAAGGCTCAAAAACGAGCCTGGGATACTTTCCATAGATATCCCACACTCTTGAACCTCATCGCTTTCCAGCGGGCCTGTGCACGTGCTCAGTGGGTAAGACGTCAAAGCCAGAGGGAATCTTGGATTAAGTTCACAACCAGCATAACCTCTACCAGCAGTTCCAAAGTGATTTGGGACAAGATTTGAAAGGACAGTGGGCAATATCATTCTTTCCCCCTCTTGATCTTGCTGTCTGATGGCCAGGAGGTAACTTATACCCAGAGCATTGCTGGTACTCTAGGTGAAAGCTTTTGCCAAGTATCTGGCACTTCTGCCTCTTCTTCCACCTTCTTAGCCATCAAGACTTGGGCAGAACAATCACCTCTTTCCTTTTGAGCTGATTGTCTCTATGACTGTAATTGTCCCTTTACACTGGTGGAACTCAAACTGGCCCTTCTTCGGTCTGGCAGTACATTTGTTGGACCTGATGATATACACTATGAGATTCTGTGCCATTTATCTTCTGCTTCTCTTGCTATCCTTTTGGTTGTTTTTAACCAGATCTGGCAGGAGAATGTTTTTCCTGATGTCTGGCACCAGGCTATTGTCTTTACTATATGCTTCGAAACTTCATTCCTTACCAAAGCATCCCACCTGGGGTTGTGATTTCCTTCCTCGATGGGCCATGCTTTTTCAGACCAGACGGTTTGCCATTGCTCCTTTTGGCTTTCGTATCCAGACACAGATCAATTGGGTCTGTCCTTGGATAACATTGCTGTATCTACTGGTCAGCCCATCCCACCATGGCTTCTTACAGTCCCCAATTGTGACATATCTTTAAGTCATCTGAGAAACGTAGACACTCCTGATTGGAAATACTGTCTGCTATTTGCTGAACATCTTTCAAACCATCCTTCTATTCCTATTTATACAGATGGTTCAAAATCAGGTGACTGTGTGGGCTCTGATATGGTTTGTTGTGGTTCAATGGTTGTGAGCAGAATCCCCTCTACAGCTTCTGTGTTCACTGCTGAACTGTATGCCATTTCTCTTGCTCTGGATCACATAGAAGCTGAGCAGTACTCAAAGTTCACGATTTATACTGACTCCCTTAGTTCTCTACTGGCCCTGGAATCGCCTCACATTGGTTCACACCCTGTTCTTGCCGATATTCAAAACTTACTGGCCTATTTCTCTTTAACATCTACTTTTATCCAGTTTTTCTGGATACCGGGCCATGTTGGTATTCGCGGGAATGAGCTCACCGACACTGCAGCCAAGTCTATCTGCTCTGGCACTATTACTGCTGTGCCTATCTCATACATGAACTATGGTCCTGTATTAAAGGCTCGGCTCCATGCCAGCTGGCAGTCAACCTGGAGTGAGCAACGTGAAAACAAGTTTTTCCAAATAAAAATCTATATTGGACTTTGTCTGTCTTGTTACTGTAAGGATTGGAAAAAGAAGTTGTTTTAACTAGACTACACATTGGTCATAGTTTTTTAACTCATCATTTTCTTTTATCTGGAACTGATGCACCAATGTATAGTTTGTGTAACACTCAAATCACTACAAGCCACATTTTACTTTCTTGTTATCTTTATGATTCAGAACGATGGCACCATTTTAAGCATGTCCTATTCCAAGGTTTGTCCATAATGTTAGACAGTGTTATTGGTGATGGTGACACTGTCCACCTTGAAAATATTTTTAGTTTTTTAAAGGCCATTAATCTTTTTAATGCCATTTAAGGGTTTTCATTTATACTTTATACCTTTTTCACGTGGCTCCCTTTTAAAAATCACAGTTCATCTAGTTAAATTTGAAATTAGAAACTGACCGTAATATTAAGTAACTCGAAATCAGGACTGGAAAGGCTAACTTCAGGTGACTAATGGTGGTTTTTGTACTTAACTGTTAGTCTTCCTGGTGAGTTATGAGTATTACAGTCATGCTACAGAAAGTCCTTTACAACTTGAATTACTGTAGTTTTTCTCTTGACATTGTAGACTAGATGTAAACATTGGTTTTATGCTATTTATTTATTTATTTTTTAACTTTGTTTTGTTTTACCTTAATTTCCTTTTATGAATTTTACTAAATTTACTTTTAACTTTTTACTGGACGTTTGGCGCAGATAGCCTGGCTTCGTTGTGCCATAAAACACTAAATCAACCAACCAACCTTTAGAGCATCCAATTAGTAAAACTTTTAGCAATAAATTTGAAAATATGTGAAATGTGGTTAAGACTGCAGGCTCAAGTGAGAAGATAAACTTATACTTCTTATCATGAGAATCTACTAATTCTTATACTTTTGCTCCTTTACAACTATCTTCCTGATGCAAGCTTAGTATTAGTTAGATGCAGGTATCACTTATCACCCACTCTAGTATGGTTAAGCCTGCATATTCATGCATTTTTAATTACATGTTGCATTGCAACAACCATAAGAAAATATTTAGAAAACTTTGTGTTTAGTACATCTTTCTGTTTGCTTAATTGTAACTATTCCATCATAACCAAATGAAACACTGGACACAAGAATTTTATATTTATCATGATATATAACCTTGCTTTGAATTTCATTTATTACTGAACATTTAATAAATCATAAGTAGTTCAATTAGATCCAATCAAAATATTACATTACTCTTACCAAACAATGAAAGTTAAAACTGTTTCCTCTCAGAATAGTGTGAGTCCTTCCATATCTTCACAAAAATTCACTACCTGTTAAATATTTCAGTGTTGAAATATTCTCTCATTAGTATAAATGAAAATATCTTCAAATAATATCTTATGGGTCAGTCATTGCAGTTAACCTCATATTACTAGGTCATAACATCCTGATCAAATCCTTTGTTTCCATTTGTATGTTGCTTAATTAATAGTTGTGTACTTGATTCGTTCATGTTACACAATACTTAGGAATGACTTCCTGTAATGTTTGTATATACATTTAAGACCATATATATGCATATATTTTGTCACATCCATATATCATTATTACATGCCTCATCGACTGATAGCTTCAAACATGCTTTCTCTGCCTCTCATGCCTTTTCAAGTTTTATCATATAGACTGTGTCTTGATAGCCATGGAATGGTTATGTGTTACCATCCAGAAACCATCAAATCCAAGAATAAAGATAAAGTAAATCTTTTCAGCTAAAATTATCACAAGCAGGATTAGTATTTAAGCTGTTACCAAAGGATATGTAACTATACAATCAGGATAATCAGAACTCCCTCACTGCTTGTGGACAAGTCACATACTCTTCAGATGTACTGGTAAATATCTAGTATGGATCATACAGTTAACTCCATAGTGCTCTTACCACTCAGTGAATGATCAGGTGATTGTGCAACAGAAAACCAGTGGCTAGCCCAGAAACTGATGTTAGCAAGACCCTCTCAGTTAAGTTTTCAAACTTATAACCTTCACCTTAAATTGTGAAAACTGTTGATGGTATAGATACTACATCATCTAGCTTCAGCCATTCTAACTGTGTTCGTCTCTGTCATTCCCTATCCTCTGAATATCTTTTGTAGTGAAAGTGAACAATAGCTCAGAAAGTAAGGATCACAAAGTCCTTTCAGTCTAATTGCTCTTTTACAATCAACAAGCCATTCCAACTGTAATTGAGTGTTAATGATACAACACACTATACATATTGTACTTCACAATACCACCTGATAGTACAAAAAGCAAAGATTACAACACCATTTCATTTGAGTTTTTAAATTACTACTTATCAACTTCAGTTGTGCAAACTGTTGATGCAATAGGATTATATCTATTAATGCCAGCTATCTTGACTTCATCCATATAGATTGGATGGCTGTTGATGACTGATTGTCAGAGTTGTCTTTCACTTCTATATGTAGCAATTCTTATCTGAAAGGCCAAATAAGTACTCTTTCCTCCTTATAATTTGGATCAGAATAGGATAAAACAGTACTTCTGTACTCCATCATCAGGCTCTTCCTGCTATTCCTGGTTAAGTGATGTCACTAGAAATTTGTTGGTGATATATGAATACAGCTAGTTGATTTGTACTATAAGCTTTCACATGTCTCTGCTGCTGTAATTCATTAAAAAATATCAGAGCACAAGCCAGAGTCAAATGATCTTCATGCTTCTCGTACATTCATTCTTTCACAATCTTATCATAACACCACTTCCATCATATGACAGTATTTCCGAGCAGTTGATATGCTTAGTTGTTCATGTCACATAATGCAGACTTCAGCTATTCCCTATATTTTTGTGAACAACGTGGGATCTCTCCTCTAGGGTAGGACTGTTTATCACATTTAAAGGCAGACTTCTCATTTGAATTTAGCATGTTCAAACAGTAACATGTCAACCTCTATTCATTTGTGTGATGCACCACCACAATATACAGTAAATCTCTATTCCAGTCAGCTCAGTTGGAATTAAAAAAAATTAAAAATCATATCTTAGTCTGTGTTTCTTGCTTTACTAAACTATCAGGTTGGATTTGATGAGGTGAAATGTTCTCTGCTTATCAATAAAAGTGTTAATATCCATACCAACTGTTTTGAGGATACAATTTTATTTCAAGTGGGTTTCTCATCATCAAGAATTAGTTCATCATGGGGCAAAGATTTAACTTTCTTCCAAAATTCTTTTGGTTGGTTTTGGGAATTGCAAAAACTAGCTAGTTGTAGTTTTTTAGGGCTGCTATTTTTCTGTGAGTTCTGGTGTTTTATTTTTTAAGTAAAGATTTTTTGTTAATTGCTAAAGTTTCAGCTTTCTGCATATAGGCTTCAGTGCAAAGTGTGATGTGGTGTGGCTTAAGGTTTGGTAGTGGAAAGTAACATCTAGTTTCATAAATGTGATTAATGAGAGTGATGTAATCTTCATGGGTAGTGTCAGGACCAAGTGAAAGGTACATAGCTCTGTGAGGAAAGCTTAAATATTGACAGTGAAATCATAAAAATTGATGTGTGACTGATCGGTATGTTGCTATGGTTGGTTTGTTGCATTGGTGTGCTTTTATGTTATTTTGTCTGAATATGTGAGGATTGTGAAGTTATGGTTTTTGGTGTGGCAGTGAAGATAAAAGGAGGAAGTGTTGGAGGTTGAGGAATGTGTGTTGTTTTATTGTTTGTGGCCAAGAAAGGGTTGGCCTGTGTCTGTATGGTAGGTAGTGGTATTAGTAATAGGGGCCTTGTTTTTGCAATTGTGGGGGAGTGTATGTGGGGTTGAATGTAAGTGAGAGTGCTTTGGGCTAAGTGTATGTGGTCTGTACAAAGTTGGGGTTTAGTCTCTTTCTGATGGCTTGATATTTTGGGCATACTCTGTAGCTTGTGGCATGGGGACCTTGGCAGTTAGTGCATCTGACTTGTTCACAGGCATTGAAGCATTGTGTAATCTCATGTGGGCTGGAGCATCAAACACATCTGGGGTTGGCAGTGCAATCACATTTGGAGGGTTCAAATCTCTGGCATTTAAAACACTGAGTGGGGAGTTGGTAGGTTCTTTTCTATACTTATAGAATTGTGTACATCTGTCATGCAATAGATAGTTGTAATGATTTTTGACTTCATAACAAACTCGTATTAATGGTGTTTTTTCTTTGATTTTTGAATAAAGTGATTTTCTTTACCCGTTTTGGTGGCATGTTTAGTGCTATCAACTTGTCGTGAATTTCTGTGTTTTTTATGTTATTTGGAACTCTTCTAATTACAAGTGTATGGAGCTGGTGTGTGTTTGCAGGAGTTGGAATGGATGTGTTGCCTCCTAAAGTGAATGTTGGCTGGTGGGCTAATAGGTGGGAGAAGGTTTTAGGGATTAAGAGCAGTTGATGATCAAATTACACTTGGGTAATCTAATTTCTTTTAGCATAATGAACAGAAATAGTTTACGAAATTCATTGGCAATTTGGGATTGCTGAAAAGTGTTAGGAACACCTTTTACAATAAGTGCAGGTATGTTTGTTCTTGTTTTGTAGCTTGTTAGTGTTTTGAGTAGTGTCAGTGTTTGTGGTATTGCTTGTGTCTTTGGTTTTGTTGGGCTCAGGCAATATACTCATTGCCTGATTCTTTCTTCTAGGCTTTATCATCACTGTGATAAAGCCTTCATTATCCATAATTGTGTTTGATTCTGAAAAGGACATGGCTAACGAGCAACACGAGTCCATCTCAGAGTCCGACAGAGCTGTGTTTGATGATGATTGGTCAGTGTATGCACACTTCTTGGCAGCAGCCAGAAGATTTTGAATCTCACTAGTATTCAAAGCAACACTGGTTGAATGCACAGAAATCCTCTGCATAGATCTGCTAGAATCATTCTTCATGGTTCTGATATGGACCAGGAATTTACCCTCTACAAAGAAACAATAGAAGGAAAAAAAAAGGTTCAAGACTAATTGGCAGGTGAACTAAGAAGGTGAGCATCGAATCTCTCACAAAGACATCTTCTATCCATCAACGTTGGCCTTGTGACTGTGGTGATTTGTCTCAGTGCAATCAATGTAACTGCTATTGAATGTTATCACAAGTCATCCAGTCTTTATGCCATGAAACTTCTGGAAAACATTTTCCTTTAAGATACTTGGGACCACTAGCTGTAATGAAGGCTAAAGACCACAGCTTAGTGGTTGATAATAATGATATTGCCTAACTTTTTCTATCCTGAATGCTTGTAAAAATGCCATAAGTTATGTGCTTCTGTGCTACATTCTTCAATCTTATTTGAAAATACTTTATCTTGTTGCATGGGAAGAAACATCCATGCTGCATCTAGGTCCTTCACTTGCTCTTCCCTGATATCCTGACGTATTAACTGTGGTACTTGTCTACTTGTGTAGTCTCATAGCTTGTCATCACATTTACAGAAATGTTTTCGAGTTTCACATTAAACATACAGGATTTCACAGTATGGTAAAACAATCTTGTAATGTTTCTTTGTTGACCTGGACAATACTTTATGATTAATTCATTCTCATGGAATGTTGTTATTTCCTATATCATAATCCCTTTCAGATTTTCAAAGCTCAACCATTTTAGTGGTGCATAGTCCATGTGAACAATTAATTTTCTATGATACAAGTAATGTTGATAATTTTTTTATGAAGAGTACATCTACATGCAGCTCTTTCTTCATCATAATGCACCTGTATTTAGGATCTGTGACATGTGATTAGTGTACAAAATTACATGTTTTACTCTATTCTGCAAGTGATAACATTGCTTTGATTCTTCTGTCACTGGTATCCACCAAGAACTTGAAGTTCTTTCTAAGGTATGTTAACACTAGGTCATCCCTAAAGGATGTATCAGGGACTAGAATGTTTGATCACATTCTTCACTACATCTGACGTGTATTAATTTTAATTAGAACTATGTCTGTATATTTATGATACCTGTGGTGGGTGTAGCACAAAAGGTACATTATGTAGCTTTATGCTTTACCACAAACAAATAAGTAATGTGTGAACAACAATTTGTAACTACTATTTGAAAGTCACTAGTTTTAATAATCAGGAAGTCATGTGGCAACTGATTGAAGGAATGTTGTGACTTTCGCTTTCCAAACTAAAGAGTAGAGTATTGATAAATATGCTGTATATTGAATGATAATAACTTGTTATCAGTAGTTTGGACAATTGCTGTACAGTTACAAATTGAAAGGAAGTAGTTTTCTAAGCTTTCAGGTGGTGCACACTGTGTGCTATATTGCATTATTTCCACTTGATTACACAAGTAATGACACTTGTTTGATCAAGCAACTAATGACTAAAAGAGCTGTATAACTTATTCTTTGAGATATTTGGGGGTACTGATATAAAATATACATACTACATTGTAGAATTATCACTCAAATGTTATGTTAGAAAGATCATGTGATTGAAAGGGTATTATGGCTCTTGCTTTTCTAGTTATTGTGTGAAATTTCTAATGCAAAATGTCATTCATGCTAAGATCTCTGTATTACATGCCACTGAATGCTCACTAGTTTTTCATTGAATTATCTGGGAATGACACTGAAACTATGTATGATTTACAAATATTTCCTGCTTTCTATGTGAGTGTATTGGAGTTCAATTGTTAAAGCTCAGATTTTAATCTCTGTAAATAGAATTAGGTTAAAAGCCTTAATTCAGAACAATTCTCTAGTGGTTTGGTATTTGAAGAATCTGTAATATAAAGACATTGAGTGTGACAAACCCTAGATGACTCTTCATTACTTCCAAATACAACTTTGACAATAACTTAAATGTTACTAGAGTGTTTCATGTGGCAGATGGGTGCAATCTGTGTAAATTACTTGAGAACCTGAAGTATAATCATGGCATGTATATGACAAAAATTTGCATGTAAACAAATACATAGGTATGATCACATATGGGTGTAAAAACATTATGCATGTAATACATGAGTTTTAAAGACAAATTAACACAAATGAATCAGTTACACAAAAATTATGGGAATTAAGACATAATTTGATCATGACATAAAAATTGATGAATATGAAGTTAATTGTAAAAACTGTAATGTAAAATATCATTGGAAAATGCACAATGCCTATTATTTTCATTAATAATAGCAAACAATTAATCAAGTTTGAAATTACTGTATTTGATAGGGAGTGAATCATCATGGCTGAGAGAAAAGCAACAGATTGATACTATGGCTAATAAAAATAGAAACACAACTCCATCTTAGCTTTCAAAAAAAAAGTTTTACTTGGAAGTACTTGTAATTTAGTCTTCCTATTGTTTATTATAGACAGTAGCACACGAGATATTTTAACACAATCAACTTGAAAATTATCAGTAACACATGAAATTCACAAATAATGACTTAGATATCATAACAGATATTTACGTGTGGTGTATTTAGTATTTTACTTAGTTTTGATAGGAATATTTTTAGTCATGTACAGTGATACATTTTACATAATTCTTTCTTAACATTTTAACATTACAAAATATAACATCGAAGCATGAAAGTTCAAGCTGTAAATGTGATAGATGGAGGTTGGTCTGCATACAGTGGAATCTCGATATTTGCACCGTAACTATTAAATGACTTATAAATTTCCGAAATTCCCTAAGAAAAGTCAAGTACTGACAAATACTACAAGTCAAAGGTGAATCCCTATCACCAAACATACTCGTCCTTTCAGCCGTGGAGGCGTTATAATATGCGGCCAATCCTACTATTCGTTGGTAAAATAGTAGACGAAAAGTTGGTGGTGGGTGGTGATGACTAACTGCCTTCCATCTAGTCTTACATTGCTAAATTAGGGATGGCTAGCTTTTCTGCAATGAAATCCTTGTTTGTTTGTGAAAAAGAAAGAAATTAATTCTTTGAACATAATGTATACTTTGCTCATTAATCTTCTTTCAAATCAATCACGTATTCGTTACGTTTCGCTAGCAATAGAAGTACACTAAGATTTTAAGGCAGTTTTAATAATGTTTCTGTTGCATTGCTTCTCGTTCGAGATATCAAAGGGCCATTAGATGCAGGCATGATGAATAAATACATTGACTCTGAAAAAAAAAAAAGTTCCACTGGAAAATAACCAACTGAATAGTGAATAAACTGAAATTTTCATAACTTGTTTAAAAATAACTAGTTTGTAAACGTGTTTATAATTCCATTAATGAAATTTAATTTTGGAATATTTTTATATATAATATATTGACCTTGGGAAATCAATTCTCTTGTTGTTGCTTTTCTGAAGAAAACGATCTCAAATAAAATGAAAATTATATTTTCATTATACCATATTTTTAATAATTTTACTGTTTTATTATATTAAATCGAAATTTGAGTCTAAGAGTTAAGAAAAATAGCATTAGCTATTAAGCAATGGAGAAAATCCTCTTATCTGGTTGAATGTTTTAGGCATCATATTCTTATTTGTTTTCAGGACCAAATGAGTATTGGTTGATTGATTGATTGATTTAGTGTTTTATGGCACAAAGCAGCGAGGCTATCTGCGCCAGACATTCGGTAAAAATGTAAAAAAAAAATAATTAAATGTAGTAATAGACATAAATGGAAATGAAGGTAAAACAAAAAAGTATAAAACCAATGTTGACACCTAGTCTACAATGTTAAGATAGAAGGCAGAGTATAAGAAGTTGTAAGGTATTTACTCTAGCAAAAAGGTAATGGTCATAACCCGCCAGGAAGACTAACAGGTAAGTTCAAGAACCACCGTCAGTCACCTGAAGTTGGTCTTTCCAGTCCTGGTTCCGGGTTATGAGTCAATATGGCCAGTACTAAAAAGTTAAGTAGTAAAAGTGTGAAATGATATGCAGCAAAAGTATAATAACAAATCGCCAGAACGACTAACGAGTAGTTCAAACGGATAGTTCAAACAGTAGCGTTAGTCACCTGAAGTTGGCCTTTCCAGTCCTGGTGTCGAATTATTTAATGTTCTGGCCATTGTCCAATGTCAAATTGAAGGAGAGAGATTAAAACTGCTAAAAGGAACCACAATTAAAAAGGTGTAATGAATAAATATGCAACACTTAAATGAGATTAAAAAGATTAATGGCCATTAAAAAATTAAAAACATTATCAAGGTGGACAAAGTCACCATCACCAATAACTCTGTCCAATGTTACAGACTGACCCTGGGAAAAAATATGTTTAAAATATTGCCGTTGTTGAGAATTGTAACGATGGCAAGAAAGTAAAACGTGGCTGATAGTGATTTGAGTGTTACACAAACTACACATTGGTGCATCAGTTCCAGATAAAAGAAAATGATGAGTTAAAAAACTGTGACCAATGCGTAGCCTAGTGAGAACAACTTCCTCCTTCCGAACTTTACGGAAGCTAGATGGCCAAAGTCCAATTTCGGGTTTGATTTGAAAAAGTTTGTTGTCACGTTGCTCACTCCAAGTGGACTGCCAGCTGGCACGGAGCCGAGCCTTGAAGACAACACCATAGTCCATGTACGGAATAGACATAGGAGTGATGGTGCTGAAGCAGACATATTTAGCTGCCATGTCTGCAAGCTCGTTCCCGCGAATACCAACATGGCCTGGTATCCAGAAAAACTGGATTGAAGTAGCTGCTGATGAGAAATGGGCCAGTCGGTTTCGAATATCAGCGAGAATAGGATGTGAGCTAACGTGTAGCGATTCCAAGGCAAGTATAGAACTAAGCGAATCAGTATAAATAGTGCAGTTGGAGTACCGCTCAGCTGCAATATGATCCAGGGCAAGAGATATGGCATACAGTTCAGCAGTGAACACAGAAGCTGTAGAAGGGATTCTGCGCGCAACTGCAGACCCATAGCAAACCATAGCAGAGCCCACTGAATTACCTGATTTGGAACCATCTGTATAAATGGGAACTGAATGATTGTTTGAAAGATATTCAATGAATAAAAGACGGTACTTCCAATCTGGAGTATCTGCCTTTTTTAGGTGACTGAAAGAAAGGTCACATTTGGGGGCTGTAATAAGCCATGGTGGGATGGGCCAACCTGTAGAATCTGCAATGTTATCCAAGGACAGACCCAATTCATCCAATTGTGCCCGGATGCGAAGGGCAAACGGAGCAATGACAGATTGTCTGTTCTGAAAAAGTACTGCCCACCGAGGAAGGAAAACACATTTCCAGGTGGGATGCTTTGGTAAGGAATAAAGTTTCGAAGTATATTGTAAAGATAGTTGCAAACGGCGAAGGTGTAGAGAAGGTTCATGAGATTCAATGTATATACTTTGAACTGGAGAGGTACGGAAAGCCCCAGTGCAGAGTCGAAGTCCTTGGTGATAAATGGAGTCCAGCATCTTTAAGGCCGATGGTCTGGCAGAGCCATAGACCATTGATCCATAATCGAGTTTCGATCTAATAAGGGCACGATATACCTTTAACATTGAACAGCGATCTGCCCCCCAACTGGTAGAAGAGAGAACACGGAGGATGTTCAGTGCTCTTGTACATTTGACCCGAAGCTGCTTTAAGTGTGGTATAAAGGTCAGTTTACGATCAAAGATAAGCCCCAAGAACTTGGTCTCCGGGACCACTGGCAGCAAAACTTCACCGATATGAAGTTCAGGATCAGGGTGAATACCCCGTCGACGGCAAAAGTGCATGCACACAGTTTTGGAGAGAGAGAAATTAAAGCCGTTCGCCAGAGTCCACTTCCGTACACAATTGAGGGCGGTTTGTAGTTGCCGCTCAATATATCTCATGTTTGACGACTGACATGAGATGTGAAAGTCGTCGACATACAGCCCATTCGCAACAGTGAGAGGGAGTTGTTCAGTGATGGCATTTATCTTTATACTGAAGAGTGTAACACTCAATACACAGCCTTGAGGGACTCCAAGTTCCTGTACAAAAGAACGGGAAAGTCGAACCCACACGAACTTGGAATCTCCTGTCCATTAAAATTTTTTTAATAAACATGGGTAGATGGCCACGTAACCCATATGTATGGAGGTCTCGCAAAACGCCATACCTCCATGTTGTGTCGTAAGCCTTCTCTATGTCAAAGAATATTGATACAAGATGTTGGCGGTTGAGAAAGGCTTCTCTGATAGATGTTTCAAGACGAATTAGGTGGTCTGTGGTGGAGTGCTGTCGACAGAACCCACACTGGGTGGGCAAGAGGAGGTTGTTTGATTCAAGGAACCAAACGAGACGAGCATTAACCATCCTTTCTAATGTCTTACAGAGACAGCTCGTCAAAGCAATTGGACGGTAGTTTGAAGGAATCTTTGGATCTTTCCCTGGCTTAGAGAAAGGTAAAATAATAGCCTGGCGCCAGGCATCAGGAAAAACATTCTCCTGCAGATCCGGTTGAAAACAATCAGAAGGACATCAAGAGAAGCGGAAGATAGATGGTGCAGCATGTCATAATAAATATCATCAGGTCCAACAGACGTACTGGCAGACCGATGAAGGGCCATTTTTAGTTCCACCAGGGTAAAGGGACAATTATAGTCAAAGAAACAGTCAGTTCGAAAGGAAAGAGGTGATCGCTCTGCCCGAGTCTTGATGGCCAGGAAGGTAGAGGAACAAGCAAAAGTGCTAGATACCCGGCAAAAGCTTTCACCTAGAGTGTTAGCGAGGTTCCGAACATCAGTCACCTCCTGACCATCAGAGAGTAGGATCGAGAGGGGAACAGAATTGTAGTGCCCAGTAACCTTTCGAATCCTGTCCCATATGATCTTGGAACTGGTGGTAGAACACATGCTGGTTGTGAACTTAATCCAAGATTCCTTCTGGCTTTGACGTCTTACCCACCTAGCATGTGTACGGGCCCGTTGGAAAGCAACCCGGTTTGAAAGTGTGGGATATCTACGAAAAGTATCCCAGGCCCGCTTTTGAGCCTTCCGTGCTAAGTGGCAAGCAGGATTCCACCACGGACGAGGATATCGTGGAAAACGTGTCGAGGTTTTAGGAATACACTGAGCAGCTGCATGTGTAATACAGTCAGTTACCGCTGCTACACAGTCGTCTATTGATGGCTGATTTACGATGGCAGGATCAAGTTCTGCGAGAGCAGTGAAAGTGGACCAGTCTGCCTGATCCAGCTTCCACCGGGGGACGCGGGTAGAGTGGCATCGACCACGGCCAGTCTCTCTCAAAAGGATCGGAAAATGATCACTGCCTAGTGGATTATTGTCAACCCTCCATGAAAAATGGGAGAATAATGAAGGGGAGCAAACTGAGAGATCAATAGCGGTAAAGGACTGACTAGGTGCATGAAAGTAAGTGGAAGAACCAGTATTGAAAAGAGAAAGATTGTGATCAGAGAGCATCCGCTCTACAGATCGGCCCCTCCCATCAATAATAGCACTTCCCCAGAGGGGATGATGTCCATTAAAATCCCCTAGGATTAGAAATGGAGATGGCAATTGTTCAACGAGAGCATCAAGATCTGATTGATCATATGTCTCTCCAGGGGACAGGTACAGAGAACAAACAGTGATGGTATGACCCAAGGAAACACGGATGGCTACAGCCTGCAAGGGTGTGTTGAGTGACAAAGACAGGGTGGGCACGTGTTGATCAACCAACAGTGCCACCCTTCCATGTACTCGACCATCACACAACCTGTCATTTCTGTACAGAGAAAACTGCCGAATGGAGACAGTATCAGCAGTTTTGAGAAATGTTTCTTGTAAAGAAAGACAAACAGGATGGTAGGAAGCAATCAGCATTTTGATATCATCCAGATTAGAACGTAAACCTCGACAGTTCCATTGTATCAAGGTGGCCATTTTTAAGAACGGGTAGGTGAAGTGGCTGGAGAACCCTTCGGTTTACGACCACGTCTTTTTTCTTTACTGTCTTTAGTTGGAGGAGGTCTATCAACCTCCATGGATCCTGCTCTGGGTCGGGTGGGCAGGTTTTTGTTATTGGAAAGGGAATCTAGTGACTGAGGACGCGAACGAATAATTGTTTTGTCTCTTGTGGTGGGAGAAAAAGATGTATCAGAAGAAATGCCTGTATTTGAAACTGAAGGACGTGGATCTTGAGGTTTGTTGGAAGGTATGGGAGGAACAGAGATGGGTGTGGAAGACGATTCATCAACCTTTTTAACCACGGAGGTCAAAAGGCTTTTCATTTGTTTTGAAAACGATTCTCTTGGAGGCACAGAGAGATCTGTCTGCACTCCCACTGTAGTTGTGGAATGAACTGCAGCAGCATATGTCCGAGATGGAGTTGTGGACAGCAATTTCCGAGCCTCAGGATAACTAATGTTATGTGTCGTTTTCAAACGCTGCACCTCTTTTTCCTCCAACCATTTTGGGCAAGAATGAAAGTAAGAGGGGTGAGAACTATTGCAGTTTACGCAATGTGGGTTCATGTCACAGTCATAGGCATCGTGGTCTTGCCTCCACAACGAGCACATGTCAGGGAACCACGACAAGATGTCTTTGAGTGCCCGAATCTGTGACATTGGAAACATCGAAGAGGGTTTGGTATGTATGGCCGAACCCTGCAAATGAGATAACCTGCCTTGATGGTGGCAGATGCACGTGGTGAAGTAAATGTTAAAACGAGGGTATTTGTTGGCAGTGTAACTCCATCTTTGCGAGTGGAGATGCGCCTCACTGCAGAAACTCCTTGAGTGGAGAGACCAGCGAGAATCTCTGACTCGGGAACGTTCTTCAAATCCCCTTCAACAATAACTCCGCGTGAAGAATTCAAGGTAGCATGGGGTGTAACCTCAATAGGTATATCCCCAATTGCCTTTGAATTCAAGAGGAGTTCACTGTGTTGGGATGTGGATGTTTCAACCAATATGTCACCAGATCGAAGTTTCTTTACTGACTTTGGAGAGCCAGCAAGTCCCTTTAGTCCCTTTTGAATAAAAAAAGGGGACATTTGCCCTAAAGGTTTTTCCGAAAGAGAATGTAATATAAGAAAATGAGGTACGTGTGTTACTGATGTTGAAGATTGCTGTTCTGAGTATTCAAGACGTGGTCGCTTACCCATTGACTGTTTTTTTTACAATTTTATTTAAATTTTTTAGAGAGTCCATAGGAAAAAGGAAAAATTTCGGTACCCACTGACCCCACCCACCAATGAGCCCTACGAGGGGACGCACTACAATGTCATGCAAGGGCAATGCAGCAACGCCAGGGTTTAGTGAGCACTATACCCAAACACCAGCATCAGGCACAATGTCCACAACACCCATTGAGAACTTCCAACACTGGTACTTGGTTGACTCTAGCCCAAGTGGACCAGCCGATTGACCCAAGTGGGGCCACCCAAAGCCCGCTCGTCTACAGGAATTAGAGGCCAAAGTGGTGTGTTGAGGTTGGACCCCTCAACCACCAGGGTCCTCTCCTCTCTTTCACGGGTCGCCACGCACAGCAAACACGTGGGTGGATGTTTAGATCCCAGAGAAGGTAACCAGATAGAACAGAACCTTCCCTAGGAAGTCCCCTCACCACGTACAGGAATCCACACCGAGGGGATGAGTATTGGAAAATGATCTATTATCAGTAATTAATTCTGTATTTCTATAATTTAAATAACATCAATAATAGAAAGTGATATTACTTATCCACTGTCAGCAACTAATTCTCTATTTCTATCATTTGAATAACATCAGTAATAAAAAGTGTTATTATCTATTGTCAGTAACTAGTCCTGTATTTCTATAATTTGAATAACATCAATAATCTAAATTGACATTAATTATTTATTGTCAGTAACTAGTTCTGTATTTTTATAATTTGAATAACTTCAAAAATATAAAGTGATTGTTGTTGTTTTGGAATTTCGCACAAAGCTACTCGAGGGCTATCTGTGCTAGCCATCCCTAATTTTGCAGTGTAAGACTAGAGGGAAGGCAGCTAGTCATCACCACCCACCGCCAACTCTTGGGCTACTCTTTTACCAACGAATAGTGGGATTGACCGTCACATTAAACACCTCCACGGCTGGGAGGGCGAGGATGTTTAGCGCGACGCGGGCGCGAACCCGCGACCCTCGGATTACGAATCGCACGCCTTACGCGCTTGGCCACGCCAGGCCATATAAAGTGATATTACTTGCCTATTGTCAATAACTAATTCCGTATTTCTATAATTTGATAACATCAATAATAAATAGTGATGTGCAATAGATTGGTTTTACAAAAATATTTGAATATTCATAAGATCTTATTGTACATTTATTTATATGTACTTTTTTTTCAGAATTTTATTCAGACATATATTTAACAGAAGAAATCCAGTGATTTCATGTTCAAATAGATTTATCCGTATACATGTTTGGGCTCTGAACTACAGCAGTATTTCATGTAAATTAGTCAAACTATGTAGAATGACAAACTCTTATGAAATTTATAAATGATTACTTTTTGGTGTGTTTATCTTTTACGATATTTTATGCAACACCTAAGCTGAATGGTCATGTCAGACACTCAAAGGATAAAATGCAGTAATTTGTCATTTCCCCCCTCCCATGGCAAAGCAGTAAGTCTGCGGACTTAAACGCTAGAAACCTAGAAACTGGAGTTTGATACCCCTGATGGGCACAGCACAGATAGATCATTGTGTTGCTTTGTGCTTAGGTTAAAAGAAGCAGATAATCCATTTTCTTATTTTTTTTAGCAAAATTACATTGGGTTATTTGTTGTGTTTACTGCGGGAAATTGAACCCTGAATTTCACATTGTACGTCTGTAAAGCTACCTCTGTCACACCGGGGAGCTTCCAATCTGGAACTGCTGATTGTGGGGAGGACAAACAGACAACAGTACCCACTGCTTTTCATTGAATAAATTTTCTCTAAAGGAATCAGAACCTTCAGCTTGTTGATAGTCAGTTAATACATAACTAAACAAACATAGTATATACTTCTCCTGAATCCATTACATATAACTAAACAAACATGCCTTTGAATGACCATATGATTACATAAACACGTTCTTTTGAGGACAAGCCATCCTCTTCTGTTCAGATAACTAGTATTTTTATCTTCAGTTCGTTTTAACTAAGGATATTGCATAATAATTATCCAGCATAAATTTACGTTAATTTTTTACTTATTTTTCACAACCATTGATAGGGTGCAAATGCACTTCCTTACCTTCCACCACTGGAATCTTCCTGGTTTTACTATTTGGATCCTACCTATCTTCACGTCATAATGATGTGTATGATGTTGTGTTACACACAAAACGCCATGCCTGATCTGGTTCTGGGAACTCCCTCCTTTATAGGCTTTTATACAGCAAAAAAAGTGTCAAAATTTAGAAGTTGTTCAGGCTAATGTCAGCAATTAAATTCAATGAAAAGAGGAAGTGTTGTAGGAGGAAGAGTTTGGTTTATTTTAAATTTCGCACAAAGCTACTCGAGGGCATTCTGCATTAGCCATCCCTAATGTAGCAGTGCAAGACTAGAGGGAAGGCAGCTAGTCATCACCACCCACTGCCAATTCTTGGGATTACTCTTTTACCAATGAATAGTGGAATCGACCATAACATTATAACGCCCCCACTGTTAAAAGGGTAAGCATGTTTGGTGTGACGGGAATTTGAACCTGCAACCCTCAGATTACAAGTCGAGTGCCTTAACCACCTGGCCAAAAGGAAAAAGGGAACTGGACTTGTGTAACTCACGCAAAATGCAAAGAACTTGAGTGAGACTGACTGACATTTATCATATTAATGGTCTTGCATTCATTATGTAGCTGTAGTTATTTGATAAAGCTATCGGTATGTATTGTCATTTAACAACAATTTTTAGGAAATTATTACTATGCTAAAATCAGAGGTTCAATTTCCCTCTGAGGTTACAGCAGATAGCCCAATATGTCTTTGCAATTAGAAAACACGTATACATTGAAGATAAAAATTAGTTTTAATTTCTAAAATCAGCCTAGGGAACTATAAAGAAAATTACTAATGTAACAATTTTCTGAAGTATTAAAAATATTTTGATAAAAAAGATATATTAAATTTGTGTCACATATGGATCATATCAAGTGTTTACTGAAACGTTTTAACATAGAAAACGTCATGCCAAATGAAAACAAAACAAAACTACTACTTACTTTGAAGGGCACAGAAAACACGTTCCCTGTTTTACTGTTTAGTAAATATAACTTATTTTCTTCATTATTATTCAACAAGTATAATAATAGATATTTAAGTCTCAAGCATTTACAAATAAATCTGATTTACTTTTAAAGCCATTTAAAGTGTTGTTAAAAACTGAAGAAGCAATCCTTCATCTTCTTCAACAGTTTCTGTTAACTTGTAGGTTAATGTGAATTTATAAAGACTGTAAGTTAAAAGAACATCTAAATCTCAAACATAACAGGAATCGAGCCTAACAATTATTTTTGTAAATAAGTTTAGAACATCTTATTTTTTTACAAACAAATACTTTTAGGTAACAGAGGAAAAAAATTAATAAACAATTATGAAGAGTAGGGAAGCAAGAAACTCTAAGACTTTTTTTTTCTCCAAGGTTAAACCACTGTCAAATATTATTACTTTGTTTTGAAAATTAATGTGAAAAAAGTCAGACATGTTTTGTTTACACAAACTTTTTGTGACAAACCTAAAAGATATGACCACAAATGGCCTTTCGAACAATTTCTGTTGGTGATATTGAAATATGGAAAAATATAGTATCTGCCCACTAGTTTTTTCTATTTGTATTGAGTGGCTAACATAAGATTCCTTATAACTTTGCTATTTTGACATGTTATTCATATTCTTTAAAATATAAAAACTTATAACTTTACATATAAAGTGGATACATGTACATAAGCGTGCTTACTTGCATATATGGATCTACATAAATAGCACGAGCTTACAAAAATGACAAATCAAACACCTGTGATTTCACAGAAGATACTTTTATTTTATATGATTCAAGTTCTCAAAACTCACGTTGAATGTGTAAACTAACAAGAAAACCCAATCTTGTTAACTTCATCGGTCATTATTGAAAGCAGGTATAACAAAACCAGTCAACATATGTCCATTGTTCATAATTTGTAAAGCAAATCATTGTGCTAACAATGTAAAGAAATTTTGTTATAATGGTACTAATTACACTTTGTTCACCAATCCATTTTATTATAAATCCATATATCGAATAAAATTATAAGTAGCTCAATTATTTTCAGCTTAGTCTTCAGTTATTATGCAAAATAATATGGGCCATTTTCAACAAAACAAGCCAGTAACGATAAAGTCAATGATTTTTTTTTTCCTTTTTGTTTTGCCAATAATAGATTTATCTTACTATTTTCTATAACTTGTTAAATTCTGTGTAACTGAAACACTAGAAAATCATATTTTTTTACAATAATTGAAAATTAGGGTTCACATATCTGCCATTACTATTAATATGATAACAGGAAAGACATCTCTACCATTACAATGAAATGATGGAAAGTGTTTGCATAATGTATGTCTTTGAATGCATTTATACATCATGATACAGGTTAAAATTGATGAACTGATACAATGTTTATAAGTAGATACCGGGATAGATGATTTTTTTAAAAATTTGTATCAAGTCCATACTGTCCAAGTATAGGAAAGATACAACTAAAGGCATCAGAAATATTATATTATTTATTTAAGCAAAAATCAAGTATGATGAATAAAACCAACAAACAATGTTAAAAACATTAGAAAATATCAGAAAATGTAAAACAAAAAATTAGATAAGCTTGCATTATACAAATTAAAACAAGAATTTTATTAAATCAGCTTGTGAACAGTATCTAATTGTAAACATGAATTAATACTGATACATGAATAGCAGGATCTTGAGCAACCATATTGAAATGAAAATCATCCCAGCAACTTCAGAATGACCTGCATTATACAATTTAAAACAAAAGTTTTATTGAAACAACTTGTAAACATGGTGAACAGTATTTAATTAATACTAATCCATTAGCAGAAGGATCTTGTGTGACCACACTGAAATGAAAATCACTGCCCCCTCAAGTAATTGGTATCATACGCATGTACATTGTGTGAGAACTTCACAACATGCAAAAACCTATTAAACACGAACCATAATGATCTTAATTTTTCATCAGGTGAGAGGGCCTCAAGATGAAGAATTTCTACATTATGGCCTTCAAACTAACCTTCTTTCAAAAAAATTTATTTGTTGCACTGTCGGATTATTTTCGATTCTGTTGAGAACTGATGGGGGATCAGAATGGTCAGCAGTGGGGATTGTGGGCATGGATTCTGTTTTTGGGCAATGACAATCACATTTATGACCTGATCCCTTGCATTAACATGACAATGTTTAAAGATGCAGAGAACCTGGCTCATTGACTAAAATTTGATGAATTTTTATGGTACCCTTTATAGATTTTGATGGCACCATATTCAAGTGTGGGTCAATATCTGCTAATGTATCATATAACATCTTAGCCATTGTTACACTGACATTCCCCTGTAATTTTTCGAACAAGTCATCAATAGTACCTGATGTTTCAACCATGTTCCATTATCCAATCAGCAAAAAGTTTAAGGGCTGCTCCAATATTGTCAGCTGGCCCTTTCCCATGGCCACTTTCAGGAAAGTTTCAAGTCGCACATTTAAACCCCAGATTGGATGGAATGTTGGCCAAAAGGAAGAAACTATATTTCTGTATTCGTTTGTTGGCCCATCAGAAACAAAGTGAACCTTGCTTACATCATTTTCTCTGAGGTCTTTGAGCAGAAAGAGTACAGTATCACTTTGTAAATATACCTGCAACTGAACTGCAGAAAGTTGCATGGCATGTGTGTAATACTAACTTTTGCTTAGATGCTCCAATATACAGACATAATTTCGGTACCCAGCTGACATTCATAATTTTGGCTAAAGTCAATCTGCAATACATTCATCACTTGCTAACCCATTAAGCTTTCTAATCTCATGGTACTGATGATATATCCTGTACTGGTGTGGCAAAAGTTCTCGTAATTGAGATTCAAACAAGTTACAGACATTTTTAACTGAACATTTTAACAATACTTTAGTGTTTATGTTTTCTGAAAAGACCACCTTCAATACTAGTGTGTTTCAGATTTAATTTGCCACTGGTAGCATTTGATGGGTTCTCTGAATGACTCAATATCTGTACCAGTTAAGTATATGTTACTCACATACCACTGCATTTAGTACATATTAAATACTTACAGGACATATTTGTTCTTGAACACACAATAGAGTTGATAACACCATTGATATTTCTGCTCTTTATAACCCCAAGCTGGTTCAGTTTTGAAGCAAGCAATTAACAGTTTGTATGCAGTTTGCCTGCTGTGGTGTCCCTATTATTTACATTTGGACAAACAACATGAAAGGGATGAAGCCTTGTAAAGGAAGTATAAGAAAAAATAGAAACCTGCAGATTTTCAGTCAGAAATTTCATCCTCAAGTTCTTTAATGTGTCACATAGGTATCTTTTCAGTCTCTTCTCTTTTTCTGAGTAATAGTTTCTTTCTTCCCAGAAGCAGGTCTGCTTATGTCATCCCTGTGATAAAAGTCATTCACTAGTTTTCACACTGCTGTTGAATCTTGTTGAGCATTCCATCCTCATCCTTCCCAGTGTTCTGTTGATATCATTCTGTTTATTCTTTAGTTGTCTCCTTGAGATGGCCAGGTCTGTTTCAGCTTTCTTCATCAGTCTATATTTCTTTAGAAACTGTCCTTTAATCACATCTTGAAATGATCTCTTCTTTTTTCTAGCCATTGCATTATCCTTGAGTTTTTGTTTTATTCATTTGAGAGTGCAAAGCCACATGCCAGATGCTTTAGAATATCTTCATGCTGCCAGATCTAACCATTAATCTTGCCTTTTTTTGCTAGTGATGGATCTGAATGCTGAGCATTTGTGCCACTGGTGTTTGGACCTGTGTTGTCCTCAGGTGTATTTGTTTGCTGTTGTAATAATTTGTTTTGTCTTTTCATTTTTTTCAGTTCATTCCTGAAATTCTCAATTGTTTCTCCCTGGCTCCTTATTTTTCTGTAAGTGCACTTTGCCCCACTCCATAGCTTCTTTCTTTCTGCTACTTTCTGATGAGATAGAGAACACTCAGGACTTTAAGGAGGTGTTAGGTCAGAGACATGAAAATCTGGCTGAGGCTCTAGTTCTACTGTACAGCTGCTCGTTGTCTTCTTTTCTCCTGTTTTCATATATGCTGTTCAGCCAGCTATTCTCTTTAACTGAGACTATATATAGTTTTTCTTTTCCATTGAACCTTCCATTACTGATACCTGAAATATAATGGTTGAAATGCCTTTAACACTGATGACAGAATAATGATTGTACATATACATTCTACAAGCTTGCCAACTCAGCCCAAGTGGTATGGTTATAAAAAGGGATAAAAACAGAAGTAAAGATAGACCTCATTAATTTATGCTTAAATAATTTACAGGATTTCTTCTTATGGGTTTTGCTTCTGATACCAAAACTTTAGAAGTAGATTGTTCCATGAAAGCCAGCATGCAGCACCCTAATTGTCAACTGCTTGTATGGTTGAAAAATTCAAGCAAAAATAGTTTGTAAGTAATCAAATACACACAAAATGGCTTATATAGGCTTGAAATCTGCTAATTTAGTGCATTTATATATGCGTATTCACTCATACAGGCACTCTACATCCAGACACTAGTGCTCAAACAAAGATGCTGCACTCACACAAGTAAAAGTTGACATGTTTTGACTAATTTCACTACAACTTTTCAAACAGTTTGTAGGGTATAAAACTGTAAAATATGCTTCACCTAAAATTCTGTGTTTTGGACTCCTCTTATTGAGAATTAATGAGGTCCCACTGTATAATGGTCAATCGCACCAGTTTTAATGATAGGGTAGTTGGCAATTTTGGCCAACAGATTTGTTTCAAAACAGTTTAAATCAAACTTACTATGTTTATCAAATTGTATGATCAGGCAAAGAAGCATTACAATTTTTCAATTTCAGCAAAACCATACAAAAAACCAATGGACAATTTTAATTTACCTCTCTTTCTCTTTTACTAGATAAACACCATATGCTTCACTATCTTCCTTCCTTTTTGCCTGCATAGCTCTCATAATTTCTGCTTTTGATTTAGGCATATTGCATCACTGAAATAGAAAACAGCAAAATGCTCCCTTTGTTCACCACGTACACATTATTTGTTGGTGAATATGAATTAAAGGCCTACTTCGCCTCAGCTTATGAGTGGGATGAAGTATTTTTCAGTAGGTGGAAAGAGACAGGCTATTTATGAAGCTTAGAAAAGTTTAAATGGATTTAGAGAAATGGAAGAAAGGAGAAAGGGAGCTGTTGAGATTTTTTCCCACCAGGCGCAAACATTTCACCCACCCGACCAAAAGACATGCCAATAGCTGTTGGAAAAACTAACTATATACTGGACTTAGAAACCTCTATTTAGGAATACAAGGACAAGCCTGTTCATGTGATATTAACTATGATTAAGAATAATAAGTCAAGAAATTGATATGATATTCATATGAATCATAAACATTTAAGCTTGGGGTAATTAATTCAGTTTTTAACTTCAAAATTTAACATGTCTATACCATTACATCACAAACCTTAGTAACGGTAAAGACACCATTAAAGATATATTTAAATGGCCTACATTTCTCTTCTGATTGAGGAAATAACAAATGCTCATTATATATATATATATATCCTACAAAGGTTCTATATGTTTTCATACACGTTTTAGTACTAACAGTAAAGACATTATATTTACGAGACAACTTTATTTAGCAACTTGCCTTACTGATTCTTGAACACTTCTAAAACTTATTTGATTTTGGAGCCAATATGGCTCTTCCCTACATTCTCATCATTCCTATGAGCTAAAGTGCTGCCATCTCTAAGGATGTTGGTTAACATTCCTTGGGAAACATTGCCCATGGAAACGGGAAAGACGCACTTATTTTAGAAATATATATATATTAGCATATCATCTTGCTAATATCTTTGTTACTTACAGTTGCAATACTTGGAAAAATAATTCTGTCACATTTCCCGCTTTCCTAATTTATTCTATCGGTACACAATAAACAATACAAGCTTATTTTACATCCGCTCAATACGAGGGCTGTTCAAAGAATACACGGACTGTTTGAATTGCGCGGCTCCAGTTGATTCCAGGGGAATCCGCTTGGTGTCGCTAGGTTCGAAAAGATCAGCTGATCACGACGCCATTTCCCGATTGCAGATATCTTCATTTGTGTATTAGCTACGCGGTTTTAAGTGAAGTGCGATTTTTTCGTTTGGCGGATTTCAGAATAAATGACCTGAAGGTGCAACGACTTGCTGTGAAATTTTGTGTTAAACGTGAAAATCTGCGACTGAAACTTTTGCTATGCTTAACACGGCTTACGGTGATGTTGCTATGAAGCGTACGGCATGTTTCAAGTGGCATGAACGTTTTAAGGATGGTCGACAATCCATTGAAGATGATGAGCGTCCTGGACGTCCTTCCACGTCAACTGACGACCCACACGTCGACAAAATCAACACCCTGGTGCGGGCAAATCGACGTCTGACTGTCAGGGAGCTTGCTGAAGAGTGTGGGATATCAGTTGGATCTTGTTACGAGATTTTGACCGAAACATTGAAGATGTACCGCGTTGCTGCGAAATTCAGACCTCAGAACTCGTGAGTTTTTGGCCAAACACTCGATCACTGTTCTTCCCCACCCCACCCCCTACTCACCTGACCTTGCTCCTTGCGATTTTTTCTTGTTCCCCAAACTCAAAAGACCCTTGAAAGGAAGAAAGTTTGAGACGATTCCCGACAGCAAGGCAAATGCGACGAAGGAGCTGGAGAACATTACAAAAGCAGCGTACCAGGACTGTTTCAACAAGTGGAAACACCGTTGGGATACGTGTGTGCGTTGGGGAGGAGAGTACTTTGAAGGGGTCCCAGACCTGTAACTTCGAAATAAAGTACATTTTGTTTTATGACGTCAGTCCGCGTATTTTTTGAACAGACCTCGTATTCTTTAAATTAACTATATTTGAATACCTTTATTATTAATAATTTACTTAACATTTTAAAATGATAATCTAATTTTTGTCGCTTATCGTAGTTCGAAGAAATTTTATTGTTCATCATAAAGTTTTACCGTTATTTCTTAAATTCAGCCAATACCTATACTGAAATAAATTAGCATATTAAACACTAATTAAAATGTCAGTAACATGCGTTATAACACCTCGAATTTAAGGTTTTGCTACAATGGGGCTAAAGTATTTTACGGGTACAGAGTTATAAAATTATTGAGATTAGATCAAACTTTTTAATACTCGTATTGTATTACTAAGTTGTACCATTTTAATGAAACAATTGCTTTGAGTAGATTTTTTTAAAACTAAATTTAGTAATTTACTAAGAACGATAACCAAAGGATAAGCAAGAATGAAGTGTTTAACTTTTAGATTATGTGCCAGGCCCAACATAGCCTGGTGGTTAAGGTGATTGACTCGTAATCTGAGAGGAGCGGGCTCGAGTTCCTCATACCAAATATGCTCGCACTTTCAACCGTGGGTGCTTTATAAAGTGACGGTTGTTCCCACTATTTGTTAGCAAGAGAGAAATCCAAAAGCAGCCCTTTAGTCTTTCACTGCTAAATGAGGGACGGCTAGCGCAGATAGCCCGCGTGTAGCTTTGAGCAAAATTAAAAAACAAAAACAAGGATGGGGCTATATATAAATTATTCATAACACAAATAATTTGTTTTTGAAAGCAAAACACTTATTAATAGTAACTTCATCAAGATGTGATGGAAAACAAAATCATATTATTAACTATACTAAAAATAACGTTATCAATAGTATTACACTTTCATATTTATATACTTTATCAATTACATGTATTTACATAATACGAAACATTTCGTTAACAATTTTAATATGTTGCCAGAAAAAATTACAACTTGAAGTACACCTCCAAAAGCATATACTATCAAAACATAAGGTTGCATGTTTTGTTTTTTACTCGAAACAGTTTTAAAATTCACTATTGTATAATTTTGAAGCACGTACCTACTACTATTATTTACGGCCCAACATGGCCAAGCGCGTTAAGGCGTGCGACTCGTAATCTGAGGGTCGCGGGTCGCGTCCTAGTCGCGCCAAACATGCTCGCCCTTTCAGCCGTGGATGCGTTATAATTTCGGTCAATTCCACTATTCGTTGGTACAAGAGTAGCCCAAGAGTTGGCGGTGGGTGGTGATGACTAGCTGCCTTCCCTCTAGTCTTACACTGCTAAATTAGGGACGGCTAGCACAGATAGCCCTCGAGTAGCTTTGTGCGAAATTCCAAAAACCAAACCAAACCATTAAATGTTTATATGTATGCTCATATATTTTATCTTAATAATTTCGATTGAGTGATGATAGCCAAAAGTGCGGAAGTTCACTTTTATCTCAATTTTTTATTTGGTGATTATGAACTTAAATATAAACTAACTTCTAATCCGTGACCTCGTTTTAACTGCACTATACTAATATTAATATTAGGCCTAATGCAAGCATTTTATAACAGGAAAACTAGCTCGAGTAAAACAGTGTTAAACTGTCTCGAAATAATGAGAAACAGGATTAAAGGTATTAGTTTTGTGCCTTGTCACCCTCCTGTGAATAGCAAAGATGTAGAGAAACTTCAAGAATTTATTGACAATAGTAAAAGAATGCTGGTTTTGACAGGAGCTGGAATTTCAACAGAAAGTGGAATACCAGATTACAGATCAAAAGGTATAGGGCTGTATGCAAAAGGATCATCTCGACCAATACAGTTTAAAGATTTTATGTGCGAAGAACCTGTAAGAAAAAAGTACTGGGCTAGAAATTATGTTGGCTGGCCACGTTTTTCATCAGTTAAACCTAATATTAGTCACATATGTTTATCAAATTGGGAAAAACGTGGAAAATTATTTTCCCTTGTTACCCAAAATGTGGATCGTCTGCATCATAAAAGTGGATCTGAGAAGGTAATTGAACTTCATGGGACTACATACAGAGTAAAGTGCATGAGCTGTGGAAACAAGATTTCCAGATTCTTATTTCAGTACATTCTTAAATCTTTTAATCCAGATTTACAGAAGGAAACATTTGAAATCCACCCTGATGGTGATGTTAAAATAGACAGTGGACTGGAACAAGGTTTTCAGGTTGCAGCTTGTGAAAGGTGTGGAGGTATTTTAAAGCCAGATGTTGTGTTCTTTGGTGAAACTGTACCAAAACAAAGAGTTGAAAAGATCTATCAGAAAGTGAACAATTCTGATGCTGTGTTGTCAATTGGGTCCTCTTTAGAGGTGAATAAGATAATGTTTTGCAACTTGTTATCAATTAAAAAATAATATTCTAAATTCCAGTTGTATAAGTATTTTGCTATGCTCTCAAATTTCTGTCTTTTTCAAAAGCAAAGTCATAAATAACATGGCTGATGCCACCAAACTGCTTTTAATAGGTGTTTTCAAATTTTGCTGAATTCTGTATTAGATTACTTAATACTAACTTATAGTCAAAAGAAATTATGTACTTAAGGGTCAAACCAAATTAACTGAGGGCGTTGTCATTTAGGTGAATGTAGAAAGCTTCACAAAGACTCAGCAACTAATAAACACTTATTTACAAAGTCCATCATGAATGTGGACTCTATTACATTGGAATTTAAAAAGGTGAACAACAGTTAAAAAGTAAATAGTAACGAAATTTTGTAATACTAAATAGCCAATCATAGAAAGAATCATTTTATATGTATAAAGAAAATGTATATGAATCAAATGTGATAAAAGCCTTCTACATTCACCTTACTGTCAGTACACTCAGTCAACTTAGTATGAAAGTTAACAACCCCGTTGAAAGTATTCATAATCATAATGGGAATCAAATCATAATGGGAGAGACCTCCAAACTTATGGATAAGGACACAAATATTTAAGTAAAAACTACCCAGTATTAAAAATTCCAGCCACCACAAATGCAAGATTTCAGTGAAGAGGACAGTAGTGTAAAAGCTGAAAGTAAGATATAAAATTGAACAACCAAAGTTTAAATGACAAGCAACTTCTTAACTTATTTGTTCCTCAGGTCATATTTGTGGAACTTCACTTTGGCACAACACCATTTTTTTATACCAAATAGTAATTTTTTGCCAGATTTATTGTTATTAGGTATAAATTTGGCTTTAGTTAATTTCAAAAAATGGGTGGCATGAAAGTCCATTTAGAACTTATATCTGAGTGACGAGCTACATACCGAAAAACCACATCACTAGCACATGAGCAACTCAGGAGAGAAAGTATTAATTCAAAGTGACATGTAAGGAGAAGATCCTGAAAAACTAATCTGCAACAGTAACTTGTATTATTCCTCCAAGCCTTTCTCCTCAAGTGTCCATTTCAACTTTTTGTTTGTTCATCATGAAAACTGCCTAAATGATCTTCAAATTAAGAGAGTAATTAATATCTACTAATAAACAAAGTTGATACTTTTGTGTTTCACAATCATCCATGACTTGTTAATTTTTATTTGTAATATATAAAAATATTTACTGATGAAAATTATCAATTGGCCTTAATGTTTAATTACAATTGTTATATTTTGCTATGCAGATTTTGATAATACAGATGTATTTATAAAGATTTAAATTATATATATATGTCCCATATGTTACATAAAACAATGACTAATACAATGTGTATTTATTGCAATTTTTTAACTTCTAGTTTATAATTATACATATTTAATATTTTCGGTTTCTTGACAGACCATTATTATAAAATTTCAGGTTTATTCGAGCTATCGATTTGTCCTAGCAGCTGTAGAACAGAATAAGCCTGTGGCAGTCTTGAACATTGGTCCAACCAGAGCAGATCACTTCTGCAGTCTCAAGATTAGTGCTAAGTGCAGTGAAATATTATCCAGAATTGTTTTAAACAATGGTTAAAAAAACAGTATTTTAATGAAAGCAATGTATTAGTAAATCTGAAGTAGTATATGGTTTAATAGTTATGTTTGGATATTTATACCTGTATAGAAATGTATTAATATCACTCAAGATCTTTATGAGCTATATAGTACTGTGGGGTTTATTTTGTGTGTATGTATAAAACTAGTAGAGAAATATTTTAAAGAAAAACATATACAGGATTGTGGTGACTATGCTAAATACAGGAAATGGACACACAAAAAAGTGGCCCCTCTTCACAGAAGTCCCAACCTTTAAGCCTGCAAGATAACTTCAGAACTTTATATCCAAGACTGCAACCCATTGATACACATCCCCAGCAACCAATTAGCAATCCTTACAGAATTCACTACCACCAAAACTACCAACAAATAAATGATCTAAGTATGGAGAAAATCATGTCACCAGTTCTAGCCAACATATTTATGACACAGATTGTATCTCAAGCAATCAATTCAGCTTTACCCCAACCACTATACTGGCACAGATATGTTGACAATACAGTTGTTGGATTCACATCTACAGAACACGTATTTACTTTTTTCAGCCACATTAACTCTGTACACTCCAAGTTCATCTGGGAACAGGAAAAAAACTAACCAAATAGCATTTCTCAACCTCATGATCACAAGAACCGATACACAATTCAAAACAAAAAGCCACAGAAAAATCACCCATACTGGACTATACAAATAATCAAATAAACAAAGCCACAAAGCCATGCTCACCTAATAAAATTGACAACAAAATCAACAAACTAAAACAACACTTCATCAACATCAACAAATTTCCTTCAAAAACCATGGAAAAAAACATTATACACACACACCTAGATCAACAACAAACAAATGATAGTAAATCTCAAGATACAACAAACTACAAAATCTTAAATTGCTGAATACCATATGTTTCCGACATCAGCAAAAAAATAACCAACATTTGGAAAAACGTGTAACAAAACATGACATTCCAGTAAACATCAAATTTATCCAAAAATCAGGTACAAAACTGAAGTCCACATTATATTAAAACTACACTGACAAACACAACACCAACATTATTTATAAAGTACAATGCAACAACTGCTACAACTTCTATATTGAAGAAATTAGAATCAATAAACACAAAAAACACCTTTACACATTTTTGAACACTGCAAGTCAAATAAGCACAACATAACCACAGAAAACACCTGGATAGTAATGAGGGAAACAAATGCAAAGTCAAATAAGCTCTACTTATACAACAACTCAAACCAATATAAAGGAACACCTTTATACTTATACTAAATAATAGCCAAACATCTAACTATAATGCCTCCTACAATCCCATACCCATTTATACTCTCGTCCCTAAGACGTGCTCAGCAAGGGTCAGTTGCAAACTCTCTTTGTTAACCAGATGTCCTAGGAATGTTGAAATGTTGTACTCTGCTTTGTTAATAAAAGTGTTAATACTTGTACCAGGTCATCTGAGATACATTTTTACTTGAAGTGGGTTTCTCATCATCAAAGATGTTGTTAATTTGTTATATCTTTTATTAGATAACAGAAAAATATGTAAAACTATATTTATAGAATGCACAAGACGAGATCTGTTGAAATGTGATCTCTAATACTAATTTTAACACTGGCTTTTGTAAACACCTGATTTTTTTTTTTTTTTTATAGTTACATTATCTCATAAAAGGTGTTGTGCAAGTGCTGTAGTTTCTTAGATCTTTTTATTCCCTTTAGCCTATAGAATAATCAAACAAGTTTTTCTGCAGTTGTGGAATCGTTTAAGGATATCTTAGAAATAAGAGAATTGATATCATGGAATAGCCAGTTTAGTTACCTGATATCATTCCGATTTAAAACTTATTGGCTGAGTTAACTCAATTGAAGAAAGATTGGAGGCTGAAAATGGAAAATGAATTTTTTGAAGTACTCAAAGAAGGGTGGCAGTCAGTCACTTGGGAATATCTGTACAAACTCACTGAAAGCATGCCATGTATGTATAAAGCTGTACTGAAACCCAAGAGAATACTGACTAAATATTAACTTATGAAACTGATTTGTTATTTTGAGTTTCATTTGTATATTTGATATTGCAGAGAAACTTGCTTTTTCATTTTGTAGGCTAATTGGAATAAGATCTAAGAAACTACAGCAGGTTCACAGCACTTTTTATACAAAAATGTAACTAAAAATCGTGAAAAGTTCAGGTATTTATGAAAACCAATGTTACAAATAGGACTTGAGATCATATTTGAACAGATCTCATTGAGTGTGTTCTAAAAATCTATAGTTTTACGTTCTGTAATAAAAGATGTAAGAAATTAAAAACATGTTTTTTTGAGGGGGCACTTTTTGTTCAGCCCCTGAAAGTTTGTAATTTTATCATAAAATAATTATGATCTTGCACTCAAGATATGATATTAGTTATTATGTGTCTACATTTACCAATGAATTAATCCAATGACTGCTGATATGCCTTATAGTGTACAGTTTGCATCCAGCAGTTGACTGAAAGTGTGGTGTGTGGCTTGCAAATATTCCATATGCATTTAGAGCAGCTTCAATTAATTGGTTGAAGTTGCCTAAAGTAATATACAGGGTGGCCCACAAGTCCCTACCTAGCCATATATATATCTTATGTATCCAGTGTATCTGTGTGCTGTCACCAGCATTATTGCGCTCATGTACTCACGTACTTGTCACAATACGCTCTTCAACTGTAAATGGGCTTACATCGGCCATATTTCTATGAAAATAAAGAAACAAATTTATAATATATGCGTAATTGAATATAACATAATAGCATATGGATGGGTTGGGACTTACGGGTCACCCTGTATTTTTAGCCTTTATGGCAAGTTTGCCAAATTTGGCAACAAAAACTATTTTTATGAGCTTTCAAAACAAGCCGCTCCTTAACCAACATTAAGCAATGCATTTCAATTAAAAAACTATTATGACACAAAATGGCAGCAAAAATAAAATAAAAAGGAAAGTCCAAACTTATGAAAATTACACAGACTTTACTCTCCTGCATTATAGTAAATAAGATAACAAATTACTTTTCTTTGCACATTTTTATGTTGTTTATTCTCATTATTCATGGAAAGACAGTTTCAGATTACGAGTTGCACACCCTAACACGCTTGGCCATGCCCAGCCGAACACAAAAATAATAAAACTGAATAAGGTATGGTGATAATTATTAGGAAATCATGAAAATAATTTTGGTAGAACGTGCAACAATTGTGGGTTTAGATAGTTAAGCCTGTTGGTATGACAGGTAATGACTGTTTAGCATATTTCACAGGAAGATTATGAGACTTCAACAGTGCTGATATATAGGATACAATAATGGTATCAGAAAATTCGCCACCTGCATTTATTTATTTTTAAATAATAAATTTCATTACTTAAATAATTTAAAAGTACAAATTAATAAATCAAAATATAATACTTAAGAATATTCATAAAAGATACATAAAAAATCAAAATATAATACTTAAGAATATTCATAAAAGATACATAAAAATGTATTTTGTGTAACAGCATGCTGAGTAAGTTAACAGGGGGCCAGATTACTTTGGGAATGAAAAGCGCGGGCCGCATGATTATTATGTTCAATACTCATAAGCTAGAACGAAAGCTCTCTGTAAAAGACTTAACACTAAATTTAGAATGCCACATTAGCCATGTGGGAGTAGCATGCAATACACACATATAATAAAAAACAAACAGAAATATAACCAAAATTTTTATTTACCAAAAGGTTATCAAAGAAGGTGGCATTAGCAAAAACAATTGTCACATCGCACATAGTACATATCTGAATTTCACTAAGCCACAAAAAAGCTAGTGAGATTTATGAAATTGGCGTTTGGCTTTCCAAATATCTTCAATGTTCGGTTTTGAATTGCTGCACCCAATCACTAGAATTGCTTTCAAATTTTCATCAGTCAACCTTGATCGATGTACCGACTTCACATACTTCATTTTTGAAAATGCTTGTTCACAGACATAAGTTGTTCCGAACACTGATGCCATACCAGATTCGAACTGCTTCAGCTATGGAAAATCATCTTAGGTATGCAACTGTAAAATTCAATAAGTTTCCCCTCTCTGTGTTTTGCTTTCAACAAGTCATTTCCTTGCAAATCGATGACCTCCAGCTGAAGTTCCACTAGCACATTATCAATGACACAATAAAAAAGATTCTGAAAAAGGAGAATGTCACTTTCAATTCTCTCGAGATCCGAAAATCTCTCTAAAAATACTTATT
The DNA here is from genome assembly GCF_004210375.1 of Tachypleus tridentatus. Classification (NCBI taxonomy): domain Eukaryota; kingdom Metazoa; phylum Arthropoda; class Merostomata; order Xiphosura; family Limulidae; genus Tachypleus; species Tachypleus tridentatus. The sequence continues at coordinate 171,240,544 of NC_134837.1, read as the reverse complement.
TAAATCACCAATAATCTTTTTCTGGAACTCCAAGTTGACATCTTCTGTGATTCCAGCATGAAACTCATTGAAACATTGAAAATGAGAAAGGTTTCCTTTTTCCAAATGTGCTTCAAATAATGACAGGTTTCTCCAAAATCCTTTAACGATTCTATAGAGATCACAGACAAGGTTATTCTTCCCCTTAAGTTTCAAGTTCAATTCATTCATGTGGGATGTGATGTCAACCAAAAATGACAACTTTGACAACCAGGTTGGATCCGACAGAAGTGGATCGGCTCTATATTTCTCGATAAGAAATATATCTATTTCTCGTCTCAGCTTATAAAAACGAGACAAGACTTTACCGCAGCTGAGCCACCTCACCGCCGTGTGATAAGGCAAGTCACAGAAATCCAAATCAATTTCTTCAAGAGACGCCTTGAACTGGCGATGATTAAGTGCATTACTCCGAATGAAGTTCACTGCAGTAATGACTGGTTTCAGTACGCAAGAAATATCTAAGTCTTTTCCATAGAGTGCTTGCTGATGTATGATGCAGTGTATGAACAGAGCGCTTGGTAGTTGAAGATCTTCCAACTGTTTCCTGATCAGCCCCACCAGACCCTTCTTTACTCCAGCCATGTTTTTTTTCCTCCATCAACTGTTACACCTCTAAGCTGATTCCACTAAAGGTTATAGTCTTGCAAAGTTTTATGCACTTCCATGAAAATGTCTTCTCCAGTTGTTCTTCCGTGCATGCTGCAAACTGATGCCAACTCTTCCGTGATCTGAAAGTCCAAATTAATTCCACCAATGAACACGAGAAGTTGTGACGTACTCGAGAGATCAGTAGACTCATCCAGTTCCAGAGAATACCATAGGAAGTTTCTAGCTTTTTGACGTATTTGTAATGCGATGTTCTCTCCAAGTTCTTCTGCTCTTCGTACAGCTGAAGTTTCTGAAAGGCTGATACTTTCAAAGAAATTGGCTTTTTCAGGACACAGCTCATTTGCTGCATCCATCATACACTCTTTGATGAAGTTGCCGTCAGTAAAAGGTTTTCCTCGCTCTGCCATCCTATGCACTATTTTGTAATTTGTACGAGTGACAGATTCATTTTCAACAAACTTTCTCGTGAAGAGATTCTTTTGATATTCAAAAACACGTTTCATGGATTCAAATTTTTCAGAACGGAACTTTTCTGAAAATTTCAAATATGTTGACAGATGTTTTGTTTCATAGTGACGCCGAAGATTGTACTCTTTCAAAACGGCAACACTTTCGGTGCATGTCACACAAGTAGCTTTCTGGTTTTTTGTTTCCACAAAGAAGTACTTTTCTTCCCATTCTTCATTGAAAGCACGACACTCAGAGTCCACTTTTCTTCTTTTAAAAGCAGCCATAACGATGGGTGAAAAAACAGGATCTGAAAATGAAAAACACAGAACGCTGTGAGAAATATATTGTACTGGTCCAAGAACGCACAAACAAAATATATTGAAACGTACGTTTGCCACGACACTCACCTAAAAACGAGTTACGAAAACCGCATAACCCGACTACTAAGAAAAATGAGCTTGCTGAAGCGGTAACCCAAGGTCGCTGAATTTACAAGACGAGTCGATAGAACGAGGGTTAAGTCTGTACTTGTTTTCGAAATCCTAATGCTTTCATAGATACGTTCCTCGATATAAATGAACGGGCAGCAAGGACGAAAGAAGAATTTTCCTATTGGATAAAAGTGCGCGTGACAGCCTTATTTCTTTTTATCATAACGTCTTGTGTTTGCCAGCTTAAAGCGACCATCGGTGCGATTTATTTTGTTATGACAATCGGACATTTGATGAAATGTCAATTTTCATTTCCAAGCGGCCAGCTGCTGGCGGGCCGGACAGAATGACCTCGAGGGCCGTAGTTTGGTGACCCTGTTCTATGGCATCAGTACAACATTTTATAACAACTTCATTCAAGTTTATTTTCGAGCCCCGTAATATAAAAATACAAATCCTTCACAACATATAATTCATTGATTTTATTTGCTGAAAACAAGTTTTCTAATAATAAATTAAAATGTTTGGAAATATGTGCAACTAAAAAACTGCATAATACTGTAAAACATTAAAAAAGACAAAAAATAAGACAGTGAAAGAGACAACATTTTATTAGGTTATACAAACTGAAGTACATATACAGCAAAACAAAAATCACATTCAATAATAATCTCTTTTAAAACATATCTTAGTTGTAGAACACTGCACATATACTTGTAATATTTTCATGATATAAAAATAGATGAACACTAGCATAGATAAAGATAATACAGCTAGTTGTAAAAAAATATTTTTCTGTGTCACTTTACTATATGCTCTTCATAGTTTTCACAACAAGTCATCAAACGTTTTCCCCATATATCAAACATCGGCCTTAATGGCATTGATATAATGAATATACATTCTGAAACACAATGAAAAGATAATGTTTCTATTTCAACATTTTCCTATGAAGTGAAAATCATTTAGCCTGAATGAACTGAGCTGGGCATTTTCACAAGATCGGATAACAATTTTACAAAAATTTTAGCCAATAATCAATTTTGAAGTGTGATGCTAACATACGAATGGATATACATGATATTAAGTCGTATATGGAAACCATATGGTTAATTCAAAATGAGTATTAGTACATACAAGTGATTAATTTATCTAGTAAAAAGTAGAACTGTCACAAATCTCCATTTAAAAAACAAAATAGTCATACCAGTAAACAAATAATGTGGTTGATCACATGAAATACAATTACTAAAAGCTAGATATTGTAAACTCAGCAGTAATTACATCAAGGTTCTTCTCACTTCTTATCTCACAGTAGGGAATATATACATTTTTATTGTCTGGGCATGTAAAGCCATGAATTGATTTTTTAAAGAGAAGTCATATTACTATTTGAATAATTTTAGGCATAGCTAGGTAATGGAAACCTTGTTATTTGTACTTACTAGTAAACATATACTAACTGAAGGAATGTAGGTTATATTTACCAGTAAAGTTTAACACAGATCAGGATGTGGTAGTTTTAGAAAGTAGCTACTGTTTGTTTCATAATTTTATGTAGGCATATAAATGTTAAAAGTCTTACATAGTCATATGGGAAGAGTTTGACCCTCTTCAGTACTATCTGATTAAGCTATGTCATGTTAATGTAAGATTTTATCTCAATTTGGAATATTTCTATGCACATTTTCCAGTATAGCATGAAACTTTAACAAAATAGTAATATATGTATCCATACTTGCTTGTCTCTAGTTATACCTAAAGTCTTCTCAATGTGTTTATACAAAGCCACAGAATGTTTCTTATTTTCTTGTCTTCCTAAAGCCCCAATACTCATTAATGTTGCCAACGCACATGGTTCATTATCTCCTCCAAAGGAAATCAATTGATTGGTATTAACATGAACAACAACATACTAGATAAAATAGAAAACCAAACTCATTCACAGTATTTCAACACAAATTGAGTATTAAAATTATGATGTTAAAAACAACTATAGTTACCACTTAATTTAAGTTAAAACTCTTGATAAATTTATTCATTGTACACTTCAAATTCCAAATGTGTTTAAAATAAATTTGTGAGTTGACATCTGTCCGTTAATAGAACATGGATGTGAAGTCGCATATAATATGCCTAACATCACACTAATGAAGATCCAAATACAGCAAAATAAAATATTAAGAACAGCAAACCGACTATCATGATACACACCCGTAAACTATGTATACAAAATCAGTAACCTACCCACCCTTAGAAACAGGCTCATAGAAATATAAAAAATATAACTTAAAAGCAGAACATAGAAATCAACTAACTGCATTATTATGTAAATTAACCAGTGCACCTACAAAATACATTTCACCATATAACATATTTCACCAGTCATAAATCACTCAACAAAATACATAATCACAGATAAAGTAAATACATGTTTATATTTATATGTATTTCCTTTCAGATCCGGGCACAAGACAGGTAAAACTTTCGGCGCCTGTCCTGTGAAAGTGGGTTTTCTCGGGGCACTCTCGTTTCCCCCCCACATCCAAATATCAGACACTGGATCTTTAGAACCCTAGCCAAGGCAACACTCTTGCCGAGCCCTGAATCGGGTCATTTCGAATTGATATCTGCTCTTCGGACTTCGGGCTGCAGCCTGGCTCACTTCTCCTGTGCCACCTTTGTTTCGCTCTCCCCCCCTTCTCACCTGTCAATTTTATTATGCTCCACTGCACTTCACCTTAAATAAGTAAAAGTAATATACAGGCAAAGTTAAATCTTTCATGTGAGGGAACGAAGAGGAACCACAACGTTCCTGACCACCCCTGTTGGGGAGAGAATTCTTCAGACTTCTCTCTATCTCTCTAAACTAAACCCCTGCCAGTTATCCCTGTGGTAACTTTTCTGACACCTCTTGTTAAAAGTCAAAAGGATCGACAGGCCCCGCTTTCGCGGTCCGTATTCGTAACTGAAAATCAAGATCAAGCAAGCATAGAGGGTCAATTATAAAAAAAAAAATAGTCTTTCTATAAACAACATGCACCTAATAAACGATCATACACTTAAACACTTTTCAGTTGGCAACGGCTCATATGATGTACTCGATTTCATCATAGTTCCCAAGGACACAGTAAACTGAATACGTATCTAACTTTAGTGTACATGATGAATCACCAGCAAGGTACGTGACTCTCTCAATGTACACATACACTAAAACAGACTGGCTTACCTTCAACACTTCACTATATTCCTATCTAGCACACTCAGTTGAACATGCTAACAATAAAATAGAATTAGACAACTACGTTAAGCAAGTTACTGAAGTCATGCACAAAGCCATAAAAACACAATTCTAAAACAAGGAAAAAACACTCTTATAATCAATGGACTTTAACACCGGAAATTTACGCACGAATAATCAAACGTAGGCAGTTAAGACGAGCACACTTTGCAACATGTGACCCGACCATCAAAACACAGATCAACAGAACAAACGCAAAAATTAAACAACAAATTAAAATAGCAAAAGAAATAAGTTGGCATAACTTTTGTAAAAACTTAGAAAAAACAAAAAACAGCCAAAAAGAATTTTGGAAAAAATTAAGAGTATTTCCTCGGACAAAAACACAAATTACTTACTATAACACATCACACACAACAACACAATCGCAAGGACGGACTCGGAGAAAGCCGACTATTACGAATCCTTCTTTAGTCACCTAAACTCCACCGACTTTGACACCTAACACTAACAACATGTTAACAACTACATACACATAAATCAATCTTCTTTCGCACCACAATTCCCCAGTAAGACACTAGAAAGCTATTCCAGTTCAATCAATGGAAAAATTACCCCCGCTGAACTCAAAATTAACATTAAAAACTTAAAAGACACTTCACCCGGACATGATCAAATACCAAATATTATTCTCTAAAAAGGCTCCAGTCTCCTATTACAACATCTCACAAACATCATGAATTTCTCACTAACAACAGGTTATTACCCCGACATGTGTAAAAAAGCCATTATCACCACGATACCAAAGAAACAAACAAACAGGACAAATTCTGATAAGTTCCCACCCATCAGTCTGTTAAGTTGTCTTGGCAAACTGATGAAGAAAATCATTTCAAATCGCCTCCTTCATTTCTGTGAAATAAATAACATCCTACCCGAATCTCAAAATGCTTTCAGGAAAAACAGACAAACAATAGATCACCTCACATGACTCCCTGAATCGGCTTACAAAGCATTTAATAACAGTCAGGTAACCATAGGTGTATTTTTAGATGTTAAAAAAGCATTTGACAGTGTTTGGCATAACGCCATTAAGTATAAACTAACTAATTTGGAAGTCAATCAAACTATTATCAAATGGATATCAAATTTCCGAACAGATAGAACAGCTGAAGTAAGAGTCAACAAAACTTTATCAAAATCTTTCAAAATAACTGCAGGAGTGCCCCAAGGATCCGTACTCTCGCCACTCCTTTACATTATTTTTTGTTAGTGATATACTTTTTCCTAGTCTAACGTATACTTACAATTCACAATACGCAGACAACATTGCTATCTGTAGTATTTCTAGAAACCCGCTAATGGCTACGTCTCGCGTTCGGGAAACTCTAAATACTGTCTCGAGCTGGAGCAACAAGTGGTTTTAAATCCAGCAAAAACGCAAGCAATCACTTCTTATAGGAAATTATAAAGAAAAACTCTAGAAAAAGTAAACATCACACTTGGCAATACCCCTATCAACATGAGCAAGCACATCACATCCCTTGGCATCACTTTCAACTCAAGATTAACATGGAAAAAACATGTTAACAACATACACTTATCCATCAACAAACGCATTTCACATTGATGACCATATCTAGTAAACACTAACTGCTTACCAGAGACCAAGGCTTACATTCGTCCGTTAATAGAATATGGATGTCAAGTCACATATAATGTGTTTAACAACACACTACAGAGATCCAAATGTAACAAAATAAAATATTAAGAGCAGCTAACCGACAACCATCATACACAGCTGTAAACTATGTACACAAAATCAGTAACGTACCCACCCTTAGAAACAGGCTCACAGAAATATCATACAAATATTACTTAAAAGCAGAACACGGAAATGCATCACTTTGTAAATTAGCCAGTGCACTTACAAAATACATTTCACCATATAACATATTTCAATAATCACAAATCACTTAACAAAATACATAATCACAGAGAAGGTGAATACATGTTTATACTTATATGTATTTCTTTTCAGATCCGGGCACAGGACAGGTAAAACTTTCGGCGCCTATCCTGTGAAAGTGGCTTTTCTCGGGGCACTCCTGTTTCCTCCACATCCAAATCTCAGGCACTGGATCTTTAGATCTCAGCCAAGGCAATGTTCTTGCCCAAGCCTGAATCGGCTCGTTTTATGTTGACATCTCATCGGCTTTCCGGACGTCGGGCTCCGGCCTGGCTCACTTCTTCTGTGCCACCTTTGTCTCGCTCCCCCCTTTCTCACCCGTCAATTTATAATGCCCCACCGCAATTCATCACCTTAAACAAGTAAAAGTAAAATACAGGCAAAGTTAAATAATCTTTCATGTGAGGGAACGAAGAGGAACCACAACGTTCCTGACCACCCCTGTTGGGGAGTGCATCTTTTGGTATTGGATATATTTTTAGGAGTTTGAGTTTGCTCTCACCATATAGAAATTGACACCAACTTCTATCAAAGAGAACCTAAATGTGAGACAAATTATGTACTTTTTAAGTATGGACTGGTAGATCAACTTGCAAGAAGTACAACACTTCTGTTAATGATGTTTAGAAAAATTAAATAAATTACAGTTCACAAATGCATTTAAAAAATTAGACTTGGATGAAAACAAGTAATTTGAATGGTTGATATTAATGGAAGAAAATTTCAACCTGTTACAAATAAATTCAATTTTTACGTTCAACCTCGGCTGGCCATAAGAGTACTATGACATCACTCTGTTTACTTAATGTTACTTACTATAATAAAAAGTCATTTACCAAACATTTTCTAACTCACCAGTTAATCCAATCCATTCTGTAATGCCTCAACATCTTCAATATAGCAAGAATTACCCAAGAGTTGAATGCCATAAGCAAACTTTAGTAATTTACGAATTATGCCACTATCAATATCGTTAATTAATATAAAAAAAACAACAAAGTAAAGTTTATATCGTAGACTTAGAATAGAGTATCGACAGTGTTATACATATAACGCAAACTAACGTGGCAGGGGTTTAGTTTAGAGAGAGAATTGTTTGTTTGTTTTTTTGGAATTTCGCACAAAGCTACTCGAGGGCTATCTGTGCTAGCCGTCCCTAATTTAGCAGTGTAAGACTAGAGGGAAGGCAGCTAGTCATCACCACCCACCGCCAACTCTTGGGCTACTCTTTTACCAACGAATAGTGGGATTGACCGTAACATTTTACGCCCCCACGGCTGGGAGGGCGAGCATGTTCAGCGCGACGCGGGCGCGAACCCGCGACCCTCGGATTACGAGTCGCACGCCTTACGCGCTTGGCCATGGTTTGGAGAGAGAGAAATCAAAAGAGTTCTCTCTCCAACTGGGGTGTTCAGAAACGTTGTAGTTCCTCTTCGTCCCCTTACATGAGAAATTTTTTAAAATATTCGTGGAATTTTTACTTTATTTTTAGTATTTCAAAAATGAAGTTGGGTATTTGTGAGTGAGAGGAAAAACGTTATACATATAGATCAAATAGTAGCACTTTAAAGTGCATTATTTGTAATACCGCTTAGTTTAATTATAGAAAAGAAATCTTCATAATTTTTATTAAGAAAAAAAACATTTAAAACAGATTTCTAACTTTAGTGGTAATAAGTACATATTTATGGTTACATAAAGTTACAAAATTAAACAAAAGGAAAAGATAATTGATCGTTGAACCTACCGATAGTGGTTTTCCTAAATACTATTGAATAACTTCATCAGCCGTTTTTCAAAAAAATCACAAGGAATTTTATCCTTTGGAAGATTTGTATTCAGCGTGAAAACCGGCATTTTCAAAAATTAAACACAACACTATCTGTAAATTAGTGTCCAATTATAATGTAAAATAAAGAAAGAAATTTTTTGTGACTTTCAAATAAAAAACTAAATATAAATAAAAATCTCTCGTGACTCAAAATTAATTGAAGCACATGAAGCTGGAAATATTTTGACTTAGAATTTGTTTGCATCAGGCACTCAAAGATAATTAAAATAAATACTTAGTATTGATTAAATAATTGTAAGAAAAAGAAACTGTGATGAACAATCCAGCTAAACCAAAAGAAGGTATTTGGTTGAAACATTAGTTAAATTTTACGTTTCTTATATTTATTTCAAATATTGTTTGTATATCTTATGACATTAAAAGTCTGTCGTTGCATAAAGTATAACATGCCGACCAGAAGGGATAACTAAATCTGGTTCTTCTGTGATGAATCTGCATATGTATCTTTGAGAAAAGTAAAAACTTAAATAGACTTATCAAGTATAACTTTAAACAGTATTTTCTGTTTTACAAAAATGAAATTAATTCTTCACTCTTATAACAATAACTTGTGAAGTTAAACATATTATGATGTTACTAATGGTCTTGTGAGCTGCTGGTGTTTGGTGCTTCTGGTGAGTTACTTCATGTCTTTGATAACTATGATGTATAACGTCAGGGGAACAAAGAATAAAGTGGAACTTGAAATGGGTCCAGTTAGACTTTAAAACCTATAAGCTTCCACTAGTAATTTGCTAAAGAAGCTATTGACATTTGTTGTCCCAGAAGAGTTACTATGTGACTAGAATAGGACATGCTATTTGTTTCCTGTGAGGGTTCGTGGACAAAAGGAAGAGAGTAAAATGTAGAGGGTCCAATTAAAATTCGTGCTTTTATGGATTCTCGCTAATTTTCAGTGTTATGTAATATTGAAATAATGTGTATTTTTGTAGATTTACTGTTGATCAATAATCATAATTTTGTGACATTAGGTTAAGATTTGCTAAGTTAGGCCACTTGTTTTTTCTTCGAAATGCTACCATCTGCTCTTCTACATGTATTTCTGTGAGAGTATTTAATGCATTTTCTTTTTTTACTAAAAAATGGGTGTCTTGCCGAATAGATCACTCTTAGGATGAGACCGTTCACTTTATCATTCTTATCTGTCTGTCGCATTATATGATCTAAAAGCTGGCCAGTGTTTATCTACTGGTTATATAGCTAATGCATTAAACTAGTATATTTATTCTATATTCAGTAAGAAAGGATAACATGCTTATCATTTCGAATTTTATAGGTTATTTTTATTGTATAATTTTTAATTATCACAAACTATAAAGCAACTATATGCCAACACAATGCCAAACGCTACCACCAGAGGTACGTTATAGGGGCGAGTTCCTAAGCAATCATGATGCTAACATTTGTCACCAGGAAGCGTCACGTTAGGGGCGCGGTGTAGGCATAAGTAGCTAAGCGGTCATAACAGACAGCAAGAGGCTATTACCAGAGGCTGTGACGTTAAAGTCGCGCTGCTAGGCCGGCATATTAAGCGGCCATAATAGATATTTACCTAATTGTAACACAAAGTAGAGATCGTATTTCTTATTAATTGATGTTAAGCATCCTTTTCAGGACGAATTAATTATAAATTATTTAATTAGCTATAAAAGAATGGTTATCATTAAATTATGTACATTTTCTTGCCATTTAAATAGTGCTAAAAGAAAAATATCTTAATTAAAACTTACCCAATCAAGATTTTGAGTACTAATGTATTAGTTAATTACATTAACTGTTTTAAAAGAACTATATCTTACTCAATGAAGCGATTAAAGGTTTTCAGTGACATGAACATAATTAAAATTTCTGGTCACAATAATTATTTTAACAATTTATTAATTTTCTCAATTTCGCGATGTGATCTCCATTCACATCTGTTAAGGACCTATTTACATGTAAACGTCAATTAATTACCATTATTTTAATTACTGTTCAGTAAGCTTTTACTTTAGTGACCAAAAGATGCTGCCACAGAGCGGAGGTTATGAGAAGGGGATGATGATATCATCAAAGATGACAACATCACAGTTCCAATTTTTACCACCGAGGGCATGTCGTTCGAGGTACGTTATTTAATTTCCATGACAGGCGACCATGATGTAATAGCGTTGAAGTTATAGCTCTATGTAGTGTCACGTCTGAATATATATGTTCACTGTTTCGAAATCATAATATTTACTAAAATAATTAGTGTCACACATTTAAGTAGAATTCAAATTTCATTTTATTTTAAGCGGATTGACTTTACTAAGTAATAACAGAAGTATATAAAAGATTGTACACTAACTTGTATGAAAGCTAATTTAATTCATACATATTTCAATATATTATGTTCTCAGATAAAAAAAATCGATATTTCTTTGAGTATTTAAATATTTACACCTTCAAGAAGTTAAGACTATGTATCGAACTTTCAGTGTTATATCCAAACGACAAATATATGAGATTTAGATCGAAACTTAGTGTAATGGAAATATATGGTTTGTATATGTATATGCTTATATGGTTTGTACACGTACTGGATTTATAAAACCTGAACGAAACGATAAGTATTTTCTTTTATCATAAGAAACTTGAAAGATATGGACATGGAATTCCTAAATTTTTATCCGTTTCCTATAAACGATCGAAATACTTGTTTTTGGAGCCATTCCTAGGTGACATTTTTTTAGGTGTCAGTGAACCATAGTATGCAGCGTTGAATCAAAATATAAACAATTAATGTTTGAAAATCATGATATTTACTATAAGAATTATTGTTACATATTTAAGTATAATTTTATTATTAGCGGATTGACTTTACTAAGTAGCAACAGAAGTATAACAAGGTTTGCATACTAACTCATCAAATATTGAGAATATACAATTATTGTTTAGTACAGCTGTTTAAGGAACTTACATAAAATATTACAGTGTATTATAATCGTCTACTAAGTAATAAATATCATTTAAACGACATGTGAAAAACCATATTTCTTGACTTTTCAATAACTATAAAGTAAATGCTAATTACAGTTTCTTATTATAGTATATTTTGTTTTTGTTACAAAACAGAACTGTTATTTAAACTTTAATCACTTGGTTTATGGACTAACTATGTAGTATTGTAAAATAGTCCCATGGGTTTTCCTCCAAGTCTCTCACTAACACTTAAGTTTTCCAGCTTTACATTGCTTTTAAAAGCAGCACACATCACATGGCAAAGCCAGATTTGCCCTTTTATCATTCTTAATCAGGAGATCTTGAAATAATTACATGTTTAGTGTATTTGGTTGATTATAGTTTAGTAACATCATATAGTGTTGTCATATTCTTCTCTTGTGTGTTAAATAGAGTACTGTTCGTCATATTTTATGTGTATATGTAGTAAAGTTAAACAAAAGTTACGTTTTTGAGCTTGATAGAAAATGGTAAAACAACGTGAATGTTTCGCCATCAGGAAGAACGTAGTGTCTTTGTATATCCTGACTGAAAGTGAGTTTTGAACATTTTACATCACTAATGTGATAAATGTTCTTATTCTATAATAGTAATTAATCACACGTAGTACAACTAATTTGTGATCTCATTCAAACATATTACATTAAATAATATTTTTGACATTGCCATGGACATGACCAGGTGGACAGGGCATTCATCTCGTAATCTGAGGGTCGCGGATTTAAATCTCCATCCCACCAAACACATTCACACTTTTAGCCGTAGGGGCGTTATAAAGTGATGGTCAATCTCACTATTCGTTAGTAATAAGTTGGCGGTGGGTGGTAGTGTCCAGCTGCTTTCCCTCTCGTCTTACATTGCTTAATTAGGAACGGCTAGCGCAGATAGCTCTCGTGTAGCTTTTTTTGCAGTGAAACACTTGTTTGTTTGTGAAAAAGAAAGAAATTAATTACTTTGAACATAACGTATACTTTGCTCATTAATATTCTTACAAATCAATCACGTATTCGTTACGTTTCATCGGTAATAGAAATACACTAAACGTTTAAGGCAGTTTTAATAATTTTCTGTCGCATCGCTTCTCGTTTGAGATATCAAAGGGCCATTAGATGCAGGCATGATGAATAAATACATTGACTCTGAAAAAAAAGTTCCATTGAAAAAAACCAACTGAATAACGAATAAACTGAAATTTTCATAACTTGTTTAAAAATAACTGGTTCGTAAACGTGTTTATACATCCATTAATGACATTTAAGTCTGGTATATTTTAACATATAATATATAGATCTTGGGAACTCAATACTATTGTAGTTGCATTTCTAAAGAAAAGGATCTGAAATAAAATGAGAATAATAATAGTTACTGTCAGTAACTAACTCTATATTTCTATAACTTTAATAACGTCAATAATAAAAACTGATATTAGTTATCTACTGTATTGTCAGTAACAAATTCTGTATTTTTATAATTTGAATAACGCCAGTAACAAATTGTGATGTGGAATAGATTGGTTTTACAAAAAATGTGAATGTTCAAAAAATCTTATTGTACATTTATTTATGTGTACGTTTTCTTCAGAATTTTATTTAGACCAATATTTGGCAAAAGGAATCCACAGATTTCTTGTTTAAATGTGTTTTTCCGTAAACTTGTACATGTTTGGGTTTTGAAATGCAGCAGTATTTCATGTATATAGTCAAACTATGTAGAATGATAAACTCTAACGAAATTCATAATTTATAACTGAATAAACATGGTACATATTGGTGCCTTGGGATAAAAAATTATAACACACGATGACCATGTGATTACATAAACACCTGTTCTTTTGAGGACAAGCCATCCTCTTCTGTTCAGATAACTAGTATTTTTATCTTCAGTTCGTTTTAACTAAGGATATTGCATAATAATTATCCAGCATAAATTTATGCTAATTTTTTACTTATTTTTCACAACCATTGATAGGGTGCAATTGCACTTCCGTACCTTCGATCACTGGAATCTTCCTGGTTTTACTATTTGGATCCTACCTATCTTCATGTCATAATGATGTGTATGATGTTGTGTTACACACATAACCCCATGCCTGATCTGGTTCTGGGAACTCCCTCCTTAATAGGCTTTTATACAGCAAAAAAAGTGTCGAGATTTAGAAGTTGTTCAGGCTAATGTCAGCAATTAAATTCAATGAAAAGAGGAAGTGTTGTAGGAGGAAGAGTTTGGTTTATTTTAAATTTCGCACAAAGCTACTCGAGGGCATTCTGCATTAGCCATCCCTAATGTAGCAGTGCAAGACTAGAGGGAAGGCAGCTAGTCATCACCACCCACTGCCAATTCTTGGGTTACTCTTTTACCAATGAATAGTGGAATCGACCATAACATTATAACGCCCCCACTGTTAAAAGGGTAAGCATGTTTGGTGTGACGGGAATTTGAACCTGCAACCCTCAGATTACAAGTCGAGTGCCTTAACCACCTGGCCAAGAGGAAAAATGGTACTGGACTTGTGTAACTCACACAAAATACAGAGAACTCGAGTGAGAACGCTCGACATTTGGCATTTATACATATTAATGGTCCTGCGTTCAGTATTTAGCTGTAGTTATTTGTTAAGGCTATAGGTATGTATACAGCTGTATACAGTCATTTAACAACATTTTTCAGGAAATTATTATTATGCTAAAATCAGAGGTTCGTGTGGCTTTGTGCAAAATTAAAAAACAAACAACTAGACATTGTGTGCTCCTGGTTGCTGGTTATGAGTTCATTAGCGACTTATGATTCTGATTTTAGACGCTTCAGAATATTCAGTTGCTTGTGATACTCGCTGTGTTTCGATATAATGGTTTAGTTCATGATTTTAGAGTACTGTGCTGGTTATCTTCGTTTTTGTTTGTTTTTTTCGGGTATTTGCGTAAAACTACACAAGGTCTTTCTGCACTAACCGTCCCTAATGTTTAACTGACAGACTGAGGGAAAAGTAATCAGCCAGTAACATCCATCGCCATTTCTGTGGACACTAATGAAATAGTAGGACTTCACTGTCACTCTTAAAACGCACTTACGGCTACAAAAAGTGGAATGCGATTTTGTGGTAATAGGACACGAACCTTGTAACCTTGCATTTATGGGCTAGTCTGTACACAGGAAGAGTTAAATAATGCTGTTAAATATTGTTATTTTATAACTCTTACTTGTCTGTCTTTTGGCCAAATATAAAACTATTCTTTAAAAGGCTCACATCCTTACCATATGTTATTATTTATTGCAGCGAGAAAGTTTATTTAAACCATGTTTATTAAGAATAAACTAAGAGATTTATCGTAAATTATCGTAAGTATTCGTCAAATTTCGTGTCAACATTTGTACAAATTGTTTTTGTAAAGAAAAATTGTTCCAACTAAATTAAAATTGTGCTGAAGTAAATGGTATGTTTTCCTGGAGTGTATTTGCATCAATATCAGCTACAATAATTAATAATTATTATTTCTGTTTATGATGAAGCTACTGCCGTTAGCCGTAATTTTAAATTACTAACCAGATGGAAGGCAGCCAGTTTGCAGCACCTTATCAATCACCATCCATGCTGAGGAATGACTGCCACTTTAATAACACACCCACTGCTTTAAGTGCGGGAACCTTTTGTAATATCACACGGATTTGAAGCCGGCTTATTAGATTTCCGGCTGAAATCTAGAGCTTTATCATGGAGTCAATCGGCGCCCCTCAATAATTCATCGACTAAAATGTTCTATATTTAATTATTAAATTGTAAAGTTTTGATTAACAAAGTCCTTATTAATAAAAAGTACGGGTGAATCAGCCACCTGAAACATATATAGCGAATTTACATATTTAGAAATAACTACATACTGGTTTGGCTCTTATGAAATTCTATTGTAAATTAATTAAAACAGAATACTTTAATCCATAAATATACAACAACATCGAGATTTCTTTCGTTTGCTGTATTGTTTACAGCTCATCGTTAAATAAGAACAAAGAAAACATAGACTTTATGTGAACAAACCCTGACTTCCAGTTTGATGAACACAGAATCAAGATATGTCTTACTTATTAAACAGGAATTTTTATTTCTTAAGTTCAAGTTACAAGTTTACGAAAATCATAAACTTGATAGATATAACGACAAAATAAAAAAGTGGCGTATTGTCATATTGCCCGTAATATTTTCAAAACTTGAACTTTATTAATGATGCCCGACCTGTCAAAGAATGATGGATTGAAATTTAATATTCCACGTAAGATTGATATTTTTCAGCGGTTTTTGTTTAACAAACTCCCCGACCCTAATCTTAAAAAAATCACAGATTGAGAAAATAAAAACAATTTGAAGTATACTTAAAAAATCAACGAGAATGGTGCAAATTAAATTTAAAACGCTTCATAATATGAGCATTAAAAGCACACAAACTGACAAATGGTGTATATATATATATTAGCTCAGTTATCCGTGCTAGTAATAAACAACTCTAGGCAGTATGTGTCCAAGGCCTTTCTCAGCATAATCTTCTCCACCAAACCTTGTGATATAACGTTCCAGCAGGAATTAGGATAAACTTTGCCCAGTAATAGGATGTGAGCCATGCAATTAAGATGGCTTTTGCCCTTTTAAGCTGATGTGCCCTGTACAGTTAAGATGCTTTTTGCTCCTGTAAATTGGTGTGACCTACACCGTTAAGATGGCTTTTGCTTCTGTAAGTTAATTTAACGTATACAGTTAATATTTTTTTACCCCTGCAAGTTGATGTGACCCAAACAGTAAAGATAATTTTTGTAGTTTTTGAATTTCTAAGCTTATAATAAATATATAGTTTTATTGCTAAGCGACACAGACACTCAATCCTACTGATTATGGTGTACTTTAATCTTGTGACGTAACATGATGTCGAACGTGTTTTCGCCAAGTTCTCGACTAGTCAGAATCTGAGTTAAAAATATAATTTTTTTTTGTGCCAACTTACAATCCCCTAAAGTTCTAACAGATAAAACTGTTAGATTTTTACCTTTCTATAAGAAGAAAAAGAATGTATATTTATTGAATAAACCAGTTTTAGGTTTGGGTGAAACCTTGCATAATCTTACGTAATTAAAAAAACAATGTATATTAGTCAGTCCGCGAGCGTATGCTTGCCATTTCACATGAAAACATATTGGCTAATTGCACATTGGTATTTTTACGTATATACAAGCGCAAAAGTAAACCGTTCTCGCATTGTTCTATACGCGAGTTAAGCGACACGATTGACTTTAAAGACAATTACATCAACAACATAAATAAATACTCAAGGAAAGCTATTAAATTAATTCTTGACTTTTCCGTGACTTATAAATAACGAAATACAATTACATCGTAATACAAATTCTAACAGGCGCCTAAAAATCGTCAATCAGGCCTAAACTTTAAGTACTTTTGTTACGCGAAGAAGGAGTGTGCTAACTGTAATCATTTATGAGAATTAGCCATAATAACAACTGTCACAACTTATTCATTTTGGATGCTCTACATGTAACTCATTGCGCAAAAGAAAATAATTACAGGCTTAAGATAATGTGCAAATAAAATTTAGATATACTTATATACACACAATAAACAAAACAAAACAAAACATGACGTTTCCAACTATCTTAACGCAGACGCACTATCGACCCGACGCTTTTTTAATATTTTAGAAAGGAACTAAAAAAAAAGTTGACACGATTACTGAGGAAAAAATAAAAATAAAATAATTAACAACAAACGAGAAAGTGGATTTTTACATTTCCTAATAGCATAATTTTAAAAATTCATTGTTTTATAATTATTTCATACGTCACTTTATTAAAAGTTTGATCACAAAAAAATCTCAGTATCTCAGTCGCAGTTAACGGTTATCCACAGAAACAACGTATTTATACAAACGATGTTGTGTGAGATATATTTCGCTTGTAGTCTTTCTATGTTTTTATAATTCTTTATTTTAAATCTAAATATAACAATTACGTATTCTGCATAGCGGGTTAGGTTTCATTCATGTCTAACTACGTAATAGAACAGCATTATCTAAAGGATTTATCTATTTAAAATATATATCCTTCTCACATGCATGATATCTCACTTAAAATTTTATATATACGAAAAAATATTTGGGGCTTTGGCTCTTATACAGAAGGTCAAGGAACAATCTCTTCTGTATACATTTTTTATGTTTATTTTTCCTCAGCAGTAGTTCAGTAGTCAAATAATTTTAGTAGATACGTCGTATGTGAAGCACGAGTTTATTGTTATCAATAAATTGTAATATTAATTTCGACTTGATACTCGCAGTGGGTAGAGCAAAGATAACCCTTTGTGTAGATGTGAGCTTTACAATGAACACGGCTAAGACAACTAAGAAATTCCTTGTCATGATTTTGAAAGTGAGAACAACAAAGTCTATTTTTTACAAACAGTTTTTGTGTTTTTAAAGCGTTTTCTTTTGTCGTTGTTTGTGTAAGCATAAAGCCATACATAAGGCTATTTGTGCTTTGCCCACCACAGCTATCGAAAATCGGTTTCTAGCAATATGTTCGCAGACATGTTCGTATACAATGAATAAGCAGGTATGTCATCAAAGAAAATTAGTGTAAACATGACTTTTTTACTCAGAGAGAGATCATTCTTGGTTTTGTTGAGTACTGTTGCACGGAACAGCGGACGGATTTTGCCACTGGATTTCGTGTTCGAGGATTGCCATTCGTCACAATACACTGTATTTTGTTTATCATGACTGAAATAAGAATTATTGCATGTTTCTTATATATATATATATATAAACGATGTTTTTTCCACGTTTCATTCAAAACTTCAGAAACAAAGCGAAAGCATCATATTTTGAATAAGTGATCATAAATATAGTGTTGTTTTGATTTAAAAGGAGCTCTAAAGTTTTGCATGCGAACAGTCTTGGAAAAAAAGATAATGAAAAACTAGTAGTTGTACATACACCAATATTAGTTTTATATGCAATCTTCGAAAAATTATAAATATCATATATTTTTAGTTTCTAACACAAGATGGCAGCAAAGAGCAGCTTGAGGTTCATGATGCAATGGAGAAATAATTTTCGTTAGGAAGTAGTCAGCTATTTTGATTATTTTTCCTTGGTCTAAAAGTGGGTTCAAAAACTCATGCCTATCTATCTATAATAATAGATTTAATTTGTATGACCTAACATAACGTTCATGTTAGGCCAACACTGACATTAGTTCTAATAATTGGGTTTTTTTGGCAGGGCGTGCGACTCGTAATCCGAGGGTCACGGGTTCGCGCCCGCGTCGCACTAAACATGCTCGCCCTCCCAGCCGTGGGGGCGTATAATGTGACGGTCAATCCCACTATTCGTTGGTAAAAGAGTAGCCCAAGAGTTGGCGGTGGGTGGTGATGACTAGCTGCCTTCCCTCTAGTCTTACACTGTTAAATTAGGGACGGCTAGCACAGATAGCCCTCGAGTAGCTTTGTGCGAAATTCCAAAACAAACAAACAAAAATTCTTTGGCAGTACGTTTATAAATTATATAAATTTTACAAGCTTTGTTGTTTTATTAAAGTACACCATTAAGCTGCAGCAAATTAGTGACGCGTTAGTAAACTGAAACTTAAATAATAAACTCAGGCTAGTAGAACTATGTAATATGTCTTATCATGCATTTTAAAAGTATTGCTAAACTGTATGTTTTCAACTTAACGTATTTCATACACACATTAGCTAAACAATAGTATCAGAGTTGAAGTACAATTGTCCATCATTTAGAGCTAATTAACAGAAAGAAATAACTCATTCAGCAGCGCCCGCCGCCAAATTTGGCTTTGTCTAGTTTTGATTCGACTAACGAGATTGAGAATTACTTATGATACCTCAACATTTGAAAGTGCGGAGGGTATAAGCGAACTCGCGATATGAACCATGTACCTTCGGTAACGCAGCCCGACAGGCAGACTACTAGATGACACTTGGACGATTGAGTTACTTATTAAAGCTTTCATACTAAAGTGAAAAATACGCCTTTGAAGTCTTGTATTGTCTGTCTCTGTTTCAGTGAACGCTCCTAAAGAAGTAAAGCGAAACATTTAGCGTCTAATTAAATAAAAATTACATTTTGGTGTTATAAGATCTTTCATTTCTAGTATTAACCTGAACTCTTTAACAAAATAAAACAATGAAGAGAAGTAGATAAAAATGCTGTCTATAAACCATCTAAATGGATTTATTTTGCAGAGTTTCAGCCTCAAGCCTGCTTTTGGCAAAGAACAAAATACGACTGACTATGATGGAAAGCCATTTACAATTTGAGCGTTAATACGAGACACACAAGCGCGAAACAAGACAAATCGATAAAATATAAACAATAAAACTGTTAGTGAAATATAAAATAAAGTATAATATAACCAAATAAATAAATAGCACTGTCTGTTGTGTGACATCTGCAATTTTTCGTTTTTGATTTTGCGTTTTCAGGTTTTTATGTTTGTTTTCGTGTTTTCTTACCACTACTTCGACAACTTTGGATGGATATTCACCAAATTTGGCGTGAATATTTGTTTAGTCCGTGCGGAGATACATACAAATTTGCGGTTTCATGTTTTCTGTTTTGTTGTTTTTAAGAGCGTTGTTTACAGTAACAAATAAGGGAAGCAACTTTTCATGTCATAAGATAACCTTTCATTAATTACTATGTAACTTCCGTTCAGGGGACGGGTACTTCAGCTAGTGTAAGAATAAAAATATAAGTGTGTATATATATCTTTAGCTACTTCCATTTTCATACATTACACATATTTATGAAGTAATCAAAGGTCATGATGGTAGTTTCACGACCTTTCAATGTCGATTACTGACCACGTGTCTGTTGTATGTTCCCAGCTATTCTTTAATCAGTTGCTTAAGATCTCCGGTATTTCTTCACACTTTTGAACTGTAGCGAAGTGAAGACGAGAGGTATGTTACAGTCTCTGTGTGAGCAATTTCGTAGGTGTGTTTTGTGCATGCATATAAGCGTATGCACCAAAAGATATAAATCAAATAGTAGCACTTTCTGACGACATAATGAACTACTTTTATATAATACAGCAAAGAAAACATTAAGAAACAAACTGTATATTTTATATTTAACCAGTAACAGAATTATTTAAAAAGTACATGATATTTTAAAACACATCCGTAACTTTGTGCTAACACAACAAACAAACAAATACAAGTCTTTCACTAATGAACGTCTACATGTTGACTGGATTACAGTGAATCCAAGACGTAGTTTTCTTCTTCTTTAGTTAGGCCTCATAAATTATTTAAGATAATATTAAAATCGTTGTGCGAAAAGCTCCAGGAATGATTCAGTATGACCGGCGTTACTTTTAATAAAGAAAAGTCAGTCAATACACTTTTTATACAAAGAACCTAAACCAGACGTTCTTATTGATAGACAAGTATGATGGAGAATACTAATTTTTCATCTCAGTATTATTCTTTGAGCGATTAATTACACTTATAGTCGATAGGCCACCACAGTAACAATGTGTATTTTTATCACATACTTCTATTGTACATATTTGTTGTTTATTAGTTAATACAAAACTACACAAACGGCTATTTGTGGTCTGCCCAACACGGGTATCGAAACCCGGTTTTTGCCAGTATATAAGTTCGTAGACATGTTCTCTATCACTGGCGGACAGTTTTATTTGTATTTTTAATATAGCAAAGCAACATCGGGCTATCTTCTGAGCCCACCGAGGGGAATCGAACACTCAATTTTAGCGTTGTAAGTCCGTAGACTTACCGCTGTACTAGCGGAGGGTGGAGGAATGTTGTACATGTATGCATTTTATTATTATATTATTATTACGTGCATTCTTGTTGCCTTTAACTCGAATAAACAATGTTTAAAGTTTAAACTGTTAATGTCAATACTAAATTTTGTTTTCAATCTTCTTCGTTCCCGCTAAATTATTAATCAAAATCACTAAAGGTGTTTTTTATTTCCGAAGTGGAAACCCTCGTTGTGCTTGTTTTTTATATCTATGGATACCCTGTTTGATCTTACATCAATGTCTCTGTTTTTAACTCTGTTGTCTTTCTGTGAAGAAGCCCAGCATGGCCAGGTCGTTAAGGCACTCGACTCGTAATCTGAGAGTCGCGAGTTCGAATTCCGTCACATCAAACATGCTCGCCCTTTCAGCGAGGGGGCGTCAGCCCAAGAATTGATGGTGGATGGTGATGACTAGCTGCCTTCTCTCGAGTCTTACACTGCTAAATTAGGGACGGCTAGTGCAGATAGCTCTCGTGTAGCTTTGCGCAAAATTCAATAAAAAACGCCCACAACGGTAATGTTTACATACTTTATTGTATTCTGTGAAGACATGCTGGGAAGGCTGTGTCGTGGTGTGCTGAAAGCTGAGCTACAGTATCGAGTCCATTTCCGATTTTGACAAGCGGATGGGAAAAGGGAGAGAGGCGCTGTATATAAATCCATTATTGATTTGTAAACCTTAGTCTTTGTATTTCATAATTATGGTATGCATATTAAAATTATCGATTTTCTGCATGTGCTCTGTTCGCTGATACGAACCTCTCCACTGGTTTAGAAATATAGTTCAGTAGAGTCTGCCACTAAAATTCCTATCCACAACAATCATTATATGCGTACAAAATCTGTAGGATTTAAGCACATGAAAATGTTGAGCCCTTCAGTTTTGTTCTAAGTTTATGCTTGTCAGTGAGCTGGAAAAAATTGAAAGCAACATGAATTTTACATTGACTTAAAACAAGTGTGGGAAAACTGTACGGTTGAATACAGCTTCGTGTAAATCTATCTATTTAAGTACGTTGTTCTGCTAGTACACTCCTAAACTGGCCAATCATAAATATGGTAAAAGCTCTTTGGAAAGAAATTTAAAAGTATAAAATCCCACATGGTTGGGCTAAACTTTTATGAGGTGGGGGACGATACGTACTTGTTATCCTCTCCCCGATTTCTTCCCAAGATCATGATTTAAATTTCTGTGGTTTTGAACACTTTCCTTCTTTCCTTCAGTCACCGAATTGAAGCCGAGTCCTTTCCTGAGTGCTATGTGGCGGTTTCTTTCATGATTTCACGGAAAATACTGAAGAAAAAAAAGTTCAACAAAGGGAATGGGAAAATTACACTATTTGTGCCCCCATCTAAATTTTAGCAATAGCATAGTAGCGGTGAACAAGTTTATCTGAATGATACATACATGTATTAGTTTAATTACACATGTGCAAAGTGCTGAAATAATTGAGCAATTAAGCTTATTGGAAGACCTCGATTGACGAGTGCTAATGTAACGGTCACTAATCTACCATAACACTCAAAACTGGAAGAGACAATTACAAAAACATATCCCATAATGTTTCAAATGAATAATACTTTCCTCAGCCTTGAGCTCGTAGTTTTACAGTAAATACTTAATGCACTGATATACATTCTTGCCAGAGAAGCTGTACAATTATACATGTTTATATTTATGTAGTTATATGATAAACAACTAACCAATATTCAGTACTGTTCTGGTTGTATTCTCGAGATATTTATTCTACCCAGCTGATCCTGAGCTACTTTGCAATTATTATTCATTATATTGTCTCTACTTGCCACGATTATTTATTTATGTTCACGCAGCTCAGATATGATAATTTACGTGTAGAGGTATTTTGTGTAGAAATGCAATGTGTTATTTTGTTTTACTTAATGTATTAAAATAAACTCAGCGCTTTAGATTCGACATAACATATTTTTATGTCCTATATATTTTGGAAACGATTTAATATATTGAAATATATTTACATTATGACCTAATATTATTAATTAAAAACATACCTAGAAAGGTGCTCAGATAATTTAATCTGCGCTCTGCTGGATGATCAAGTCTGGCACTAAATAACGTAAAATATTCACTAAACATTTTATCATATTAAAAAAAACAATTAGTTATGATAATATTTTTATCTTAGATTTGCTCTCAAGTTTTAATCGTTTTTCAAAGTCCCAACCAGCTGACATTATAGCGAAAGTGGGTGACCTTCAAAACGACTTGGACTTAGAAGTACATTCACCAAAAATTAACCAGTTGGCCCTTGGATGACACTCAAACTTTGTACGCAACTCAGGTGAAACTTTTCGAGTTATACTGTTCACGCATGCACTGTGTCTTAGTGAAACTTAGGTAAAACCTAATATATCTTATAATTTTTTTTTGGTTGCACTGTGTTTCATTAGGACAAGTCTGTTGAAAAGTATAGTAAACTCTCAATTCGCCCCCCGCTAGTACAGCGGTATGTCTACGGATTTACAACGCTAAAATCAGGGGTTCTATCCCCTCGGTGGGCTCAGCAGATAGACCAATGTGGCTTTGCTATAAGAAAACACACAACACCTCTGAATTTTTATTACACAATATATTATTTTTTACACCCTGTTGTTGTCTTAAATGTTTCACCTTTGGAGGTTATAGATATTGTTAGGTCATATGGGTTGATTAACCTAACCATTCTCTGTATATATAACCATTATGCTGTTTCCACACTTGATCAAATAAACACAGTTGATTATACCGTTAGTTATTATACACGTATTTTTCTAGACTCTAATGCTCTACACCCTTTCTTCGGTCTACTTTTTCTAATGTGAATTGCAATTTCTTTGATCAATTTCTTAGTAATAAAGACTTTGTTATAATTATAATCCCTATTTATTTGGTTTCAACGATTCTCCCTTGGATCTTACTATTTTTATGATGACTGGTGGAAAATACACGTGTAAAACTTTGGAAATGACAATTCCCCTGTTTTATAAGATAATTTATTGTTTGTTTGTTTACTTTTGAATTTCGCGCAAAGCTACACGAGGACTATCTGCGTTAGCTGTCACTAATTTTGCAGTGTAAGACTAAATGGAAGGCAGATAGTTATCACCATCCATACCTCCAAAACTGCTAAATCAGGGACGGCTTGAGCAAATAGCTTTCGTGTAGCTTTGCGCGAAAATTCAAAACAAACAAACAAATATTTCCAATCGACAGGTCAAGTTGGATTTTGACTATTTTAATATTTCTTATTTCACAATCGAAATATTTATATGAATATCGGTACTTGGGCGGACATACTTTTGCCAGTCATTTGACCTTAAGACTACACACTATAGCTCTGGTGGAGAACTGAAGTCGAAGACTAAAGCTGTTGTAAACTGTTAGGAACATATAGAACCAATCTTCTTTCTTTGTATCGTGGTTTAAATCATTATCATATAGATTGCGGGGATTAATTTATTGTCGTGCGTGTGCCACGCTGTTACAAAGACTTAATAGTTTTAGCATGCTGCTTTGCATACAGATTTGAGTACCTTATCCTTTTGGCCTTAATATTGCACCAGCCCAGCCTACTCTTGACCTCCATCATGGTTTTTTTCAGGAGTTATTTGGATTCGACTTTAATCTTTAAAGGGCAGTTCTCCTGCAACCTACGTTTACGATCAGAAACACCTTCATTCTTACCACTGGCATTGCAACATTCTTCCTGACCCACTGCAACATGTTACTCTTCCTTTCTTTGCTGGGGTCGATACAGATGTACGTCTAGGAACTTCTGCAATTCATCATTTACCTCGAGCTTTGTTACACACACACACACACTAAAAAACTTCTAGTTATTAGATCTTTGTTTTTTGAATTTTTAAGTACAGCATGACACTTGGTCAATAGAATTTTGTTGTAAATGCTTGTAATTCCTTCTAGAATATTTCACGTAAAAGTTAAAAGTTGTATACTTAAGAAACTAGTAATGTACGGTTTTAAAGTACGAGCAATGGGTTATATTTCTAATGGTATTCTCACTTATCTTTCGAAATTATTTGACTTTTGTTATCTTTTATTCACATGTTTTTCTATACGTAATTTGTTCTTCTTTAAAGGGATATTAAATCGTTTAACATATTACCTAACTCATAACCATGTTAGAACCAGTTTAAAGTCTAGCTTACTAAGTCATGGTTTTAGTTTGTTGTTCTTCCATCAGTTTTATAAACTTTTGAAAGAAATCTTCAAAAAGTTGCTTATTGAATTACATAGGAATAACAGAGGTTGTATAACTTATAAATTTTGTATCCACGGCTTGTGTGAGTTAAGAATTATTAAATTCAGGAAAAAATATATTTTTAAATTTTTTATGATTGCTGTTATACAGTAACCAATCATGAAATTTTGTTCTTTCGAGAATCTGTTACAGGAAAACTCAGCGAATTGAAGAAACCGTTATTATTGTGTTAAAAATGACGTTCGTACCTGACTATAGCAGAGAGATAATATTTCTGTACTTTTCGGTACGGGGTTATTAAGAAATTAATAAGAATCACGTGGTTCGAATTTCAGTGTATAAATACTGAAGAAAAGACATTAAGTTATGCGTTATATGTGTTGCACGATAGTGGATTCTGTTAGGGCGAACAGATTTATTTAATTGTTGTAAAGTTCACCATAGGATATCAGAAGATGGAAATTAATAACACAGAATACATGTGGTGATCAACTGCACATTGTTTTAAGATTAACATACCACCACCATTCTCTTTTAAAATACTACTCAATTGAATCAATTGTATTTTGATGTTGCAAGAAAAGCTATATCATTCTTTCTTTTTAGCTATAATTTATATGGTAATTCCTAAGACATTTATCAAAAATAACCTATTTTACTATCAGTATTTGAGTTTCTCGTTGTTGAGAGATGTACTTTTGTACCTTTACGTAAATATTTGTTATTTTCAAAAACATTTGTCGCATTGATGAAAAATAGATAAATTTCTAAAATCTCCAACTAGCACTTTTGTTAAGACTGACTAACATCGCTTTAAAAGTCAGTTACTTCAGTAACAAGCATCAATTTATGGTCCTCACTGTGGTAACTGACACACACAAACACAAATAAAATTTTCAGTTTTTCCACTGAAGCTGTTATTTGTTTTAAGAACATTAACAATTTCACACTGTAATAATACTTCATGACAACTGAAGAACAGAATAAAATTAATGTTATGCTCTGAATAAAATAAAAAGGGAATACGAGTTCCTGTACAGAGCTTGTACTTATATTTGAGGCCCGGAATGGCCAGATGGTTAAGGCGTTCGATTCGTAATCTGAGAGTCGAGGGTTTGTATCCCCATCGCGCCAAACATGCACACCCTTTCAACCGTGTGGGGCGTTATAATGTGCGGTCAATCCCACAATTCGTTGGTAAAAGAGTAACCCAAGAATTGCCGGTGGGCGGTGATGACTAGCTGCTTTCCCTCGAGTCTTACACTGCTAAATTAGGGACGGTTAGCGCAGATAGCCCTCGTGTAGCTTTGCGCAAAATTCAAAAAACAAATAAACTTATATTTTAACTTTGGGACCTGCATTCATGTTCATGTGGTACATATATATATATATGATGCTAATAGAAATTTTGAACTGGAACCCTTCATATCCAAAATCTTTTATACTTATTTTTGTACAAATAGTAAAGTTTGATATTCAAACAACAAACAAGAATAGCAAAACAAATTATCGGCTTTACTTCTATCAATTGGCATGTATTCATATGTGGATGTAACCATTTCCGTGCGAAATACCATGCACTATCGACAAATATTACTATGCGTGTCACGCTAAAATAAGGGGTTCAATTCCCTTCGGTGGGCTGAGCAGATAGCCCGATGTGGCTTTGCTATAAGAAAAACACACAAACACACACACTATGCGTGTGAATACACACTTTGAAAGCTAATAATTAAAATTACAAATGGCTTACTTTGTAATTATATTTTGTATAAAAAAGGAAAAATAACATTTTTTTACGAAACTGTGCAAAACTTAACTCTAAACTTATTTTGAAATAATTATTTCCTGTTACTCACGAAATATCTCGTTAAGCGAGTCAAAACTTCAAATTATCCATAGGTTAGAGGAAGTTGGATTCACTATACTTCATTATCAAAATTGACGATAAGCGCAGATGCAATAGAATTTACGTGCCTGTAGCTTTCGAAATAATGCTGAAATGCATAATATCATAGAAGTCATATTTTCATTATTTGCACCAAATCATAATTTAAATTATAATTATGTTTTTATATAGAGGATACAAGCAGTTACCCTAGTATACCGAACACACGCGCTGATTGGTTAGGAATTCGAGAGTGGAAGGGGCGAACTGTTAAAAATGACGACGTAATAGTTTCAGTCATTATAACCAGTGTCATGAGATCATAGTTACAAATTATATCACCAGGGGCGCGTCATTAGAGTCATGTTGCTTGGCTGCCGTTACAGGCGGCCATGATGTGGAAAGGTGCCACGGGGAAGAGGGGCATTGTTACGGACGCGTTGCCATGACTCATAAAATGCATCTTTCAACATGAACATAATTAACCATTAATTCGATAGTTAACTAAATAATTAATAATTAATTTGTGCTGAAAAGGATGATTAACCTTAATTAAATCAAATATAATTAATCCTTTTAATCATTTATAATTATTAATAAGAGATGTGGTCTAACAATGAGTATAATAAAATTATGGAGTAAATTAGAAACTGTAATTCATTGCTAAGTGTATATGTGAAATAAAGAAAGAATATAAATAAACATCAGAAATTTAAAACATAATTAAAAGTCGTTAAATCACAGAAAAGACTAAAAATGTATCTCAGGACTGCTGGCATGTGTATTAACACTTTTACTAATAAAGTAGCGAAAAACGTTTCGACCTTCTTAGGTCATCTTCACACAGAGTTTGCAACTGACCGTTGACGGGCAGATGTCTTAGGAACGAGAGTCTAAACGGGTACGGGATTGTACGAGGTGTTGCAGTTAGATGTTACGTTATTAATTAGCATAGATATAAAGGTGTTCCTTTATATTGGTTTTAGTTATTGTGTAAGTACCAGCCGTCCTGAGATACATTTTTACTTCAAGTGGTTTCTCGCCATTATGAAAAGACTAAGGACTTTTAGTCTTGAAGTACTTATTTAATGGTTGAAGACAGAATAATCGTGTTACTTAGTGACAAGAGACTAAGATTTCGGATTGTTTTGTTTGTTTTGAATTTCGCGCAAAGCTACACGAGGACTACCTGCGCTAACCGTCCCTAATTTACCAGTGTAAAACTAGAGGAAAGTAGCTAGTCATCACCGCCAACCGCCAACTCTTTGGCTATAGTGGAATTGACCTTCACTTTATAACGTTCCCACGGCCGAAAGGGCGAGCATGTTTGGTGTAATAGTTCGAAAATGAAGGCTAGTGTGCTGTAGGATAAACAGCGTGATAAATTGGATATTTTTCTGAAAGAATGTTTAGAGGTGATTCAGTACTTTAATTAAGCGTAGCATTTATGATAGTATGGTTTTACAATACTTTTCTTTTACAGCTAATCTTTAATACCCCCCCCAAAAAAAAAAAAAACCACCAAAAAAAAAAGGTTTGATAACGTAGAAGCATTGTCAGGCTAAATCAGTTACTTTGTCTTGAGATTGTGACAAATCGGACAGTCGTAAAATAGTTTTCAGAAACCAGTGATGTCGAGAAACCCACTTGTTGAGAAATTTATATGCAAAAACGGCTCGTTTGGGTTGAGAAAATATTTACATAGAAGAACGAACAACGTTTCGACCTTCTTCGGTCATCGTCAGGTTCACAAAGAAAGAGGTAACTGACCGGAAGCTGACCACATGTTTGAAAGGGGTTGTGTAACTGTGTGTCGAAATGTAGAGGGCGGTATTAGATGTTGGAATATATAATTTTATTTATTTTATTATATTAATATAGGTATAAAGGCGTTCCTTTATATTGGTTTATTTTGGGCTTAAGTTGTTGTATAAGTAAGGCTTCTTTAATTTTGCGTTTGTTTATGTTTGTTTCTTTATTTAGTATTTGAGTGTTTTCTATGGTTATGTTGTGTTTATTTGACTTGCAGTGTTCGAAAACGTGTGAAGGTGACGTTTTATGTTCTTTGAATCTGGTTTCCATTTTTCTACTTGTTTCTCCAATATAGAAGTCGTGGCAAACACCACACCAACATTATTTATAAAATACAATGTGAAAACTGCCACGACTTCTATATTGGAGAAACAAGTAGAAAAATGGAAACCAGATTCAAAGAACATAAAACGTCACCTTCACACGTTTTCGAACACTGCAAGTCAAATAAACACAACATAACCATAGAAAACACTCAAATACTAAATAAAGAAACAAACATAAACAAACGCAAAATTAAAGAAGCCTTACTTATACAACAACTTAAACCCAAAATAAACCAATATAAAGGAACGCCTTTATACCTATATTAATATAATAAAATAAATAAAATTATATATTCCAACATCTAATACCGCCCTCTACATTTCGACACACAGTTACACAACCCCTTTCAAACATGTGGTCAGCTTCCGGTCAGTTACCTCTTTCTTTGTGAACCTGACGATGACCGAAGAAGGTCGAAACGTTGTTCGCTCTTCTATGTAAAATATTTTCTCAACCCAAACGAGCCGTTTTTGCAGAAAAAGCTTTCAGAAACTTTTTGTCTGATTATTTGTTCATGGAGAGTAAACGATCTTAGGATACAGCTTCTTTGTCTCTAATTTCTTGAAACTGAGAATAAAATGTTTATGACTTCAATGGTGATGTTTTGGTGGCCATGTTTATACAATAAATGCTCAGGTCTCCATGGCTATTTGTTTATTTTAGAATGAAGGATAAATTCCCTCCCTAGGCAATTTATTTGAGCGCCAACTACCGATGTTATTCTCAGTTTCAATTATTAAAAAAAAACTATTGTTTTATTTAAATAAACTTATTTGTAAGTAAGGTCTTGAGTTATTTTTATGTAGAAATAGGTATCTATATAGAACATTTTTATCTGAGTTAACGAATAACGATTTGTAAGTGCAATGATGTTTATTGTAGAAAAGAATTTCATGTTTTCATAATACCAGGTGGTATATCTGGTACAGAGATCTTCTACTGTTAGTAGGGACGTCAAACACATTAGACAGTATTAAGAGTGCATGCAACAACGTGAAGACAGCGTACGTCTATACTTATGTATTTATGTAAAAAAAGACACATAAAAAGTCCATCTGTTGAATCTATTGCCTTTCCAACTGTACATACACGACAGTGAAAACGGTGGTAGAAAAGTTCTCATGAAAAAGAAAAATATTTAATACACACACAGAGAGTTGATTCAATGTATAATGTCGAATACTGAATTCGACGAAATTTCATAACATTATTCATACCCTTAAATTAATTTAGGTTACTATATGGTGAAGTAAAACGGACTCCAAACTACAGATATAACGTACATTTATCATAACAGTATAGCGAGAAAGTGAGAGAAAATTTAGCTCTAAACTGTGTAAAATGAGCCCAAAGGATAATAATAAAATAATTTATGGTTTTGTGAAATCACAAACACTTAGAATTGATTATTTCAGCTGTGAATTCATCATGATGAATAATTCACTTTCTGATCATTGGATTCTGAATTTTTTTAAAAAATTCTTTTGGATCTTTAAACAATTTTACTCGCCAGAGGGAGACCATTCTGTTTGTAAAGAAAAAAATAGTGTTTTTTTTTTTCTTACCAATATCGACAACGACTTAATTCTTTTGTAAGCGCGAACTCCTCTTTATGACAGGTAATAAAAGGTTCTATTGTTATTATAACTATTTCTTATGTTTGTGTTAACATGTTATCACACAAAGGTTGTTATAAATTATTATGTAAATTAAAGCTTCGATAGGTGACTGAAGTCTATATGCTTTTAAGCACTCTTGGTAGTGGTTTGCTTGTGGTTTGAAAGAGGCCGCCACTTTCCCTTTTGTTGTATTTGATCTATTTCAAAACTGATTCGTCTTTGTTTTATTGTTTTCTGCCATTATCTTTTCTGCAGGTCGATTATTTCTCATTTGATTTTCATTAAATGGAATTCATCGTATCTGATTTATAATTTACAAATAAAAGTAAGGAGTAAAATAATATTAATAAACCTAAATCCAAGAGTCTTTCGATGGGTCAACTGTAAGTTTACCTAAGTACGTGAGAAAATGTGGGGCTTAATTTATCATGGCGGAGAGAGTTCAGAAGCCCATTGTATAGCTTTGCATTAAAAAATCTACCAACCAACTATACCTAAGATAACATATATTTCGTTTGCAAATTTTTACGTGTAGTTTAATAATTAAGTGTATTGTTTTCTATTTGGTTGACCATGCTCTGATAAGGGGTGTGTTAGGTTGTAGATAAGAGGGTCCATGGTTTGCCTTCCGTTTATATAATAATAATCAAAAAGAGAACAGTCTGCTCATTTAAATACTGAATGTATCTCATAGTTGGACATTGTAGATTGCTGACAACTCGGTCTAGCTTGGTCTAATTTAATGTTTAGCATACGTACTCAGGTTGAAGTCGAGGGCTTATGGTTCGTAATTTGTTCCCGTAAAAACTCTCTCCACATTCAGAAACCATGTGTTTTGTTCAAATGAAGATATGTACGCACTAGTAGTTAGCGCTTTGGATCAGTAATTGCGGGTTCTAAGATAGCCGGTGTCTACTCATTGTACCCTTGAGTAAGACACTTTACCAGAAATGTGTTACCTACTAGTAAACTGGGCACAAGCCAATAAAATTGGTGGTCAACTTGTGATGAATTGGCGTCTCGTCCAGGGTAAATGTTTCACCGTCCTTACTGGCTTGTGTTACTGGAAAGAGAAGTTAAACACTGGCTCTTTCTGTGTTTCATGCATGAAACGGATTTAGCTCACTCACTAATTTTGCAGGATCTGGTAAGTACATGTAAAGACTTCTTGGTGTGTGATAAAGTTATCAAATTAAGGTACAAATAACTTTCAAAATTACATCTACAACGTTTATTGAAGTAAGTATAGAGACTTGTATAATTATTTCTATTCCCATCCGTGTATTCATATTTAACCATTTAATTCGATTTTCAAACAAAAGTCTTCTTCATGCGGTTAAGACTTCTCAAAATGCTAAATATTACACATACAAAAAGAGTTTTCTTGTTTTTAGAATTTCTCGCAAAGCTTGTTTGTTTGTTTTGGAATTTCGCACAAAGCTACTCGAGGGCTATCTGTGCTAGCCGTCCCTAATTTAGCAGTGTAAGACTAGAGGGAAGGCAGCTAGTCATCACCACCCATCGCCAACTCTTGGGCTACTCTTTTACCAACGAATAGTGGGATTGACCGTCACATTATACCCCCACGGCTGGGAGGGCGAGCATGTTTAGCGCGACGCGGGCGCGAACCCGCGACCCTCGGATTACGAGTCGCACGCCTTACGCGCTTGGCCATGCCAGGCCCTCTCGCAAACCTATACACGAGGACTATTTGCGTTAGCCGTCCATAATTTAGCAGTGTTAGACTAGAAAGAAGGCAGGCAGCTTAGCCATTGACCATTATCCACGGCTGGGAGGGCGAGCATGTTTCGCGCAACCCTCTACGAGTTAGACTACTCTTTTACCAACGAGTAGTGGGATTGAGCCTCACATTATAACACCTCCACGGTTAAAAGGACGAGCATTTTGGTGTAACGGGGATTCGAATGCCTTTACTACCTGGCTATGTCGGGTCTATAAAAAGAGACTTGATATATTCTATTTTAGTAAATACATTTGAAAAGATTTATACCAGTGAGATGGATACGTAGCAACGATGTTCACTTTTGGCAATAACATAAAATTTGGTATAAAAACTTAGATCTCTTTATTGCAAAGGTTTAGAGGAGCAGGTTACCAAAGTTCCCATGGACATTATGGGTGTTTCTCTTTTTTCTTTAAGTCTTGGAATGTTCTTTCCTATCCAAGTGACAAGTTTATTTAGCCCTTTGATTTTGCATCTTATATACACTCCTTTTATAAAATTCTGGATTCTTTTATGGAAATTTAGAGCCCAATGATGGTGGTGTCTCTCTTGTCATTCATTTTTTAAATATCAAGTTGTAATACGATGAAATTGCAATATATGATATGATTTCATTGCAAAAAATGCAAATAATTATTCTTATCTGTATTTTATAATAAAAAATCCTAAGCTTGTGGTATAAATTAGATAAAACAAAGCTAACCATAAAATCTAATATAGTAATTAAATCATGAACTAATATTAAAACTTTTCTACTGCAACTAAATAGTAATAAATATGTGGTAACAGCTGCAAAATGAATTTCAAGAATGTAAAGATACTAATGACAAAAACCTAAAGAAAAGTAAAAATTTGGAAGCATTAATAACCAAATAATTAAAACCTGACATAAATAAAACATCACGATTACGGCTTTACTTGTATCAAGTTATTTGAAAAAAAATAAAATGATATTAATAATAAAAACCAAATATAAAGAAGATTATATGATTGGTTACATCTACTTTAAACGTTGTACGTGACCTTGATTCATTTTATTATCTCATTGAAACAAAACGTGGTATCGAAATAAATATATTATCCCAGCTGTAGATTTTAAAAAATTCATATATATCTACCATATACTTATTGTTTGATGGGACTTTCTAATTCTTCAACTTCAAAATTCTGTAGAATGTTATAAAGAAAAAAATTACAAATTTTACCTACTTGATAGAAACAAAGCATACAAGGTTTGGGGGCTATTTGTTTAAATGTTTTTTTAAATATGTGTATTGATATATAGGTTTATTTTAATATCTCATTCTAAGTACGCTGTTCTTCTCAATTCAACAGTCCAAACAGCCTTATTAATAACATTATTATTCAATGTAATCCACACATTTCCTAACTATTCTGCCTTATTTAATATATTGTGGTCATACTTTATCTTCCTTTCTAGTTTAATTATTAATTTTTCAAACTATTCTATGATAGATAACGCAATTAATTAAAATGTTACGAACTTCATTGAAAATTATTACCAGCTTATCGTCACGAAAGTGAACAGTATTTTCACATATTACAATTTTATTTCAAATGTTTGACTTTAGGGGCTATTCATAAATCAGTGGAGGAATGCCGTGATACAGCTAATTGTTGATCTTCAAGTAAACTGTTAGCTGCCATTCTAAGAGTGAAATAGTGAGCTCGGTAAATGTACCAAAACAATATTGTACTCTGGAAGAGGTAATTTATTTATTAGGAGCTCAACCATAAATATATTTGTTTCCATGGTAACGATACCACACTGCCCCTTTTTATTTCAAACTACAATGAAATGTTTTGTTGGAATTATCTCTCCTCCTTCCGTAAGCCACCTTATAACGTTCAGCTAACTCGAAAGGTTGGACCAAGGCATTGAAAGACCCAGCATTGATGTCTCTTTGTTTCTTAGTTCCGACGAGAGCACGTGCTCCGTTGACAACATTAGAGAGTAACAAGCTTTTATTTATTTTTCTGTCTTTGTTGACTTGTACACTGAGGGTCGCGAGTTCGAATCGCTGTCACACCAAACATGCTCACACTTTCAGCCGTAGGGGCGATAATGTTACGGTCAATCCCACTATTCGTTGGTTAAAGAGTAGCCCAAGAGTTGGCGGTGGGTGGTGATGACTAGCTGCCTTCTCTCTAGTCTTACACTGCTAAATTAGGGACGGCTAGCACAGATAGCCCTCGAGTAGCTTTGTGCGAAATTAAAAAAACAAAAAACAAACAAACTGTCTTTGTTTATAAATGCGCAATTTAAAGCCATGAAATTAAAGCAACGATCAAAGTACACGTGCTATGTGGAAGTTGTAGAGGAAATTACTAATGCCTTATATATATATATCATTTTCACATACTTATATTTTGCTTGATGGCTGATTATAATAGGTTAACAGCAAAAAAGAGAGAGAACTAAAAGCCACCAGATTTTGACGTCAGTTAGTAAAGCCTTTCAGATTCGATGTCAGGAAGAGTTACAACAGAGAAGAAATATGCCTTTAGTTTTATTACAAAATATATTTTGCGCTGAAATGAAGTAATTGAAAACAAGCAGCTTCGATTAATTTTGACATTACAGTCATAAAACACAGTGAAGATGAAATATGATATTCTATAATTATTTTAAACCTATGTTAAATACACTAATTTATTCTAAGGAAAGGAATATAAGATATACTGATAGAGGACAGCAAGTCTTTTTAAAAATTGACAAATACAGTTGAGAAACGTAAAATGAAACCCACTGTTCAGGTATTGTTGTTGTTTTTAACACAAAGTTACATAATGGTCTATCTGCGCTCTGCCCACAACATGGATTCGAATCCCAAATTTTACTTGATTTTGATACAGGACACATACATACATATACATAAATTACAGTCAGTATAAAGCAGTAACATATTAATAAAAATGGACTATAGAAAATGAATTTTAGCACATAAAACAACGAGACACTAACAACGAGAAAAACCAAAATAATTTATTAACATTTCAAGTTATCTGTCCTAAACCAAACTTTAAAATCTTAATTCATATATCTTCTTTGATCTATTTTTATTAACTTAGTTTCCGTATTATTTCAGTTTCAAACAAGACAGTGGTAAAAATGATCTTATACTTTGTTGGGTGAAGAGCAGAGCTAACGAATAATGTTTTAGTGATTGGGGCACGGTTGATACTTCATAATAGGCTTCGTTTAATGACCACCCCCACGGAGTATTTATTACGGAACTGAGTGGGGAATGTGAGCAGTACATTGGGCAAAAAAATTAAGATATTTTTATTTAAAATTATAATTACTACAGACACTAGTGTAATAAAATTTTAAACCACAGAGTCTATGAAAGATGTAACATGCATGTGGAGATTACGCGTAATAAACGAGTGCTTACTTTAATTAGGCAATCCGTAGGTAACCTCCATACGTTTATAAATATTTAAAAAGGAAATTTTATAGTAATTGGTGGATAACACAGTGAATCTTTACAAGCATGCCTTAAGTAAATTTGAAGTTGAAACCTTCTAAACTAATCATAAATAGCTTGAATGGCGCGTCTAAAGAGAAACTGATAACGACTATATCTACTGAATATAATGTTACATTGAATATTTTATCCTTAAGTTTGTTTGTTTGTTTTGAATTTCGCGCAAAGCTACTCAAGAGCTATCTGCGCTAGCCGTCCCTAATTTAGCAGTGTAAGACCAGAGGGAAGGCAGCTAGTAGTCATCACCATCCACCGCCAACTCTTGGGCTACTCTTTTACCAACGAATAGTGAGATTGACCCTCACATTATAACGCCCTCACCGCTGAAAAGGCGAGCATGTTTGGTGCGAAGGGGATTCGAACCCGCGACCCTCAGATTGCGAGTCGAACGCCTTAACCACTGGGCCATGCCGGGTCTTTTATCCTTAAGAAGAAAGAAGACCAGTCCGTTTGAGATATCAAATTATAGATATTTACAAGCTAGAATATAAAATAAAAACATCCTCTTATTTGTATTTGCTGAGATATTACTCATGTACTAAATCAAACATACTGGTCCCACTCATCTCCTTTCATTTTTGTAGACCTGGCATGGCCAGGTGATTAGGGTGCTCGACTCGTAATCTGAGGGTGGCGGGTTCGATGCTCGTCACACTAAACATGCTCACCCTTTTAGCCGTGGGGGCGTTATAAGTGACGGTCAGAGTAGCCCATGAGTTGGCAGTAGGTGGTGATAGCTAGTTACTCTCCTCTATTCTTACACTGTTAAATTAGAGATGGCCAGCGTAGGTAGTCCACATGTAGCTTTGCACGAAAATTCATAGCAAACAAACACAAAATATCTCGTAAGAGCATTTCCGCACACATCAGTTTGTATAAATAAATAACTAGCGATTTTTTTTGAGACACCAGCAGCACAGGTAGTATTTTAATCAATTCGTCAAGTACTCTTGATACAAATGTCACAGATATTCGTTTCCGTTTTGTTTTTCGCATCAAGTTACAAAAAGAGTTATCAGCACATAGCGGTTTTTAATATTGAAATGATAGACTACAGATGGTAGGCATCTGGTGAGTATAACAAAATGGATGTTTCATTGAAATGGCTTTGCGTTGCTGTTTGGTGTATGTGAAGTTTTAATGAAACATCTCATGGAAATTATTATATGAATTTGGAGAATAAATGAAGAACTTGATTTGCTTGTTTGTTGTTGAGTCTAAAGCCGTACATTCGTACTGTACCTATCATGGGTATTGAAACCAGATTTTTACCGTCGTAAGTTCAGAAAATTACAGATGAGCCGCTGAGGAGGAGTATATGTAGAACAATTTTCATGAACTCTCGTATTCAGCATATTGTAATGTTTGCAGAATACCATTTTGTATGTCATACAACCTCACAGATTGAAAGTTTAAGGTCAAGTTAATTTGTTATATCTTTCTGAAACTGATATCTGAACAAACATATTTACACTTAAGAAGAAGGAAAGTAGTATACAAAGTTTTACATTAAACTAGTGGTGACCAAACAAAAACATAATACACGGGAAGAAAAGAGAAACAAGATACACCAATTAAACGACCTTTTCTCATTGCAGAGGCAACCAGACATGTTTTTCTATTTAACATGTTGGAATGACAACCTTAAGGTTCAAGATTTGTTACTTTCACATTGAGCCGTTATCAAAGTGACAGTAATTCTGATGTCCAGTTAAGAATAGTTGTGGACTAGAAGCTCTCAATTAGAGACAGCTATGGTTGAACCTTGAGGTTTCTGGGCCTGCTCGTTTAGCCAGTGTGTCGCGAAAAGATCCGTTAAGATTTAAAAAATAATAAATACCAAGACAAAATGGCCAAAATACGGATTAAATTAAATGAATGAAACAGTGATTTATTATAATACTGATAAACGTCGTTATGAAAGTTCAGTGCAGATGCCAGTCGTAGATGGCGTTTGTAGTGATATTTTTGTAATTCAAAATATAAGGCTGATTTTGGCACCATATAAGATTAAAGTTTCAAACTCACAGTCTTTATTTGAGAAACTTAAACTTTATCAAATATACTCTTATTCTAAGTTTTGTTTTTTGACCCGGCGGTTAGGGCGCTCGACTCGCAATCTGTGGGTCGTTAGTTCGAATCTTGTCACTAAGTAGGCTCACTTTTCGTTGGTTAAAAAAGGTAGTCCAAGAGTTGAGTTGGCGGTGGGTAGTGTTTTTCAGCTGCTTTCCCTCTAGTTTATTACTCCCACAAAATCGTCGGCTAACGTAGATAGCCCTAGAGTAGTATTGCGAGATATTCCAAAAGCAAGATGGAGTCCATTTTTTGGTTTGATTTGTGGTTAGAAGAGAGTTTGGTAAAACTTAACTTTTTAAATTATATATATAATTCTAGATTATTGTTTGGTCTGAGGTTTTGCGCTTGGTTTCTCTGTTTGTTTTTTTTAATTTCGCGCAAAGCTACACGAGATCTATCTGCAGTGCAAGGCTAGAGGAAAGGCAGCTATTTATTACCACCCACAGCCAACTCTTGGGCTACTCTTTTACCAACGAATAGTGGAATTGGCCGTCACTTTATAACGCTCCCACGGATGAAATGGCGAGCATGTTTGGTGTGATGGGGATTCGAACCCGCGACCCTCGGATTACGAGTCGAGTACCTTAACCACCTGACCATGCAGGGCCTTTGTGGGTGGTATAACTTCGAAACATCACAGTATGTGTTGTATGTCAGTTTGTTCTGTGATCACGTCACACATCACCTGTTAGGTCACCATGTTTTGCGGCGACATCAAACTACTTGTCGTAAGTCAGTTTGTTTAGTGAAAACATCGCATTTGTTGCCATATTAGTTTGTTCAATGTAACTATTTTGATTATATGATTAATAAGAAACTACTAGATTATAAGCAGAACCATTATATACTGCCATACATGGATATTTGAAAGTTTTCTTTAAGTATTTCGCTGTATTTGTTTTACCTTCGAGTGTTTATTTCTTCTGCAACTCTATTTACGAGGCAAAGAACCTAAAGTTAGTTTTTTTGCTTAATACTTTTAATGAGTTGTCGGCTGGAGCAACAAGGATTTGGGAGGCCAAAATTCACGTTCACACTATTTTGTGTGACCTTTCACCTTTGCAATTTCACTCGAAGGGCCTTCTCCACTTCCAGATTATCATTTATGCAACGCCTTATTATAACTAATCAGTTTCCTAGATGTGGATAACTTAATTTTATCGCACATGTATAAATCAGTAGTGAGGAAACGAATGCATGCACAACCTTTATATGCAATAAGGAAACCTTTTCCATAGCATTTTATTTGCATTTTATGCAAACACTTCTCGTTAGTTTCGCATACTCTTACCAAGAGCATCATGTTCGGCCACAATGTGCCACTGGAAGATATTATATGTATTCAGCTTATTCGACTCATTAAAAGATTCATGCATCATTCTACCTCTAGTTTATTTTTGATATCTACAGGAGGTCCGAAAAGTGTGCAACCGTAGATAATTTGCAGCTTTTCTTAACTTCAGATGCGTGACTGATTATGATGCTATTAAAGCATTAGAAGGTCGAGCTAATCCTGTTGTTAATCCAAACTTGTTTTGAATTACGACGACAGCATATGGAACACATTCCATAAAATTCGTTGACATTTCTTTGGTTATAGACTTTAGTATTTAGTTTCTCGCTTGTATTATCCTTCACCTTTCTCTATTGGAAGAATGAGGGGAAGGAAGACTCCAACAAAACATTTCGTTCTAGTTTGAAATAAAAATGGATAGTGTCATATCGTTGCCATATAAACAAGTATATTTATGGTTGAGGTCCCAGTAAACAGACTGCCTCTTCCCGAGTTGAACATTCTTTCGGTACGTTAATGTGCTTACTCTCACTTCTAGGATGGCGGCAGGTGGTGATGACTAGCTGCCTTCTCCCTAGTCTTTCACTGTAAAATTAGGGACGACAAGAGAGCATTCTGAGCTTTTCTTTGGTTATTCACAAGTAATATACACAAGTATGTATATTAAACAACAAGAGAGAGAGAGGAGCGTCCGTCTTAAAAGACTTCATTCGAACAGTAACAATAAGCCATGAAATTAGCTACTGTTTTTTAACATTAATGTTATCAAATCATTATGTTTTAGGTCTTAGATATACCCGTCAAATTGTTTCTTTTCATCAACAATATAGAGGAAAACATGATTAAATGGAATTACTACTATAATTTGTAGTACTGAAAATAACTGGTGCAAATACAGAAGCCATTAAACCCACTTCAAAGTTCTGATTATGATGGTAACGTCTGGCTACATAACACCAGTTTTCATTTTACATATGCATCAAACATGCCGCAGTAGTTAGCGTTCTGGTCTGCGTATCGGGATGTCAAAGGCTTTTGCTGCCATTCCTCTCAACACACCTCGTATTTTTATTCTGGGCTAACTACGTGAGTGACAGTCGATCCTATTAGTCACTTGAAAGCGGAGCGAAGCTCTTGTGTCGGTAGTTGCTGTTGACTGGCTGTCTTCCTTCTGGTCAAAAGTTCAACCTAGTTGTTAAACTCATGGGCCGCACGAAGTACTGTTCAAGATGAAAATACCAATTATCATATCCGTCTCACACAACCGCCAAATAAAACTATGTCTTTTTGTAGTAAGTTCGAGAACTTGTTCAGCTTGTTTGGTCTGTTTTACGTTTTATAAATTTGACGGTCAATTACATACACATACTTGTGTATAACCAAAGAAAACCTCAGAATGCTCTCTTGTCGTCCCTAATTTAACAGTGAAAGACTGGAGGGAAGGTAGCTAGTCATCACCACCTGCCGGCAACTCTCGGGCCACTCTTTAATCAACGAATAGTATACATTATAACGACCCCACGGCTGAAAAAGCAAACATGTTTGATGGAAATAAGATTCGAACCCCAGACCTTCAGGTTGCGAGTCCAGTGCTCTAACCACCTGTCCATGCCGCACTCTTCATCTTGGATCACTCTGATTTGACATAAATCTAGCATCAATCACTGTAATGACTTATCCATATTTAGTAACGTTTATTTTCGTTTAGAATTAAGCAGAAAGCTTCCCAATGGGCTATCTATGCTCCGCTCACCACGGGTATCGAAACTCGGTTTTTAGCGGTGGGAGTCAGCAGATATACCACTGTGTCACCAAAGAGCATTAACGTTTGAACACACATCTCTACTGTGAAGGTTGTCCAAATTAAGCATACACTGCCAGTGAAGGTGTTTCGTGTTTTCCTTTTTTCATCAGACACTGCTTAAAAGTTATAGCTTAAACATAGAAATCTTGGAAAATCGATAGGCCTAAAAACTGTTATAAAAGCAATTTAAATACAGATGTTTTTTATCCTCTTAACTTTAAACTACTATACTGCACATACAGACAGTAATTTATAGGTATTTTTGTCTTTCATTGTTCAGTCCAACTGAAAAATTTCGATGTTAACGAAAATTTGTTGGGCAGTGATTTGTGGAAGAAAGTAAGATAGATTTGAAATGTTATATTTATATACGTCTGATTTTAGGATGCAACAAACAAATTTCGTGAGTTCATAAGAGTTTTAAGATCTATTGGTTTTCCATTATTTTGCTGGCTTTCAACGTTCAAACTGTATCTCACTTGAGATTTGTTCGTTAACCTTAGCACACCTATATATATATGTATTTACACAGAATTTCCTTATAGGCGTTGCTCGAGAACACTTGGATATCAGACCATTTCAAGAAAACGTGACGAATGTGGCGCCTGCCACATACAAGGTCAGCCATTTATCAACACCTGTTGGAACATAAATAACTGCAGGTTCCACTGGGCGAGTTCTTACCACGTGTACTCTATAAACTTTCATCAGTATTTGTCTTAATGTTCTAAATTTCTTCGATGGTTTCTTTCAGAACTTCTCCCGATGGTACATAACATCATCAGACCCCGCCTTAAAGGTAAACACAGTGTGATAAACGTGAGGAGTTCACGATAAATTAGTGGCTCGTTTGTTTAGAATTTTGAGCAGAGCTACACGAGGGCTACCTGCGTTAGCTCTTCCTAATTTAGCAGTGTAAGACTAGAGGGAAGGCAGCCAGTCATCACCACCCATCACAACCTTTTGAGCTACTCTTTCACCAACCAATAATGGCATTGACCCCGTCACGTTATAATGCCTTCCCTTGGCTGAAAGGGCGAGCATGTTTGGTGTGACTGGTAATTGAACTAATGACCCTCAGGTTGCGAGTTAAGCATCCTAAATCAGTGGCATAAGAATTGTCGTCCGTAAAACAAAGTTCAGGCTATATTTGGATTGAAACTTGAAACAATATTTCAACTACTGATAGGTTCTCCTCTGTACTGATTTCTGAGTTATCTTTGTTTATGGTAGTGATCACATTTATATTGTTTGAAGTGAAGTAGAAGACTACACATAATGCTAACCGTGCTCTGCCCACCAGGGGCATCGAAAACCGGTTTCTAGCGTTGTAAGTCCGCAGACATACTGCTGGGCCACTAAAGGACTATTTAGGGTATGAGTTTGTTTTGAATTTCGCGCCAGATACATGAGGGGTATCTGCGATATCCGTCCCTAATTTAGCATTGTCATCATCACCAACTGCCAACTTTTGGGCAGTTATTTTACCAACGAGGGAGACTTTTTATATTGAACTGTGTTGCTTAAACTTGTGTAACTACAAAATGTGGTGTGTTTGATACAGTTTAGTGATTTTTAATCTCTCTACTTTACTTGCAGTTTGTTTGTTTTTGAATTTCACGCAAAGCAACTCGAGGGCTATCTGCGCTCGTCGTTCTTAATTTAGTAGTGTAAGACTAGAGGGAAGGCAGCTAATCATCACCACCCACCGCCAACTCTTGGGCTACTCTTTTACCAACGAATAGTGGGATTGACCGTAACATTATAACGCCCCCACGGCTGAAAAGCGAGCATGTTTGGTGCGATGGGATGCGAACCCGCGACCCTCAGATTAAGAGTCGCACGCCTTAACCCACATGGCCATGCCAGGCCAGCAGTTTGATAAATCTTCTTGAAACAATAATAAGATTTTGTTTAAGCTTACATATTTCTAACGGATTGAATAATA
Source organism: Tachypleus tridentatus (assembly GCF_004210375.1). Classification (NCBI taxonomy): domain Eukaryota; kingdom Metazoa; phylum Arthropoda; class Merostomata; order Xiphosura; family Limulidae; genus Tachypleus; species Tachypleus tridentatus. The sequence goes on along the minus strand of NC_134837.1, from coordinate 171,196,852 downwards.
AAGTCTGTAGATGTTTTACGTATGTTTTAGTTGTTTTGATTGCTTGTAATTAAGAACAAAGCTACACAAAGAGATATCTGTTGTCTGCTCACCATCGGTATCAAAACCCGGTTTCTAGCGTTGTAAGTCCATTTACATTCCGCTTTGCCACTGGGGGAGCATTTTACTTTTTAAGAACTGTTTTAAAGATATTATAAATTACAATTATTCGACAATTTATGCATAGAAACGTTATTTTGTTTTATGAATGTTTTATGTTCGTTTGTTTGTAATTAAGCACAAAGCTACACGTTCGGCAAGCACCTTCGCTCTCTCCCGCAGCGACGTCTACCGACTTCTGTTGTTCCCTATGTAATATGCGGGAAGCTAAATTTAATGACTTCATGACCCAAGAGTACGACGTTCGTAAGAAAGGTAACAGGCGAGAGACGAAGCAGGTATGTTCGGCGTCAGCAAGCCTAAGGTACGTCCCCTCGAGCTCAATGTTGATAGGAAAAAGCTATGAAATATCATATCACCTCTTGTTTGGAAAAAGAACAACAAAAAAAAACGTTTGCCACTATCGAACAGTGACTGCTTGTTTATTTGTAATTAAGCACAAAGCTACATGATGGGTTATCTGAGCTTTGCCCACGACGGCTATCGAAACATGGTCTCTAACATTATGAGTCCGCAGACATGTTGCTGTGGGGCACTGAGGGGGACTTACATATTAGCAATGTTTTTTTTAATATATTTTATTAAGTTGTCCAGGAATAAATGTCGTTTTTGAACTGCAAAGTTTGGAAAAGGATAAACCAGTGTTGTAAAACATGCTTTAATCAAAGTAATAATCATATGCTTCAACATATTTTTGTCAATGTGTAACAATGCTGTTTATGCTCTTGCTGTAGAAATTAGAGTTTCTACGATCAACAAACTCCCTAAAAGCTCCTTCTGCAGCTGCCTGGTTTTGAAACTGTATTGTTCAAAAAGTTGTCAAAGTGCTTAAAAAAATATAAATCTGTAAGGGAAAGATCTGGGGAATAAGGTGGATGAAGCAGAACCTCGATTCCCATTCGTTCAATTTTTGGAGTATCATTCTTGACAGGTCTCATCACACAGATTTTGTCGATCTTCAGTCACGCGGAACCCAGTATTTCAAATTTTTCGTCTTTCCAATCGCACTCAGGCGGTTGGCAATGCTTGATTTGCATGTGTCTGTCTGGCTTTTCTGCAAGCTCACGTACTGCTGTGCGAGGGTCTGTCTCAACTGCTTCCCTTAATGTGTTTTCATCTAAGGATGGCCTCCTTCCACGACCTTCGGGGCTTCAAGACTTTCATCTCCATGTCGAAACCTTTGGAATCAACGTTGAACTGTAGGTCTAATAACATATCCATGGCCGAATGGTAGTTTCGGTAGCCTTTCGTCCAAGTTTGAAGTCGTAAAGGGAAATCAGACGAAAGTCCTTCTTGTTCATGCCGCCTTGAGGGTCGCGAAACTTACTCTGAGTAGAGTTGAAACAGCAGACAATTAAGACACCTTGTAAGCGATAAATGTTGGATTAATCCAACCAACCAACGATAAGTTACTCAATATTCAGCTTCTGAATGTCATTGTAAAAAATCCGACATTTGTTTCTAGACAACCTAATAATTAAATAAAGTTTCGATCAATATAAGTAGAAGGCAAAAAAATGCAACATCATAATTCCTAATTTCACGGAAACGTGGACATTCACCATAACGTTCAATAAGCTCATACAGAGATTCTGGCTCCTTCTGATTCTTATCTAAGTAACATTTTGATTGTTCAAATACATTTTGACATATCAATGTCATTATTACATACATGGTTTATACCCGTATTGTATGTTTCACGGTTTCAAAATATCTAACAATTCTGAAGTATCATTTTTCGACACAGATAACTTAAACAACAACGAAAATATTTTTGGATAGCCATCTTTAATCAGGTCGTGAGTTTGATCCCTTTCCTGTTTGGAAGGTTTGTAACTGTGGAACGAGTTCTTTTGGGCTATTCAGTAAAGAAAATAATGGAAAGTTGATTACACTGAATTATAATATATTTGTATAATTTTTGAAGTTTCATGATAAGCTTAACTCCACAAGCAAACCATGCCACACAGAAATTCCATCTGCTGGTTCTGGATCTCTATTTCTCCCTTGACAAAAACTTAAAATTCACAGCACTAAACTGAGAAGTTGCTTAACTGGTTGATAATAACAGATAACTTCACTACTTGCCTGACAAATTCACAAAAACTCATTCTAACAGACTAATTAACCAACTATAGCCTAACTCGTGTTTTTTATACATTGACTGGTTGATAATAACAGATAACTTCACTACTTGCCTGACAAATTCACAAAAACTCATTCTAACAGACTAATTAACCAACTATAGCCTAACTCGTGTTTTTTTATACATTGACTGGTTGATAATAACAGATAACTTCACTACTTGCCTGACAAATTCACAAAACTCATTCTAACAGACTAATTAACCAACTATAGCCTAACTCGTGTTTTTTATACATTGACTGGTTGATAATAACAGATAACTTCACTACTTGCCTGACAAATTCACAAAAACTCATTCTAACAGACTAATTAACCAACTATAGCCTAACTCGTGTTTTTTATACATTGACTGGTTGATAATAACAGATAACTTCACTACTTGCCTGACAAATTCACAAAAACTCATTCTAACAGACTAATTAACCAACTATAGCCTAACTCGTGTTTTTTATACATTGCTCCAATTATTTCCCAAATCTTGGAGACAGTACCATTTGTTAATGTCACGCCAATCACCGCATGTTAAATTTACTGTCGTCAGAATAAAAGTAAGAAATTAAGAAATGTCTAAATTCGAAACATATAACACAATAATTTTTCTTGTCAGGCAGAATTCATCATCCATTTTATGAAAGCAGTACTTACAAGTCTTATCTTAATTACTTACAATAAGATAAAACGTTCAATTCCAATAATTTATAATATGTCACATTATCAAAGTTATTCGTTATATTTCCTGGAAGTTCACATACCATGTTAACACACGAACTGTTTCGTATAATTCTCAATACTTTGAAAAGATAAGGTCATGTTACATGTTATACGCAAAAGATCACAGAAGGTTTTATATACTTTTTTAAATCTTGAAATACATATTATACAAAATATTATATATATATATATATATAAGGGATCTTGAAAGATCATAAATTAATTACGTCCAAAATGGGAGTGGGGTAGGAGTTGAGCTCCTCCCATAAAAGACCTTTAGGGATGGAAGTATGCTTGTGTCTCCCCAATATTTATTCACGGATAAATAACTACTGTACACACTTAATTACAACTACAATTGTGTTTATTGGAATCCAATTAGAAGAATTACTGATACCCTACTTCTTGCCTTCGGTTACACAACAGTGCTGTGTCTGTAAAAATCAAGACAGAACGAAGCACGCAAACCAAACATTAATGAATAAGGACAATTGTAGGAACAGACAAAAACGTCTTCGCTTTATTGTAATTTGCATTCATTGATTTTAGCATGCTTTTAAAACTACTTTTGTTCCTTCATGTCCTTCCAATAATTATTCGCTGGCAATGTCACTGTTCTATATGGATTTATTTAGAAGTTAAGGAAGTATCATTGAACAGCTCTTCTAAAATGTTGATACAGTTGATACAATTGCATACAGTTGTATATATGTAAAAACAGCTGGTTTGGGTAGAGTATTTTTTTATGTAGAGAAACGAGTGTTCGCTTATCTGCATAAAAAAAATTCTCAACCCAAACCAGCTGTTTTTACATATATATTTTTGATGATGATTCTTCTTGCTGCATGGAGTTGAGGTGTTTAGTGCTTGTGTGGACACTGTACAGAGTGTGATGCCCAAAGAAAAACTAACTGAAAAAGGGTAAACTCTAGCAGAGAGTTGTCGGATCTTCTCTACAGAAGATAAAGTTAAATGTTGCTGGTTTACTTCCAGAGACTGAAAAAGGTCACTGACTACTTCTTAAAGTTGGCCAACGGTCTTCCTTTTGTCGATACTTTGGCATATATACAAATCTGTTGTGTTGACGGAGCACTGGATAACATAGTTTGGAGCAATAAAAGAGATCCACATGGATCAGGGAGCTAATTTAAGCAGCCAACTGTTCTCTGTTCTTTTATGTGTTTGGTATGGCAAAGATATAAATTTTGCTTTATCACTCTCAGTCTGATGGTTTTAGTAGAATTGGTTACAAAAAACATAAAACGCATGCTTGCCAAGTTTATTAATCCCAGCTAATCAACATCACCCACTACCAACTCACGTGCTGCTGTAATCAAATAGTGGGCTTTGACCACTGCTCCAATGACGCACCCATTCCCTCAAACTGTGTAGCATAATGTATATTTCATAGTAATGGGGCACAAATTCCAGGCTGTTATGAAGTGGTATCTGATTTGTTCTTTTGAGAAATCAGTTTATCAGAAGAAAGCCCAAACAACGTCTAACAAGCTACCCATTCGCCATCTTATGCTAATTTATTAGAAATGGCTTGACATAACCATGGTGGTTATGGAGTACCACTCTTAATCTGCGAGTTGGGGGTTCGAATTCCATTTCACGTTTTCACTTTTTCAGCTTCGGGGGCGATATATGTAACAATCAATTCCACCTATTCGATTATAGTAGACCAAAAATTGAAGGTGGGTGACGTTGACCAGCTCTTTTCCCTCTTTTCTCTCACTTCTACTTTAAGGACAGGCTTTACGAAGAAGATAAGAAAGAAAATTTGGGAAAAACATTCTCTTATTTTTCATACATTTGTTATTCTTATCAGTGAAAAATCTCATGTTTTTAAAGCAATAGATAAACTTACTTTAGAAAACAAAACTAACCACAAACTTTTAAATAAGACATGCAGACCTACGTTCACTCTTTACTCTGTATGCTTAGTATTTCCTATATGAAACTGGTGGGGATGAGCATAAGTGTCCCAAGTCGAGACGCTAGAGGCTTTCGTGACGTAAACAAAAGCCTCAAATAACGTGAGAGGGAAGTATTTAATGAGGCAATGAACGAAAGTTACGTGTTCTACATTTGAACAGTATGGTTGTGCCTTGCTTAAAATATATGTAATTTTAATTATTCTTTCAATGAAATTTACACCCAACAACACTAAGCCTATTGAGTGACTGAAAGGGGAAGCATTAGAATGAGCGTAAGAGTGTGAAAGAAGTTCGAGTTTCCAAATTCCATTTGTTCTTCAAGCAAAATAATGAAAACGAATTATACTAGCATTCCTTAGTAATATTCTGTATTCACTATCCTAGGTTATTATTACTACCGACTAAGAAAATTAAAAAAGGAAAACAGCAAACGTTCACGCTATACGAGTTTTCTAATATGCGACATAATTCCATTGTGTTGAGAATTTGGAATAGATAATAAACATGCCTTTTCTCTTAGATAATTACATGTCTAATTATCTGGGAAATCTAGAAACATATTGTCGTAATAAAAAGGGAAAAAAGGAGATTTTTTCTCTTAGCCATTAATGCTTTTAATTTGAAGAGTTGTAACGAAGTCTGTGATTCTTTTCAGTATATTTCTTTTTAAAATGTCCATGGAAAGCTACAGGTTATGAACGATTTTAATCTTAATTCGTTAGAAACGTATTATACAATAGTTTCTTTTTTTCTGATGCTGAACACGTAAGGGTTTATTCTTCACAAGGAAACTTCTAGTGCATCCATTGAGCATATATTACTGCTGCAGTGGACAACATTTTTAATCTTCCGTTGTACTAACACGTTCAATCTTCTTAATTGCTTTCTTTTTTATGTTACCCCAGAGATATTCAGTGAAGGTCACTTTTATACTATTAAGTATATATCAGTTTTATAAGACAGTTTCTCATTTCGTTATGAATTATAAATCACTTTAAAATAGGTTAATTGTTCAGTGAAACAGTTAACGTTTTTAAATGCTTCTTCTATAAAATTATTAGACGTGTGCTATATTTTCCAGGCAAAATACATTATTCAAATTGTAAGATGCACTGATTATCCTCTTAGGAATTTTTTTTTATTATTATTAAGTGTATAATCCGGTGACATGAAATGTAATAGGAATACAACTGTTTTCATACTTACTGATAAAATTATTACTTAAGAATTCATAAAATATAATTAGAGTGCTTTACGTTTAACAGAACAAGTTACTGTGTTTTTAAGAGAAATGAGCTCATATATCATCGAACTCTTACATGTAATATTAGCTGACGTACACGTTATTTTCTTAGAAATGAAACAAAATTCTTAAAATGAAATAATAACTAAAAAGTTTTTATCTCATTTCTCTAGTATTTTATACGTAACACTGATGAAAACCAGTAATTAAATATTTTGATGAGTTGAAAAGTAGCATACATATATAAGATATGTATTCCTGCAGATAGAATAACTGGAAAAGTGAACTTGAAAATCAGATTGTTCTTATCTTAAAATATGCATTTTTAAAATCCCATTTCTAAACACATTCTTATTCTATAAAGGAACTTAGGGTTACAATTCTTGTAAGATTATTAAGAATACAAGAGTAACTCACACACATACACAACTATTTATGTATATATTGTCTGTGTTCTCTAAAGACGTGGAATAAAAAGTTCAGTGTGGAATTTCCGCTCAATAACATAGAAAAATAAACTTTAGACCCCATCATGTGTTGCAAATTCCGCCCAAACCTTAAAGATAAACAAAAATTATATTTTTCATATTTTGGAAACTTCGCCAAAATTACAGAAAAACAGGTATTAGATTCTTTTTATACGTTGCAAATTTCAGTAAAACGCTTAAACAAACGTTATATTCTATCAAACGTTGCAAAACTTTCTAAAACTCATGAATGAATAAACGTTAGATTCTCCAACACTGATATAATTTTTCTGTTTTAATGATGAGTAATTTACTAAAGATTAGTTGGCAATGGATAACGCGAACATAGTGTGGTTGAACTATTTTTTGTTGTCTGTCAAAAATTGTAGTGCATACTGTAGAGATTTGCACATCTTACATAAAGTTAGATAAAACGATATTTATACCATTATAATATAGCTTTTATTTTAACTGATGTTTCACCTTCGTAGCTTCGTCAGAGCTAGCACATAAAATTGTTTAAATTACGGTACTGGTTAAATGTATAACTAATTACGTTTTGATATTGTTTGGTTTTACGAGGTAATGTGATACCACCAAAAATTGATTGATTTTGTAAATAAAGGAATATGGATGAACTTTGGCCACTAGGATTATCTATAAAGAGACCTGCAGTAAGTCTTATCCCAGTGATGGTAAGGAAAGTCGTCCGGAGTTTTTAAGCACGTGAGAATTCATGAACAGAAGGCCAATGGCAAAAGCCATCCACATGCCTCAAGCAACAGTACACATCATAATCATAACTGGAAAAGCGACATCCGTTATATGTTTAGAAGTTGCTTCCATAACAAATCTTTTAAATCATCACATACCTCAGGCGAATGGAGCATGAAATTGATATTCATGCTATTTCATACGAAGACTTACCACTCAAGTTGGTAAACCCACTGCCTTTGAGTTTTTATGCAATAGTAGTGCTGGAACGCGCGTTGGGAAACAGTTGTATTCTTACATAAGATGGCGTGTGGAAACTATATAGAGAAGACTTGTACGATTTGGACATTATATCCTTACGGCGGAGCCTTTTCTAATGGAAACAATACTACAAGGCTATTGCTAGGGTGTACGGTTTTCGGATAGAGTGTAATTGGACGAAATGATATGGACCGTAACTATGTGGTGAGGCTCCAAAAACGTTTTCATATTTTAGGAAAACAACTTATCAGTAGCAATGTATGAAGAAATAAATACTTCATCATCGACAAGTGTAAGCTACACGGATTTTAAGTGATAATTTTATACTTTGATGTTTTTGTTTTGCTGTTTTAAAATGATTAAATATTGTGTCAGGTTTAATTACAACTTCATTCTTCGCTCATTCACTCAGAAAACCACTGTTATTAATAGACCATCATGGTTTTAGCGTAATATTACAAACAGTTCTTTAGATTCTTTGACTAGTTTGAATTACTGTAGAAATTGGTTTTCTGTCTCAGTTATGTGAATATTATAATTAAAAAAAGGAAACATATTTTAAGCTTGAATTTTAATCTAACTTAGATAACGTAACCCTAGCATTGGTAACTTTGAAACGATAAATGCTTTGTTCGTCTATTAACTAAGTCAAGATATTTTCTTGTAATCTGATTCACTATTAAAACAGTACTGTCAAAGTTCAAAACACATTATAGTAATTACAGTAATTACTTTTTGTAGTATTTTGTGCTGAAGTCAGCCGATATGTATCTAGTTTGTTTCATTTTTAACTTCAGAGTGTAATATGAAATGGGAAAATTGATTTTAAACTATATATTCGCGTGTTGGTCTATAATACAGATCGTTTCCTGCCACGGAAGACTTGTAGCCTCGACATACCTTTACTTTAAGGGGCTATAGTTCTGTGCAAAGCAACAAATGAAAAGTAACGCACCTATTGTTATTATAAAGCCTTGAAAACTACGCTGCAAGACGATCTCTTTTATCACATGTTTTTATTTAGTTCTGAATAATTTATTTTATATGTATGCATATATATTAAACAGAAGGCATTATTTGACATCTTATGCACCCTACCGATTTAGAGTGTGAATATAAATTATATACTGAAATGTATAATATTGTTGTTTAGAAGAAAACATGTCATACACACACAAACACACACACACATATATATATATAATGCTGAGTCTATCAGTTATTTAAGTTTATATCCATGTTATTTATTCTCAGGTAGGAATATTAACTACGTGTATGCGAGATCTTTGTTTGTACGTCAAGAGAAAAAAAATGAGGCTGCACCTATCCAAGTTCTATACACGTCGCTATATTACCTACAAACGCCACAGTATTTTATTTTGTGTTCTCGACAGTAAAGAAGTCCTGGTTCATCTGTCATTATTTATGTTTCTAAACATCGGTTCAGTTGTTGTATTATTTTCGAAATCTTACAATAGATCAGTGTAAATTATCCATCGTGTAACTACAGCCCCAGCTGACAGTAATACACTCGTTATGTACTGTAACAATCATAGAAATAAACAAACAAAAAAGACAACAAACCCTACTTACTGAGTTTCTTAAATTATGGAAGTAATACGGTTTCATACGTGAAAGTTGGCATTAATATTTAAAAGCCGTAAAAATACCACGTGCTACACCTGTACTTCTCACGCGTTTCAAAGTTATATATATATTTAATCATCTCTACCTTTTGAAAATTATCTAGTTATACTTTTTTCTACTCAAGTTAACTGCTACTGCTAGGATTTCTAATGATATTATTATGCTATGTTAAAATTTGATTGTAAGAAAATATTTAGTTAATTTGACATGTTGTTTGGCTTAATTGCTTTCATGTTCATTTTAATGACACTAGATGGGTCTAAAACAGTTAATGCCAAGTTTGTTAAACTAACAATGTTTTATATAAAATAAACGCATGTATGTAAGTTGAAGAAATTGCCGGATAAACACACACATATACATATATATATTAATATAGTTTTCAGAAACGCTTACGTAATGTTTACGATTATCAAACCCTGGGTAAAGTATTAATTTATAAAATTTATTTCTGATACGGTTTCTTACATGACACTGTCATGTTCACATTAGTATTTACAAATAATGTCATCCACATAGCTTATTAATAGCTTTAATATGATCCCATCTCAAGTACGTAACTATAGCACACTAATGATGTCATAAAGATCAAGAAAAGGTGATACCTTCATATTGAGTAAAAGGTTAAGGTCTTAGAGCGATTCCCTGAAGAAAGGTTTAGTCGTTCTCTGAAGGTTTAATTGTTTTTTTTAATTTCGTGCACAGCTACACAAGGGCTATCTGCGCTAGCCGTCTCTAATTTAGCAGTGTAAGACCAGAGGAAAGGCAGTTAATCATCACCACCCACCACCGACTCTTGGGCTACTCTTTTACCAACGAATAGTGGGATTGACCGTCACATTATAACGCCCCCACGGCTGAAAGGACAAGCATGATTGGTGTGACGGGGATTCGAACCCGCGACCCTCAGAATTACGAGTGGTGTGCCTTAACCACCTGACCATGCTGGGCTCTGAAGGTTTTAGTTTCGGTTATTATAAATTGTGCGTGTCTCTTAAACTGTTTTTATTATACATGATTGTATTACACGCACACTATAAGTTTATGAAAATAAGAAGTAGAGGATATGATGTACGTTTTAGTGTAGTCACGTGCTCTTCGTTTATTCGAGTAAAGATATATGACGATCAGTTATTGGATGACTCAAATGGGCGTAACACATTTCAGGTCGAATTCACAACTTATTATCCCTCTATCTTGAGTAACTTCATGAAGGAAATTGTTTACTTCGAATCGATGTATTCTGCTGCGTCCGTGTGAAAGAATGACTTAACTTTCCGGAAGAAGGCGTAATAATATGATTAGTGGCAGTAATAGTAAATAAGGGCAAACGACTTTCGTGTCTTAATAACTTATAAGTATATATTTATATTTTTCATCGAAAGTGAATTACCTGAAATATTAGATTTAGAAATGTATTCTCAAGACGCCTGGTATGGGTATTAAAACTTTAATTAAGTACAGAACAACGTTTCGACATTCTTTGGTCATCTTCAGGTTAACATTAACGGAAGAATACATTTTTTACTTCAAGTGGATTTTTCATCATCACGAATTAGGTTTAAGAAGTTGTAAAATGTTGCTAAAAGAAAAAAAAATTAATAACGAAACATTTCGATAAATGAAGTCAAATATTAGATAAACATATGTTGTGCAACCAATAAAATTATATCAGGTTAAAATATAATTTCATAAACTTAATGTTACCTTTTGTTACATAAGTAGGTAAACTACGTATTTTAAATAAATACCTGAAGTTCGGGGATTTCAAAAAGGTAAGCATTAATAATCAAATAAGTTTTATACTAACAATCTTAAACTAAGTTTAGGAAATTCAAATCTTTATAATTCGAAGTTTCTAATTCCTATATTAGTTTATGCAACGTATTACCTATTTCTATGGTAACCATTGATTTCTTAGAGCACTGTGTTGGAAAAAACAACTAACTAAAAACCATTTGCTTATTTGTAAAACATTTTTCTTCTGTTTTGCATAGTTTTACAGAGTGAGTACAAAAGAGTTTCATACGTAGGTTAAGTACGTGTTATGGTAAAACGATTTCGAAGCCTCACCACGTCATCACAATCCATGCCATTTTCTATCTGACAACCGTGCCTCTTGACGTCATAGTTTCAATTACAAAAGACTCAGTTGTCAGGTTGCTGTGATATTCGCAGTTTTAACTAAAATGCCTGCGAATAATTGCAGGTTCAGCCTAGCGATCTAAGTGAACTGTCGTTGTGAAAGTATTCGATTGAGTTTTGAAGTTAGTACGAAAATGCTGTAAATAGAAGATTCTGGACACTTCAAAAAGAATTAGCGAAAGGCTAACTTATAAGCATAGAAATGCTGAAGGCTAAGCGAGTACCTACGTGCGACGACGACGACAATTCAAGTTAGCACTGAAGTTTTCCTTCCAGCGAGAAGGATCATTTCAGTATTAAAATGTTGAAATAACTCAAAAAGTATTTCTTCAGCAAAATAAGAGTGAAACTGATACAAACAAAACACTTGGATTTGCAATATTAGCATGCTTTATCTGTACAACGGACAGCGTCACTTCACCTCTGAACTATGGTATCTGACAGCAATGGCCAGCTACCAGATTCAGTTGACAATGCACTTTAGTCTACAAAGGACATTAGATTTTGCAGTTCTAAGGTGCTTTAATCCAGGCTCAAAAATTTTCTGAAATATCCTTGCGAGCAAAAGAAACTATCTTACAAAGAGAAAAAAGGTTCAGTTAACTGGAACAAGATAATATTGGAACACATGTCTCCATGACAGTGCAAAAACTAAATAATTAATAATTAAATAAATAAATATATATATATCGCTATATTTATAATGTTAGAAAAACACTTATGTTCATGAAGTCTTGATAGAATGGATAAAAACCATATAACCCGAGAGCTTTCGAAAGGTGGACCTTTCTTCTTCAGGGACAAACTGGAAAACGGAAGAAGAAAGGTCCACCTCTTGAAAGCACTCGGGTTATATGGTTTTTATTCATTCATATGTATTGCTATAGATGGTATAAAACATGGTGTTCCTGCATATCACACTAGCATATCCAAACTCAAAAGCACATCACTCCTCCTTTATTCCTTTTCATTAGTGATGATGCGTACGAGGACTCTTACTTGTTGCAAGATGCCAATCGTTACACCCTCAGCTGATGCACGACGTGTTGTACGTACCTCTCTAAATAGTTCTGGTAGCCCAAGATGATTCATACTACTTTGTTTTCCATTGATATTAAGAACAAAGGAAATATTCGTATTGAAACTTCTAAATCCCCGGTCTGAACAACTTGTGTGTCAGTTTGTCAAAGAGAAAGAGAAGACTTGGTAGGGAGGGACGCATAAATTGTATTTAATTTGAATCGCTCATACTTTTTATTTTACGGTTACTTGAAAGCATAGTTGCCTTTTGGCCATCCTATAGATAATAAATGCCTTCTAATAATGCTGTGAAGAAAATGTACAGTTATATACGCAAGATTTTGTGAGTAGTACATAAACATGTACACAAAATGTTTAAAATGGTTGTAAGTCATTTTTATCAATATATCCAGTATAGATAAATCTTTGTTTTTGTTTGTTATAGAACATTAGCGTATATCTGTACACAGATTACCTTAAACTGATAGACTAGTGAGAAGGCACCAGTTACTAACTTAATGATTACTGTCTTCTGACCAAACAATGCGTATTGTGCACCTTCGACCCTAAATGCGGAGGTCGTTTTATGTGGTAACAAATCTTGAACCAAGGACCCTGAAATCCACAGCTTAGCACACGCTAACCACAAGGTCATCTTCATCGATTTGCACACTTACCATTAAACTACCTGGTCAATTTGTACAGCAAAATGGACAGATGTTTTTGGCTTTTCTTAATAGTAAGTTAATATTTTTAAAGTTATATAAAATGATATTTGAGCGCGAAAAACACTTTAGTTATGAAACATAAAGCCATCAAGTGAGAATGAAACCATTCTAATTATTTTTGTTTATTATCATTATAAGCAGTTTGCCCTGAAAACGAAGGTTGAAGCTTTACAGATATAATAATAACAGCTTTGATACGATTATCTGATGTAATTCATGAGAGTTTTTAAATCCACATCACTAGAATAAAATGTCTGGTCTAGTCTGTCTTGAATTTCGCACAAAGGTGCACGAGAGCTATCTCCGTTAGTCATCTCTCATTTAGCAGTGTAAGACAAGAGGGAAGGTAGCTAGTCATCATCATCCACCACCAACTCTTGGGCTACTCTTTTACCAACGAATAGTGAGATTGATCGTAACATTATAACGCCCACACGGCTGAAAGGATGATCATGTTTGGTGTGACGGGGATTCGAACTCGCCATCTTCGGATTACGGGGTATAATGAAAGGAAGTAACAGATTATTCGGACTTTAAGCCTGAAAGAAACGCACAATTTCATACGTACAACTTGAAGAAAAGGATTATCTTATCCATATATCTTGACGTAATAGATTGCAGTACTCATAAACCGTGAAGAAACAGTGTACTTACACTAAATCCTAAGATAACAGATTCCCTTTTCTCAATATCCAAGTAAGGGAACCTCTCCCCCAAATACGTTGAGGCTACTCTGAGCTTCGAGGTAAGCGTATTTGGTATTTTCAACATGCGACACGCAAGCTAAGCGTTCATGTCAGAGACTCTAAGGTTAAGGTGTATTCATTCCATATGTAGAATTAATGATCAGAGGGAAGGCAACGAGTCAGTAGTACTTCTGTGTATGCGACTACTCTTAACTGAATAATGTTATTTACTGGCACAATTATAACGATATTACGTTTGAAAGTGTGAAGCATTTCATTTTGCATACGACGGCTCGATCGATGATTCTTAAGATTAGTAGCCCGGAACGCTAAACGCTATGAATAAAGCACACCCGTACTTTGAAGTAAGATAGTACGCTATTCTTATTTCTCAAAGTTTCTGAGTATCCAGACCTTAAAACGGTGTTAATGGTGATAATCGATCAGCCTTAATTTTCTCGAACTATGCTGTCATGTTTGCAGCAATCTTTGGGAAATTATATAATTACTTGTGAGCTTAATGACTTGTGGATTTAACGCTCTGATCTTCTCTAAGTATAGAAAATATTTCTTTTCTAGAAGTTGTAAAGCCGTTAACGTCTTTCTTTTAATGACAAAATAAGTTTTATAATTACTATATATATATGAATATGTATAATTATATTTAATGTATCAATTATTATCCAGACCATGGAACAGCTTGTAAACACATAAAAAAGTGTTTATTTGTCAAAAGATAATATCACACAAAACATTCTTATGAGGTAAGAAACAAGAAAATTATGATTTTTTTATAACAAACAAGTATAATTGCGTTTTGTAGATAAGCTTTAAAGAAGACTGTTTTAGTTATACTTAAACCAAAGTCCTCAAATGGAAAGGATCTGTGAGGTTTTGTATGTGTATCAGTGTGAGTTTGTGGGGACCTTGCATCTATGGTTACATCTTTCTAAGATTATGCTTCTAGATCAAATAGTTGAGACATGGCGTAAGAATTATCTGAAGACTTCTAAACAAATATAGGGAAAATAAATAAATCCGAAGACACCCAAACATAAAACTACAAGTTGCACTAATAAAAGCAAGAAATGATCCTCCATCTGGGGTTAAGGATAAACGGAAGCCGGTAATATAGATAAACACATACTGATTTTCTGAAACTGGAACTTTTGATACATTTTAGTTTCTTTTTATATTATACTCATAGAAATCATGGGGCTCAATTCCCACGGTGGACTCATTACAGTTAGTTCATTGTGTAGCTTTTGCTTGAAGACAAACACAATTTATCAAAACAATTCTGTTTCTAGATTTCACTCTATTTTCAGTTTATTGAGGCTAAGATCTATACATTCTAAATGCTATATTATGAAAAGTGGATTTTATTCTGAGAAAGAGGCAATGGAAAAAGTTTAATCTCAAGTAAAATTTATATTTTTCTTGTTTCGAATAGAAGTTCTGTAGATGAAAAAAAAAAAAACTGCTCTGGATTAATTATATTTGTATATATAGATAACCATAGATAAAATATACAGAAAAATCTAAGTTGACGACGTAAAAAAATTGAAATAAATTTTCATGCAATGGTTTACTAGATTATGT
This sequence comes from Tachypleus tridentatus, assembly GCF_004210375.1. Taxonomy (NCBI): domain Eukaryota; kingdom Metazoa; phylum Arthropoda; class Merostomata; order Xiphosura; family Limulidae; genus Tachypleus; species Tachypleus tridentatus. The sequence goes on along the minus strand of NC_134837.1, from coordinate 171,181,381 downwards.
CATCAGCGATTAATGATGACCTTTAGAATGGTTTAATAAATATCATCATAATGGTGTCCATCACCAAAGGACAAGACTATCGCCATGACATTTTATTATTTACTGTAATACCACTTGACAAGACAATGAAAATAAATGTATGTATTTAGTCACATGAACTTGAGTTTAAATATTCAGTGACATGTAAAACACCTTTTTAATATTATATAGGACGTACAGGTTAACACTTCTAAGGGATATTTTGTTTCATTTTTCAAGGTTTAGTTAGATATATGTATTCAATGCATACACATTGTATATTAAACGCACACTGATAAACGTATTTGCTCTTCCAAATTCAAACTATATAATCGAAGTTTTCTTAAACTTCCATGAGTTACATCACAGACATATAATTGCATCTTGAAGTTGAAATTATACATCATTTATTGCAACGATTTTTGACTTCTTTCTTTGTTTAATGCGTTATTTCTGGTGCCCATTGTGCGTTTTCTCAAAGCTAATCTTTGCTTACTTTTCTGTAGTGCTACGAATCACACAGCTAGTCTTTTCTCAGCGTTCACCCAAGATCTTCTACAACGAAGTTTCATCTTAAAAATTTAAACGTAATCACTAGTGTTACACCTTTTGTCAATTTTTATGCACCTTAAAAACAATAAAACGGTTTAAAACATATGTATATTTGTGCAATATTTTTGCGCGAAGCTACACAAGTACGATTTACATATAACCCTCTCTAATTTTGAAGTGGTAAACTATAAAGAAGGAAGACAGATAATCAACAGCCCCTATTGCTAGCTTAAGCTACTTTTATTTGACTGAAAAGTGGGATTCAACGGTCAATCTTATAGTTACATCACTAAACTCTGGAATGCCTTTTCTCGAATCGTAGGCATAGTCTGGTATTACTAACTATAGGCCACAACAGAAGAAACTAAAGTAACACAACTAGGCAGTTAACACACCTTCAGTCCCAATTATAGTATAAACTCTGTGCTTGCGTGTTTTCTTATAGCAAAGCCACAACAGGCTATCTGCTGTGTCCACCAAGGGGAATCGAGCCCCTGATTTTAGCGTTGTAAATCCAAAGACTTATCGTTGTCTCTTCAGTATAAAAATAAAAATAGGTCTTTTTCTTCTCAGTATCTATAAAAAATTAAATAACCCTCTAAACATTTGTTAATCAAACCTTTAAAATTTTCAAATTTTCCTTTAATTTCGTATAATGTTTTATAAGCTTAAAACACATATGGATATTTAAGCGTCTTTATATATTTCTTTAAAACGCACACGTATTCCATAAAGAAATGTAAAATTCGAGGCAGTGGAAGAGTGGATGTGGAGTGGGAGGAATTGAAACAACCAGATTAAATGAAGATGAAAAATGATATATTTTTATCGTTTCAGTGGCCGATCTTTGATCAAAACAAATAAAGTGGATGAGAAGGAAATGTTACCCATATATTATCACTTCATAATGTTTCCGAGCACGCCGAAGTTGGTCCAGGCCTTCTAGACGCTAAATGTATTTCGCGACAATCTGACGCCCCGTCGCCCATTTCCAGTGAAGAAGATCTCGTGATTAATTAGATAATTTCGCTGTAATTTCAAGCACACGATGAAATGCAAACATTGCTTTATGTATCGCTGCGGGAACGGTCATAAAACTCCGTAACGTTGTATGTTCTTTCGTCTTCTTGATTGGTATTCATTTTTCAGATATTTCATCATTGTTTCAACTCACTTTGTTAACGAAGGTACGGATATTTCTTTAGTTTCAGGATAGAAACTCGTGGTAGTACATGTTAACAAACGTCTACAGATATAATGAAGAATATATGTAATATACTTATATACTTACATACATATATTATTATTAATGTATTCAGAGATAGTCCTTATAATGTTAAAAAATCATTTACAACTTCGAAATATTAGACGTTGTAACACGCTTCTTTTGAATCACAAATATGTTAACCATGAATATGTTAACCACGAATATGTTAACCATATATTAACCATGGGCTGTTATTATTTAATTTTATCAGGTTTATTTAGTTCGGCCCAGTATGATCAGGTGGTTAGAGCGTTCGACTTGTAATGTGAGAGTTGCAGGTTCAAATTCCCGTCACATCAAACATGCTCATCCTTTCAGCCGTGGGGAGTTATAATGTACGATCAATCCCACTATTCGCTAGTAAAAGAGTAGCCCAAGAGTTGGCGGTGGGTGGTGATGACTAGTTGCTTTCCATCTAGCCTTACACTGCTAAATTAGGAACGGTTAGCGCTGATAGCCCTCGTGTAGCTTTGCGCGAAATTCAAAACAAAAAGCATATCCGTTACATCCAAGGTAACTGTTATGGAAGAAGCGACTGATTCCACAATCATTACGACACGTAAATCTTGGAAGAAAATCACCAGTTTTGTCTTTAAAAAAATGTGGCATATTTGTATCTTAGAGACAAAAGCTAGAAATTCGATTATTGGTTTTTCCGTGTACTGTGTGCAGTATTATCAATTTGATTTGATAATAATAAACTTGTTTTCAGAAACAATATTTAGAAGACTTGATAGCAACTTACTTTTATTCTAAAGATAGTTTGTATTCCCAAAGTAAGTAAGTAAGTTGATGCAAAACGTAAGTGGCCATGACAATGACTCCCAGCAGTACATCGCTATGTCTGCAGACACACTTCACTGAAAACCGGGTTTCGATAGGCCATTGTTCAATAATCGATATTATTATATTTTCTCACGTGCGGGCGATTTGGGATACCAATATCTCCGAAGGCCCCAACTGAAGAAAGATCTAATTTTCTTGAAAACTAAATCCCTATTTTTATTATTCTCAAAATTCATTCCTAACTCCAGTTTATTGATGATTTGTTCCATCTGTTAAAGGTTTGTTTATCTAACTGAAAAGTTAGAACCAGTTTGAAGATAAAATTGTTGACATTTAAATAAGGATGTGTCTTTTAAGAACAGTTGAATGTTATATAATAAGATATGACCGTGAAGCTGAACACTTAACTTTATTTTAGTCAGTTTAGTTTATTTCTTAAGGCTAGTTTCTTTTACTCTTCTTTTGATAATTCTGTTTCATAAGTATAAGATTTTATTCAGTATTTACAAATTATTTACAACGTCACCGTCGCTACATCGAGAACTATTTCCTATTATCTGAGGATAAATAAAGTAAGATTTTACTGCATTTTTAGTACTAGCAGCATGCGTACTGCAAGGCGAATGTTTGATTGTCACAATGTGACCAAAGCAGTTCAAACGTGAGATTGACTTTCCTAAGCATGATATGTGATCTAAGTGCTTTACAGCAAGTATACATACACAGTGCTAAGTGAATCTAACCTTGTGAATTGTTCTACTTTTTTATTATGAAGTGTTTATATCAAACTTTACATTTTGATTCCAAGCCTCGAAAGTAGAACATAGCTAAGATGCGACGCTTTAAATGCTTATTTGTATAATAGTTGTACCAACGAAGTTATTTTAATTTTCTACATTTTGCTTTAAGATTATAGTCTTTAAATAAGTAATATGTTTTAAATTTTTGTTCATCACGGGACCATGGAAGTTCCTTCCATTTCAGTTATTATACAATTATCAATCTTTTACAATAGATGGCGCGCTCGTTTGTATCATATTCCAGAGTTTGCTTGATTGTGAAGGGGTTATTAGCCCATTTACAAATATATCGGATTTAAAAAAGTGGGGTTTTATAAGAGAGGAATCTACCATAAAGCTGTTCTAAAAGCCAGTGGTGTTTGTTCATCTCTAAATCAACAGTAGTAATAATCAAACAAAACACAAAGAGAATCCATTATTTAAGGTGTATTTGATTTTAAGCGAAACAGGTCTTAGTTTACGAATGGGTGGAATTTGCTAATTATATACTATTTAAATTAATAAATTGCACCTTAAAATAGTAACTTTGTTCTTTCTCCTTCTCTAGCTTGGCACAAATTTATCAATAATAGAACTTAAGAAAGTGAATATTAAATTTTCAAACGCTTTCGAAGTTAGGGAATTAAATTCTAAAATCATTAACCTAATCTCTATCTGGTACGTTTGTCCGTGATAAGGAAAGTTCCCCATTATGTATAACACTATACGCTATTTATCATTAGTGCATTGAACCAATAGAACTGGAGAGAAACACTTTAATGTGTGAGAAAATAGTCGCTAGCTGTTGAAAATGTTCTCAATAAACTAGAGAAAACGATTTTCTACACGTCAACAATTTAAACTGTCACTTTATAAACTTGATTAAGTATCATTAACAGTAAGGATATTCAAATGATGATATCCAACATTACATTATAATCTTTACATGCAAGATTAGTTATTATGATTAGTTATTTTTTCACTATTCGACTGATTTTTTGATCTAAGTAAGTGACTTGTTCTTTTCGTAAGTTAATATTTAATACAATTTATGACTTTGCTCTATACTCACTAATAAATATATTAGTTCTATATTTTGTTGGTTTTTTTTGTTGAAGTAATGAAATCGTTAAAACTGCAGGATTAAACGATACCCAAATTCAATTAATTAAATAGACACGTGATTTAGAATAAGCTATGCAATATATATCCTTCCGTGGCTAAATAGTCTTATCGAAAACTGTTATTTCTACCTTTTACAGTATATCACAGTTCATGAAGACGTCGACTATTTCAATGTGTATAGTAAACTTACAAACATTTCTAATCAATATCTGTATTGAAAACACACTGGTAAATATATCTAATCAACACCTGTATTGAAAACACACTGGTATGTCTGTAAAACATCAAGAAAATTTCTTAAAATAATCTTATATATATTTTTACTCATAGCTCATAAGTTTTATAGATTAATTAATTTCATTATAATGATTTGATCATGTTTTTTCAAATTCATAACAAAACAACGTTTCCCGATACATCAAAGTTATATGCATCTTTTAATCATTGGAAACTTCTCATCTCGACTTACACATTCATACATAGCTATATATATATAATATGGTTTGTGTGTTTATGTAAATGTAAAACATTTACGACCTTTCCTTTTGTCGAGAGATTTTACAATTAGATGTGAATGTTGTGTTAAACTGACGTATTGGTTCGACACACACACATATATATAGTAATACAAATATCTATTGTCTACTGGCTCTGCATCATACTGTGTATTATTGTTTTATGGTAGAAGAATTAGCGTTCTGAGAACAGGAAGTAAGCCATATTACTTTGGAACTAAAGTAATGTGTTACGAAACCATTGGCCGGAAACCCTATATGAAGCAGTTAGTAATACTGAATGTATGTAGCACTTACACGTATATGTGCTGATTACACGTAATTATATCCACTGGGCTGGGCTGCTCACACGCAAGCTCTAACAGACACTTGTTTAACTTCATTAGCCATCCTTACTAATGTCTCTAATTATTTTGACCAATTGAAAATACTTAGAGGCTTATTATTAAAATAATTAATTTTAGAGGTATTTCCACATAATTTTTTTTAAAATAATAGAACGGGTTAAATTGTATATGATTTAAATGCTCTGGTGACTTTAATCTTAGGTTATTACTTTTGAGTCAGCGAACTTCTAGAGATATGGAAACATCTTTATCTTAGAATTACTTTTAGAAGTTTATGAGAACTTAAAAACATTTTGTTTTGACTATCGTCACTCGTTGAGTTTGGGTAGGTATTAATACCTTTAGAAAATCGCGAGTGTCAGCAGAAAATTTGAGCTTTGTAAACTTTGAAGATGGACTCGAATTACTTCACTGTTTGGTTTATTGACTAGTTGTTTATTTAGAAAAGAAACAATATGTGTAGATACGTGTATTTGAACAATCAGTTGATTCGTAATCACTTTTTTTATGTGATCAGGTTAAATAAAATACTTCAGATTTAAGATTACAGGATTTTCAAACTTTACGTTACGAAATAACTTAACGTTTTCACAGCTGCCTACTTACTTTTTTATCTAATCAGATTAAATAGACTAATTAATATCCAAGTCACGGTTTTTAAACATTATGTTACGAAACAACCTGTCGTTTTCATAGCGATATAAACAATTTTGAAATTAGATTTCTTTTGAGAGAACACAGATGTTCATAGAAGACTTGTAATAGATATTTTGTTCCTTATAGGCATCATCTTCTATTACGAATAATTTTTCCTTTGTATATTAAAGTAATTTATTATTATGACATAAATTTAAATATTTATGACTTCATTCATCAGGCGATCAGCAATGTTGGTAAGTAAAAATAACGACATAACGCACTTAATTTGATATACTTAAATATGTTTATTTGCTTCCCAAATTCACGCAAAGCTAAATAAAGGCTCTTTGCGTTAATCACTTTTAATTTTGAACTAATAAACTCAATGAGGGCAAAAAATCACCACCACACTCCGTAAACTCTGAGGCTACTCTAATCGAATGGTGTATTGTAGTATTATTATTTATAACGAACTCATACATGGCCAAGGACCGCGATAAACTATATACCACCAGATTCACAGGCTGAGGCGTTAACTTCTAGGCTACACACGACTCAGTTACCCAGGCAAACAATGTATAATAACAAGCTTAGGCTATATTTTAAGTTAAGCAACCAATTATTTTGTTATAACATTAAATTAATTAGAAAATTATAAAGATAACCAATTCATGTCTACTGAAACAGTGATGAAGTAGTGGTCAGTTTGTGTGTTGTCTTTCTCTTAATACAGTGAGGTTTTCGTTTGATCGTGAAATACATATGAAGTCATGTTCGTATTACAGTTCTCTACTTTAATGACATGGAAATGTCCTCTAAACAGTACCGAATGTATTATGTTCGCCATTGAAAAGTAAAGATTTGGGCTTTGCTGGTTTTTTTTTTTTCACTATGACATTCTACTTAATGAAAGTAGCGAGGATCTAAGTCCTGAGACACCTGATTGAATACAGATGTTGCTTTATCTGCATTACTCTATATTTAAGGAGAGAGTGAGGTGCTAATTACGCGACCATGTCTGTTTTGTGGCTAGCATTATATTACAACCATTGTAAATCAGTAAAGAGCTAGGTATTCAGATTGGGTGTTGCATGGAAAAACAGTGAGCAACAATTGGTCACTTTATATGTCTTGGAAATCATTGAGGAGCCAGTAGTTAGTTTATGTGTAGTATTCTAAAACAATGGAGGGATAATAGTCATTTTATTTGTTATCTGGTATTAACACAGTGCGGAGGTAGTAGTCAGTTTATGTGTTGTCTGTCTATTAACACAGTGAGAAGGTAATAGTCGGTTTATGTGTTGTTCCTCTATTAATACAGTGTGGAGGTAGTAGTCAGTTTATGTGTTGTCTGTCTATTAATACAGTGTGGAGGTAGTAGTCAGTTTATATGTTGTCTGTCTATTAATACAGTGTGGAGGTAGTAGTCAGTTTATGTGTTGTCTGTCTATTAATACAGTGTGGAGGTAGTAGTCAGTTTATATGTTGTCTGTCTATTAATACAGTGTGGAGGTAGTAGTCAGTTTATGTGTTGTTTGTCTATTAATACAGTGTGGAGGTAGTAGTCAGTTTATGTGTTGTTTGTTGCTTGATTATTTCATTCTCTGTTGCAGAGATATTCGTATTTATTATGAATGATGATACAAAGAATGATAACTGTTTATTCACTTAAGCCATTATTAACTACCATCTATTTAAACAAAAAGTGATTCAGCTTGTTTTTATTTGTTGCCAGGATGTATTCTTGTACAGTAACATTGAAGTTTAAAATAAATATTCTTTTATTTGTTTGCATCAGATTTTTGAAATGGAAGATATACATTACTACAAAATCACCAAGTTTAGTTTTCAGATACGAAAGCAGTGACACGTATTTAAGTTACGTTTTTAGTGGTTAACGGAAACATATGCTTGAATATATTTTCCTCACAAAAACTAGCTTAATTAATCTATTACAAAAATTAATGTACCAGTGTTTGATTTGATCTAGTTTTCTCTCCCTAAATGAAAAAAAAAAGTTATGTTATGTGTCGACAAGCACGTCTTCGTATCCCTAAGAGGACCGTTCTTATAATTTTTGGGGTGTGTGTTTGCGGAAAGACCTCTGATCGATGGTTCACTGTAATACATAGTAAACAGGTGCTTCCACTTTAAATAAGCTTCCGTTTGAGGGAAAGCTGATAGAATTCTTCCCTAGGTTTCGGGGATATAGGAGCAGTAAGTCAGACATAAGTTAAACAATTAGTAGGATATCAATAACTTAGTTATCAAAGAATAAACTAGTTGAAATGACCGCTATTTAGGCTACACATGTGTGCCAAAAATTCCTATGTTACTTTAGCCAATTTACATAAAAAATAATTTGAGTTTTCGCAGTTTGGCCCATTTATATACTCAATCGTATATAAATAGGCCAAATTACAGTTAAAACGAGCAACCTAAACTCTTATTAAATTTTTTCGACATAATATACTGGATACATAGAACAAGACCTTGAAGTTATCTACATCTAACAGTACCGTGTCAGTAATATTTAAAAAACTTGCCTCAACTGAGAGGCAAAATCCACTTGTTAGAACAATAAATGCTACATAACGATAGTTTAGTATTCATTTTATTTCACTGGGACTTTGGATTTGTTTGTTTTTGATTTTCGCGCAAAGCTACTCGAGGGCTATCTGCACTAGCCATCCCTAATTTAGCAGTGTAAGACTAGAGGGAAGGCAGCTAGTCATCCCCATCCACCGCCAACTCTTGGGCTACATTTTTACCAACAAATAGTGCGATTGACCGTAACATTATAATGCCCCCACGGCTGAAAGGGCTAGCATATTTAGTGTGATGGAGATTCGAACCTTGGATTACGAGACACTTAACCACTGGGCCATGTCTACCCACGTTGGATTTAAATATACTGTTTCTTTAGTCGTGGGCCCGGCATGGCCAGGTGGGCTAAGACGTGCGACTCGTAATCTGAGGGTCGTGGGTTCGCATCCCCGCTGCACCAAACATGCTCGCCTTTTCAGCCGTAGGGGCGTTAAAATGTGACGGTCAATCCCACTATTCGTTGGTAAAAGAGTAACCCAAGAGTTGGCGGTGAGTGGTGATGACTAGCTGCCTACCCTCTAGCCTTACACTACTAAATTAGGGACGGCTAGCGCAGATAACCCTTGAGTAGCTTTGCGCGAAATTCAAAAACAAAAACAAACAAAACACTTTAGTCGTGACAAATTCAACGATTTTTAATCCATTAATTTACGAAGATACAAGTTTATAAAATTTGAAAATATAAAGTATTCTTAGTAAAGATTGTTGAGCTGGCTAAATCCAGCTTGTGTTATTTATTAACCACTTTTAAGTGAATGTTTGTGCATTAACAATTAGCCACAAACTCCAATAAAGTCACACAAATAATAAGTTATACCCTGAAGTGTCTCAATCCTTTATTGGACCACCCAGCCTTAGGTGACTATTAGCCAGTAAAATTTATATTATTATTAGCATTAATTAGGCCTGTAGGCAATATTTTTACACACACACCCCTCTCTGTTCGAGAAACGTTGTAAAAATCATGGCGTACGTTTCCCAATAGCTGGCTATTGAATTAGCCAACGAAATATGTTTAAATGTTCGTGACAATTTCGGGATAAATAATGAAAAGTTTAAGATGATACATCCGCAGAGTATCATTAAATATTGCATTTATTTCCGAAGATATTTAAATCAAAATGGGAAATCTCAGAAGAAAAAGGTTAAAGGTTAAACCCATTTTCGGGAAAGTCTATGTCTGTATCTATTAAAATATCTATACCAATTAACATTTAATATTTGGTAAGAAGCAGAATTTCACCGCACTGTTAGAAAGATTGTGATGACCATTTTAGGTAAAGTGGTATTAAAGCTGTAATGTGACGTATGGTAAACTTAATATCTCGTTTCAAAACGATTTTATTGTCATAAGATATTCAAATGTCTTTGCATTTGTAAGGTGTTGCTATTAACATTTAATGTGTCAAATCCAGATTTAACACATGAAGTACAGGTATGTTGTACGAGTCTCAAGCTTTTCTAAATTCAGCCACTATGTGTTCATTGTCGTAAACCTACGCAATGATTTATCTGTGTTCTGTATACAATGTGGAATCGAGCCCCGGATATAAGCGTTGTAAGTCCATAAGCATTTTTTTGTACTTTTGTACTTAAGATGTTTGGTTTTTACCCAAAAAACAAATGTGAGTCTGAATGTAGATCTTTAAATCTGCTCGAAAAATGAGTCGACAGCGTGGATTTACATACATTCGAACTGACACATGAAAAGCCTTTGCTGTTGTTTTGCTGTTGACTGTCAGTGAAACTTAAGCTTACTTTTTTATATTAATGGTACAAATACACTAATTTATTTAATCAAATAATACACCTAAAACCACAGAACAATAAATAACTAATAATAACTTTCTATCTGTGCAATAATAGCCTTTAAAAACTCAGCTAAGCTCGTCGATGTAATTCTTCGGAGAACAAAGTTGAAACTGAAGGTTGAAAAAACAATTCCACGTACAGAAAACAACGTAATATAACATATCAAAACTCTGGCTTTCTATTGGTTATAAGTAATATGTTACAATACAAGGCACAATATATTATGGTGAAAGGTTAAGTAACATGAGAGGTGAAAAGTGGAGTAAAAGATTCATGTGGTGGTTAAATAAGAATTAATTTGAATGTTTGTGATATCAGGTTTATTATCTTTAAGGTTCAATGTTGGTTTGTCATAGCTATAATTATTTATAGCTAATTATAGATAATTATTAATAATCTAAACAAGTTTCGTGCGTGTTATAGCTCTTATTTCATGTACATACCAAAACTACCAACAAAAGAAACGCTACATAGTTTACATTGTATATCAATAACATTAGTTTAAAAAATCCGTGAAACAATGCTACGTCTTGAAACAATGTACACAAAAGAGTTGAATAGATTTATTCTGTTTTTTTTTACCTTTTGATTATGCATTCACACGGTGTCCATGCTTTATTTAAAGTTATGGTTTAGTTAGAGATCTTTACGATAGCATTCTTAAGTAAAATACGTATAGTTTATTTAACAGTACGTTAAAGGTTAATGAAAAATTGTGATAAAATAATAACAACTCTACCATTTTATTACTTTAAATTTTCAATCAGTTAGAAAAAAAAGAGACTCTTGATTTAATTAGATGTATATAGAGAAACTTCTTCGTTCGAGTCATCCTTAACACGCAGTGTCGGTTAGTCCTGTAAGTCAATGATGACGGGATTTGAAAAAGTTCAAATTTGGGATTTATTGCAGTAGTTAAACGAGAAGCTAAGGATTTATTTTGCTCATATTAATGAAAAATAATAATCTTGCGATGTGACTTTAGCCCTAACACGTTAATTTCAATAAAGTCGTAGCTCGATAAAAGACTGTTTATAAATGTACAATCTTTCGAATATTAAATGTTATTCTTGAACTAATTGAAGAGATTTATAATGCTATTTTGAGAAGTATAGAAGGAAAATGTATAAGTAACACAAGTGTACATACTTCACATGTATCGGAGTAACAGCAATAAAGAGGGGTTGAAAACATGTTTCAAGAAGCATTTAAAGGATATAAAAAGATGAAATAAAATAGTTTGTTCGTTAATTTTCATGTGTGTTAAAGATCCAGTGTTACTCAAAGAAAAAGTGACAAGCAAAAGTATGAATTTTTCAATCCATTCCACTGCTATTCTGTGATATTATTCCAGTGACATGTTTTATGTGTTATAACTGTCTGAAGGTTAATTTTATCCTACGAGAATGATGTTCGAGATCCCGTGTGCTGCTCTCGGAACTAGTTCTTCCATCATTGATTGCCATCAGTCTAACTGCTCAATTTTCTATTTCTATCCTAACATAATTCTATTTCGATAAAACTAATTACGATAAATTTTCCACAGAGGCCCGGCCTAGACTCGTTATGTGAGGGTTGCGGGTTCGAATCCCCATCGCACCAAACATGCTCGCCACTTCAGCCGTGGGGGCGTTATAATGTGACGGTTAATCCCACTATATCGTGTATGAGTTGTTATATTTCTCCCTGGAAAATTGGGCACTAAAAGAAAGCACACCCACTCTTATTTTTAATTTTGTCTTTTTAGATATATTCTCTCTGGAACTTTTAGGATACATTTTAAATAAAATTAGTAAAAAGTAGCAAACATAACATCTCAACTAATTGTAGACTTATAACATTAGCGTGGTACATCGTCCACTATGGTAATGACTGTGAAAAAAATCATTTTTTTTATCTGTACTTTATGGTGGTTAGGTCGTTAGGGCACTCGATTGGTAATCTGAGGAGAGTGGGTTTGAACTGCCGTCACAATAAACATTATAATGTGACATTCAGTCCCACTATTCAGATTTAAAAGACTAGACCAAGATGTGGCGGTAAGTGGTGATGACTGCTGCCTTCTCTCTAGTCTTATACTGATAAATTAGGGACGGCTAGCACAGATAGCCCTCGTGTAGCTTTGCGCGAAATTCAAGACAAACAAACAAATCTTGCGGAGTTGTGTGATTATTTTCAGATAGATCTACACACCTAAAGCCATTCAAACTCTGTATTTTATTGAGAGTTCTGTGGCCCAGAAATCTTGTTAAAAGCTAACAACCATCCTATAGTGATTTATAATAAAACACACAAAGATAAAATCGCAGGAACTTTCTGCGATAGACGTCTCTAATTTAGAAATGTTAGAGTGGAGAGAAGGCTATTGTCACCAGCACCAATCTCTAACTCTTGGGTTCTTCAGGTTTCACCGCCACCATCGCTCCAATGAGACTCAAACCACATTCGCTAAGATAAAATTCACTTTTTTTTCTATTTACTATTACCTTGTTTGTTTACAGAGAAAAACGGGCGAAAATTCACTTAACATTTTTTGTTTGTAATTTTCTGTTGTTTTATTTTTTACACAATCTAACATTTGCCTAAAGCTACTAGATATTTTTGTGACTTAAATTATTACTACTGTTAAATGTAGTATAATGTTATTTCATCATTTGATATAATATATTTTGAAAGATGTCAAACCTACAAATGTAGAAGGTGTTAGTGTGTGTTAGGGTGTTAATAGCAATAGCTTTTATATGGAGCTTATAGTTGAATATTTTTTTCAAAATCCTACTGTGTTACTTAGAAATAATCTGTAACCAGATTAAAGAATGTTCATATCTTAACTAGGACATTAGATCTGGTAAAGCACAGGATGTATATATTTAACTGGATATCTATAAAATACACTAAATTCTTATTTACACTTTTATCTTAATAGCTTTTAATCTTCTTTTTCAGACCAACAAGCGAATTCACCAGAAATGACGCAACTTAACCATATCACATAACAGAGAAAACTAAGTAAGATAACCCAGTTTTACTACACATTATTCCTTAGGATTTTTATTTATCGTATGCGAGTTGTTATATTTCTACCTGGAAAATTCAAATAAGTTAACAGATCAACGACGTGAAACATTTCAATGGTTTAGTTTCTCTGTCGTCACTCTTACAGTAGATGAGCTTTCTTTCTTTGGTTATTTTTGTATGTTAACGGATGCTTTAGCAGAAGACAATTTTAAACTTTAAGATATCAACTCAATCTGCCCATCACATTCACCGGAAATAACGCAACTTAACCACATCGCATAACAGAGAAAATTAAGTAAGATAACCCAGTTTTACTACACATTATTTCTTGGGCTTTCTTTTTTTTATCGTGGATGATTTGTTATATTTCTACCTGGAAGCATCTCTTTACCAGAAAGAGGAAAATTATACATTACACGATGGTAAAGTAAGAGTAGTTTAGCAAATGTCTCTGATAAATGAATGAAATGTTCTTGAATTTCTTAAAAAATTCATTCGTTTGATATGCAAAATTGAAAGAACACATTATTTTAAAAACTTTGTAAACGAGTTTATTTGCCGGATGAATGTAATAAAATAGAGTTTGTTTTAATTAAATAAGCTAACAATTTTCATAGGAGCCGCACAGCTGGTTCAGATTGCAACCGTGTAGGACGAGCGAGTATGTTTACTGACGGAGATTCGAACTTGCGACCCTCAGATCACGAGCCCAGCGCCCTAATTACCAGGCCATATCCATTTAAACAATCATAATAGCTAATGGAACATGGGATTGCGGTATGTTTACGAGCTTACAACGTTGAAATTGTGATTAGATTCACCGGGGTTAGACACAGAACGTAGCCAAATGTAGCTTTGCTCTGATACAAACAAGTAGTAGAAATGAGAACACACACCTATGAAGTGTGAAATATGCGAGAAGGTAATTTTTGGACTTAAAGTTCTAAATAAAGGTCACAGCAAACTTAAAGCAAACTGTGAAAATATATCGTAATATATTTGTATGCGTTATAGGAATAGCGATCTGTAGCGATGTAATATATTTGTATACGTCATAGGAATAGCAATCTGTAGCGATCTGATATATTTGTATGCGTCATAGGAATAGCGATCTGTAGCGATTCTTTTATTAAAGAACACTATTGATGCAGAAGAGATAGCAGCTTGACCAAATTATCTAACACAGAGAGTACAAGTACGAATTCATTTAGCAGGATTTTTCAGTCAAGATATTGAATATTATGGGTATTTTGGGCATATAACCAGTTTTAAGGTGTGTTTTTTTAGAATCAGTTTTTGTATTGAAGGTATTTTAAGGTTTTTGTTTGTTCCTTAATCAAAGAAATTTATTAAATATATAATATAGCGATTTCTTAGAAACTTAAATATCCGATCCCTACTATTCTGTATTCAAGGTAAGAGTTGCTTGATAAAACCATTTTATGGAGGTAAGGAACATTAATGTAATCAAAACAAACTACTCGATAAACTATGTTATTTTACACTCATAATACACACTTCCATTTCTGAAAGAAGAAGTGCAGCAGGCAAGCTTTCCTACCTTCTATTATTTCCGTCTACACGTTGTCTGCATTTGTCATCTGTGTTGATCTACATATGCACGCATGAAGGAGAATGTTTTTCGGTTTTGGATAAAAAATAAAAGTCGCTTGGTTTTCCGAAGAGATTACTTTATAAAAGCCACTATTGTGGGTTTATGAATATACATATTTATATATCTTTATGAGTATTACTTTGTTCGTGTTTGTAAGACCAGTGAATCAGAAAATATTAGTAAAGCTTGCTCAAGTCTTTTTTTTTTTTTGTAAAATTTAATTTGATTTTATACCCTTAGACTTGAAACGTGGCTTACAAGAGACAAATATGGTTTGATGTATATAACAGATTGCAATTCTGTATGTTAACATAAAAATTTATACATGAATATTTTGTTTCTGAATTTTTCTCAAAACTACCATAATCTAGTAGTGATAAAACAGAGGGAAGGAAACTAGTCAACACCAGCAACCGCCAACTCTTTGGCTAGTGTTTTACCGAAGAATAATTGGGTTGGCCGTCACATTATAACGCTCCCACGGCTGAAAGGATGAGCATATTTGGTGAAGATGAGTGTAAGTGTCCTAACCACCATGCCATGTGCCAAGTCTACACATTAATGAATATAGAACACAACGAAGAATGAAAATTATTTTTTCAAATGCACTGTTTTATAAAAGTGTTTTTGTATTGTCAAATTAAGGTGCTGCATAAAACCCTAATAAGTACCAACTAAAGCAGAAATCAAAGAAATCAGTAAAATGGAATGTTTATCATTACACGGTTAGAGCATTTGGTTAATGCCTTAAACGGTCTTCATTTAAAAACTACATATTTCGATGACACTTTGCCATCTTCAGGGTCAATTTGAAACAACAACAAAAAAACAAACATTTCATAATATGTTATATGACATCAGGTTCTCCAAAAGTTATTTACCTTACTGATTGCCCTTTTATATGATAAGTGTAGAATGAAGTGAGAAATGCTAATAAAGTAAGTAAAATCCCAATCCATTAAAAATATTTTTAGAAATATTATCGTTGTATTTTTCATGATAGTTTGTTGATGCAATGATTTAATTGTAGGGTTTTATGAGAATGCAAAAATATTCCCACTGAGTAAAAGTTCGTGAAGAACCAGCAAGAGTTACTTTAAATAATGAAAACATTTCCAGCTGAGAGTTTCTATTAATAACACAATTAGTTAGTCAATACTTATTGGACCATATCGATGTAGTAACGACATACAAACAAATACAATAGTACTAGAAAGACTATTTGCTTTGTTTGTTTATTTGAAGTTAAGCAACACAATGGGCTATCTCTGCTCTGCTCACCACACGTATCGAAATATGATTTCTAGCGTTGTAAGCCTGCAGACATACAGTTGTGCCACTGGAGGGCAGTACCAGAGAGAAGAAAACAAAGAATATTTTGAATAAATCTCCAGTGGGAAAAATTACAAAAAAATGTTAATAATAGCTTACAAAAACTATAATTCAGAACTATTTCATACGTTTGGAAAAGAAACTGCTATAAAGAAAACGGAGTTTCAAGAATAAAGGTAAAATTCAGAACAAGGAAATTGAAAGAATTTAACTGATATGATTGTACTATTACAAAACTGAGAGAAATAAATAAGTCTGTTCAAGATAACCGTAAAACATTTGACTGATGCGACCAATTAGAAGAAAATGTACAAACTGATCAACAAATTAAGGAGCTAACATTCGCAGGCAAGTGCAACTTGTGTTCGCCACGTATTTTCAACATGGCTAATTTGACACCAAACAAATAGTGAAAAACACAACAGAAACGAAAACTGTCCATATCACTGCTTGGGATGTTCAAGAAGGTATCTTTTTACCAAATCCTAAATAAATTGGTTGACATACGTATGAATTGTACTTTCCTAACTGAAAAATTAAGCAAAAGATATAAATCTCCAAATTGTTTACATTTGTATTTGAAGTTTGCAAAAATATCTTTGTATTAAACTTCACGTAAATTGGTCAGAATATGGATAAGAAATAGACCAAAACTTCTAAAATTGTGTTTTTCTGTGACCTTATGGCTCACTAGAATTGGCATATCCCACATTTTTGTATCTATCTACCTACGCCCTGAATGGCCAGGTGGTTAAGGCACTCAACACCTAATTTGAGGGGAAGGGGTTCGAATCCCCTTCACACCAATTATGCTCGCCTTTTCAGTCTTGGGGTCATTATAATGTGACGGTCAATGCAACTATTCGGTGGTATAGGAATAGCTCAAGAGTTGGCGGCGGTGACTAGCTAGCTGCCTTCCCTCTAGTCTTACACTGCTAAATTAGGGAGGGTTAGCGTAGATAGCCCTCGAGTAGTTTTGCGCGAAATTCAAAACAAACCAAACTATTTATCTATATATATGAATTTTGTATCTTTGTACCAAGTGGCACGTAGATTGGCCAAATATAGAGGAGCCAAAAAATACCAAAATTATATTTTTCTGTGAACTATGAAATTCCAGAAAAACTAGCAATGGAGATTTCAAAATTTTAAATCAATGTGTTGAGTGCATGAAAATTTATATTTGTGCCAGTTTTCATCTTGACTGCTGTATGACTGGACAGGAGCTCAAAATATACATTTTTGTATTGTTTGACCTTGACCCCATGAAGATTCTTTAAGAATGTCTAAATTAAAAATAGGGAGTACCTAGGTATAATTATATCGAGTTTCAAGCCAATCCGTCGAGAAATGAAGAAATGCGAGTCGATTTTAAATAATTTGGAAGAAGAAGGAACGATAGTAAGGCAGCATTTCCCTCTGAAGAGCTTAACGTTCAGTATGTATAAAACTACAAGCGCATTAACTGAATCTCTTTCACACATTAACTTACACCACGATGATGATATTCATTTATAACAACTGCTTAGTAAGTTAAAGGAAATTTCATATGATATAGAAATTGACGATGGGATTTTTGAAGGTCTGTTATCAAAATTAAAATTTTTAAATTTTGAAAAAAGTTAGGGATCGTCGAAAAAGTTCGAAGTAGCTTTAAAATATACAGATAGTATAACAGGTTTAATATACCAAACAGAGAAATAGAGTGAGTATCCTGTTAGTAAGAAACTGTTAGAACTGTGTAGAAGTAACATATTTTATTCATTTAAACGTTCAAGTGAAAACTTGAAAATAGTCATTTAAAATTTTTCTTGTGTCCATTAGTAATGTCAGTGTTAGAGGTTGTTTGTTCTATTGATATTAGTAAGCGAGGGTTTAAAGTAATTTTATTCGTCAATATTCAGAAATCATTATTAAAAAAATAGCAATTACGCAAGGACTCCATCTATATAAAATAATTTAATTCTTTGCTACACAGTAGTATGAATTTGGCGTAATGATAGTTTTCTATGACTATCTGTGAAGAAACGATATTTATCTTTGAGACTAAAAATGATATTCTGCAGGTACTGATAAAATTATAATAGTCAAATTTACAATTGTGCACCATGTATTTGCTGCAGTATTACGAAAAAACGATGAATGTTTAGATTACATTGAAAATATGGTGAGTGAAATACAAAACAATAAGTTGTTGAGCGTAGTTAAATATCTTAATGTAGCAATGAATACATAATTAGATCACATATTTTGAGAAGAATATTGATTTGATATAGTTGACAAATTGAATGATATATTAAATCAGTTTGGCTGATTTGATGTTTTTCGATATACTTATCTATGTAAGAAGAACTACTCCTGTACTGGACAAAGAAAAGGTACCATGTTAAAGGTTAGAATGAATAAGTTAATGTTAATTTTGTTAAACGTTGGCAGTAATTTTTGGATTCTTTCACGTAAATGCGTTAATTTTTGATCACGCAGCAGTATTTGCACGGTTATACAGAAGCTTTAGATCGTAAAATACCGGTTGCGATTATTGGTATTTTTATGATAAATTGTTACAAAATACTAGTTTGTAAATAAAACTGAGCAAAATAAAGCTGATTTTTAAACACAACAAATAATTGAAACATGTAAGAACGTTAGAGTATTATGGGATCGTTCGAATGAAATATATTTGTTTATAATTAAACACAAAATTACACAATGTGCTATCTGTACTGGGCCCACCAGGGACATCGAAACCTGGATTCTAACGTTGTAAGTCTGCGACATACCGTTGTGCCACTAGGAGACAGAAAGAAGTAATTTTTTAAAGGTAAATTTCTTTCACGCGGTCTGATATGACTCACAATCCGAGGGTTGGGGACTCGAATCCCCGTCCCACCAAATGTGCTTTTCCTTTCAACCGTGGGAACATTACAATGTACGGCCAATCCTACTATTCGTTATTAAATGAACAGCACAAGAGTTGACGGTGGGTGTGATGACTACTTGCCTTTCATCTAGTCTTTTAATGCTAAATTAAGGGCCGCAAGCGCAGACAGCCCTCGTGTAGATTAGCGCGAAATTCAAACGTCAGCTCTTCAACTATTTTTTAAGAAGGCTAAATTGGAAACAAAAAAGCTGTAAGAAGTGTTTTACTCTGCACATTTGTAAGCACCATAATAAATATTTTCTAAACTAATGTTAGTGTACTGAAAATATAAACAGTAATTTGGTAACGGGTTAGCATCATTATAAACGTTTTTAAATACCTGTGAGGCAGCGCGTAGTGTTTCTCAACAATTCTATGTCGTTTTTCAGATTTATTTTAGTTATTTTTAATAATTATAATATAAGTGATGTTAATGTTGTTGAATAATGAAACAATAAGTAATAAAGTTAATATCTAAAAAGGAAGATTTGACAGAATTGAAAAAAAACAACAAACAAAAAATATCACTTCTATGTATTGGTTATAAAGTATTTTGTAAAGCCATAACAAACCTGGTACGAGTCAGACTTAGTCTGTAGGCCCGGCATGACCAGGTGGTTAAGACACTCGACTCATAATTCGAGGATCGTAGGTTCGAATACCTGTTACACCAAACATGCGCGCCCTTTCAGCCATGGGGGCGTTATAATGTGAGAGTCAATCCCACTATTCGTTGGTAAAAGAGTAGCCCAAGAATTGGTGGTGGGTGGTGATTACTAGCTACCTTCACTCTAGCATTACACTGCTAAAATAGGGACGGCTAGCGCAGATAGCCCTCGTGTAGTTTTGCGCGAAATTCAAAACAACTCAAACATATTTAGCCTGTTCCAGATTGATGTATTTATGATAACATACATCTTATGTGTCATGTATTAAATCTCGCAAATCAAAATAGCGAATGTTTAGCTATTACATGTTTAAATCTTGAAAAGCATCCGACCGCATAAAACCATAAATACTTAAGAAAGATACTCAGAAAATTATAAGAGCGCTTGACGCAATGTATAAAAAATCCATCTTTTGTGCAGTTTATGGATCCGTTTCAATTTCAGCTATTTCCGTCAAGGAGGTTCAGAGACGAAGAGATTCAATATGTGAGTTTCTATTTACATAAGTTATAGAGTCGTTTCTTTACAAAATAATATAGAAAAATTCTTCTTGAAGACCAATATCAAATTTTGGTGATCATCAAAGCCTTATTTTATTTTTTTATACTGATGATATAAATATTTACATTAGACAGAAGGCAGAATTAAATATTATTGAAAACACCGAGTAAATAGAGAAACTTATATTTACTTTTCGAAGGAGGATTGATTCTTGTACTTCTAAATGATAAATTAACTTTTTTTATTTGATGCAGTATTCCATACAAATATTATATAAACCAACAGATCCGCCAACTTCTATTGTAGTTTGAGCTATTTCTAAACGAGCTAATCGGCGTTTTGAATTCCTTAAAGTTTCGTAATGGATCACATGGAAAATTAAAAAGTATTATGTAGTTTTGATTTTAAAATATGGTAATATGAAAAGGGAAACTGAAACATATTCTGTTAAGTAACTTCTTAATTAGCCCCCTTTTATTTGAGTTTTTTTTATTATATAATATAGAACATGTCTTTCGTTTTCATTGTAAATAAATAATGTGATAACAATGTAAGAAGTTTCAGACAATCAAAGAAATAGATAGCAAGGTATGAAATTTATTTCACGCGATATTTATAGAAAAGTTGGACCGACAGGGCCAGGTGGTTAAGGCACTCGACTCGTAATCCGAGGGTCGCGGGTTGGAATCCCCGTCACACCAAACATGTTCGCCCTTTCAGCCGTGGGGGCGTTATAATGTTATGGTCAATCCCACTATTCGTTGGTAAAAGAGTAACCCAAGAGTTGGCGGTGGGTGGTGATGACTAGCTGTCTTCCCTCTAGTCTTACACTGCTAAATTAGGGACGGCTAGCGCAGATAGTCCTCGTGTAGCTTTGCGCGAAATTCAAAACAAACCAAACAAATTTATAGAAAGATCAAAATAAAAAGAGTTTGAACAGATTGGCGACCGTGATTTAATCACATTGTTGTCCTATTTGATTAACAACTAGCAGTGAAAATGTAACAACCGATGAATAAGGTAATATATCTATTAGGCCCGGTATGGCCAAGCGTGTTAAGGCGTGCGACTCGTAATCTGAAGGTCGCGGGTTCGCATCCCCGTTGTGCCAAACATGCTCGCCCTTTCAGCCGTGGGGGCGTTATAATGTGACGGTCAATCCCACTATTCGTTGGTAAAAGAGTAGCTCAAGAGTTGGCGGTGGGTGGTGATGACTAGCTGCCTTCTCCTCTAGTCTTACACTCACGGCTAGCACAGATAGCCATCGAGTAGCTTTGTGCGAATTTCAAAACAAACAAACAAACATATATATCTATTACAAAAAACCACCAGTAACAAAACAGGACACCGAAGCCTTGCACAGGAGTTTGATAAAAAAATTGTACTGTGTTGAACGACTATCATTCTTTATTACTAAAAGCACGTGGAAAACAATATATAAAAGTCTAGCCGGAAAACGTGATGCGGATATACAACTTAGACTTATACTCGATGCATTACCGCTTCTATTATGGTTAAAGCGAATAAGTATGACTGAAATTGAATTGTGTTCGCATTGCAATACTGAGATTGAAAACAACTACCATATGGATTTTAGCTGTGAATCAAATGAACTTTTATTATACATTATTTTTAAAATTATATTTAACTATTTTAGAAAGAACATATAAATCTCATGATTATTGTTCCTTTTACTCGTATAATAAAACATAATAATTGCAAATTAGTTACGATATTTAATTTTACTATTATCTTACACAAGAGAGTCACACACTGCGGAAATTGAGAACCGCAAAGTGTAAAATAAAAAGTGATGGTCTCAACTTGTACGTACGAGAAATTATCTTATAATACGTTACTAAATACATACAAAAGACAAAGTAGGCAAAAAACAACTTTCTCGTGTTTTGCGTTCGTTACTGAAGTAAAACTTGAAATTAGGATAGCAATAGCTATACTTACCTCAAACCTTCGCATATGGGAATGGTAAGCGTCACTTGCTGTTGAACAACGACATTAAAGGAATGCGCTATGTATTAACACTCCTACGAAAAGTGGGGCCTAATAGGCCCCAGAGCAACTTGAAAGGTTATTAATATTAGGCTAATAATTTTGTATTTAAATGAAATTGTCATTTAAATCCATTAATGAATGGATTAACGAGATTCCCACTGTCCCTATCTACTATCTAGCGAAACCACAGCCAGGGGAACGGGCTTGAAGAAATCAGGACTAGAAACGTCTTTTCGTAGGAGTGTTAAAGGGATGCGTTTGTATGAGATGAGATACTCATTTTTTTTCGCTTCGGATTTCCATAATGTACTGTTATTGGTGCGAGATAAACACGCTAATGTATTTCGCACCTTACAACAATTAAAAAGAGAATGGTGCGTAAATCCATTAATATATAGAAATCACAGGGTAATATTAGAATATATGGGGGGTTATGTTTTCACTTAAGGTTTCCATAAAATATTGTTATTGGTGTGAGATAAACACGCTAGAATATTTCGCACCTTACAACAATTAAAGAGAGAATGGTGAGTAATTTCATTAATAGACTGAAATCTCGTGATATTAAAATATATGTGAGCTATAGAAAATAGTGGTTTGATTTGAACTTCACGCAAAGCTACACGATGTCTATCTGTGCTAACACTCCCTAATTTAGCAGTGTAAAACTAGAGGGAAGACAGCTAGTCATCACCACCCACCGCATACTCTTGGGATACTCTTTTGTCAACGAATAGTGAGATTGACTCTCACATGATAATGCCCCCACGGCTGAAAGGATGAACGTGTTTGGTCAGACAGGTATTTGAACCCCCAACCCTGAGATTATGAGTCGAGTGCCTTAACCACCTGGCCAAGTGAACTAGAACTGTAAAAAAATAAGCTAGTACTAAGAATATCGATCATTTATAGATCAAAATATTGTGGAATTTCTTCCTTCATAATACTTTTCTCCTAGGTGACACGTATATTATTAATCTTTATTTGTTGTTTAATTTGTAATATAGCTTTTCTTTCCGACGTGACTCGTACGTTACGAGTTTATAAATTATTTTTTAATTATATTGTATTGATTATTACATAACATATTGTATCTGTAAAATGGTTTATTTTCCGATATGACATTTATATTACGAGTGTTTAACTTATAAGATATAATTATTATGTATTAGTGTCTAGTCTGTCAAAAATGACGGTGTACCGCCCCATCCCATGGTATACCTTAACCTCACATTTCACAGCTAACTGAAGTAAATAAGTGTTGCGAAATCTAGTTTGACAAACGAAAAGACAGAAAAGTGCGCGTCGAGGTAATCAAACGTCAGTAAATTCCTTTATGAGCCAATCAAAGTCAGTATAATTCATGAAATAAATTTGTGTCTATTCATGGAATCATTATTGGTTAAAATCAGTTATATTAACAACTCCTAATATATATTGGAAAGCCAGTGGGTTTTGATAACACCACGTTCTAACAATGGCTTTTATGTCATGTTGCTTAGCAACAGAATTATAACCTAATATTGTTGTTAGCGCGTGTACTGAAAATGTATAATGAAATATGGACAAAAAATTTAGAATAATTATTTCTTATTTTCCAATTTGGAGTCTTCATTGAATAAAGAGGTTTGTTTTTTATTAAAATCGTTGGTGATTTGACAGAAAATAACTTAATTCAGGAACGATTTAAGTTTAAATTTGAAATTGTTTGTTTGTTTATTAATTTTGCGCAAAGATACACGAGGGCATGTATCTTTAATTTAGGCTAGCCGTCTTTAATTTAACAGTGTAAGATTAGAGGGAAGGCAGCTCGTGACCACCACCAGCCGCCAATTATTGGACTACTATTTTACCAATGGATACTGGGAGTGGCCATCATATTATGATAACCACCACTTGCCTGAAAGGACAAGTAAGTTTGGTGTGATGTGGCTACTTATATGAACATTTACTACACACATAACTATACTATTAATTGGCAAATAGTAATCTGGATAAATATATTTTATGTTTTTGACTCCTCTTATTTCGTCAAATGAAACATTTTAAAGTGACACACTGACTTCTATATAGGTTAGACTATAGCTGTAAATTTATAAATCGATGGCCGGAACGAAACTTTAAAAATAATACTAAAGTTATCGTAACAAAAGTATTTGAAACTATTCATCTAACATTTTGCAATTATCAGTTTGAAATTGTTGATAATAGATAAAATGAATCGTGGCATTTCTTTATAAAAAACAAAATAACAACAGCATTAATACCGTCCATCTGAAATATGTGTATATAATAATTAAGTAGCACTCACATGCTGTAAAGATTAACAACTTTACAAGCACATATTAAATATTTAAATTGTATATAATATTTCCTTTTGTATATATTTGTATCTAAAAAATCGAAATTGTATGTTTAAGTACCTGTTAGGGCCTGGCATGGCCTAGCGCGTTAAGGCGTGCGCTTCGTAATCTGAGGGTCGCGGGTTCACGCCCGAGTCGCGCCAAACATGCTCGCCCTCCCAGCCGTGGGGGCGTTATAATGTAACGGTCAATCCCACTTTTCGTTGGTAAAAGAGTAGCCCAAGAGTTGGCGGTGGGTGGTGATGACTAGCTGCCTTCCCTCTAGTCTTACACTGCTAAATTAGGGACGGCTAGCACAGATAGCCCTCGAGTAGCTTTGTGCGAAATTCCAAAAACACAAAAAAAAAAAAAACACAAGTACCTGTTAACTCCTCGCACACAATTTTACTAATCACTACCAGACCTGGCAAGGTGGTTCTTACGGTCCTCAGAAGTGACACGAAAAAGCAAAATTTCCACCAGATTTCCCACAAATAAATTTAGTTAATAACTTAAAACTTAATTTTAAATCAAATTCTGTCTTGGTGTTATGTTGTTTTTGGTAATATTCAACAACATACATTGTTGCTTAGCAACAAAACAATCGCGATATAGTTGTTAGGCCAACAATGTTGTTTATGTTGAATTCCTAATATACCATACATACATGTGGCTCATTTTTTATTTCTCTGTTTTTAATAACGTAGGTGATATAAAAGCGAATGGTTTAATTCAGAAACTCATTAAGTTAGTGTTGAAAAAGTTCCAATCAGTCAATCAAATGACTACATTACTATTCTAGAGAAATGTGGTACTAACTTCAAATATTAGGTGTTTTTCTAATATTTGTTAAAAATATGGATAATTGTGTGAAAGAGCGCTTTTTGTACCTCAAAATGGTACGGTTAATGATAAAAATGATTAAGTATTAAAAGGTTCCCGTACAGGAATTCACCTACAGATCAACTGCCGTGTTACAGCTGCAGATTGTGTTGTAAATTGTTCAACTAACTGAATTCCTAAACTCTCTTGAACCACCACGGATGCCAGGTCATCATTGGTTCACCAATAAAATTGTTGATAAATCTTGATCCTCCAACATTACGTAATGACACAAGTTTAGTTATTAAGACTTTACTGCCACATGTTATTGAAACAACAATTACAACTGGTTATGCCAAAAGTGAAAGATGTTCTCATTCCAAGAATTCCTGTGCGACCAATTAATTACCTCTTTGGATTTATAATGCTCCAATTACCAGTTACAATTTATTTTGCAATGCCAATCAATAAGGCATAAGGTCAAAGTTTAAAGGTTATTCCTAAAGCAGCTTTGCTTTTCACGTGGTCATTTTTATGCAGAACATTCAATGGTTGAATCTCATTAAAATCTCTTTATGTTGTCAGAAGGAACAACAGCCAATGCGGTATATCAAGAAACTTTAATTTAAATTGTGTACTTTTTTGTTTAAAATAAAAAATTTCGATAAAAATTAAAGTGTTATGAAAATTGAATTTGTAAGTGAATATTCTTAAAAGAAATTTCATTGTGTTTTCAAGTACCTCTTTCAAGTAATTTGGACATCTGCTGGGAACGTTAATTCAGCTAGTTACATATATGTTGGTATAATGGTCATCTGTAACACCATAATGAAGAAATTGTTTCTCTTACTGTAACAGTTGTAGTTTCTGTGTCAAACTAGTAAAAATTGGTTCGGACGTCGTCATTAAAATCACTTTCTATCAAGCTATGTCGATGGTTTGCAAGTTTATCTAATATCGTTATTTCCTTGTTTGCCTTAACATCAACTGTTTGCTTGCCTACTCCATAAAGAATAAAAAGCTCTACTTAATTAAGAGTGCTGCTATAATTATATTCTATTGCGTGGTAGACAACAGATAGGTTACGGTGTTTACCTCAAGAACAAAAACACTAATTAACATCAGTTAATAATAAAGTATTGTTCAATCGACCGTGGTGACATAGCGCTGTTTTCTCCTATCTCATTTATATCAATATGTGATTACTTCATCCAGTCGTTTCTCCAATCTGACAGCAGCGTTGGATCTCATTACCACTAATTCACTAATTATGTACCTAAGATAGAAAGGATAAAGTGCTCTAGCTTATTTCCCGTGGTATATGAAGTGCATGTAAACACTCGAACTTTCGCTGTCATTGCTGAATCAAATGAGATCGTTTCATTATCAGTAAACAAACAGAGGAGCAAACCCCTCTCAAAACTTGTGCTTTTGAAATTAATAATTTAAAAACAATATTTAGGTTAGAATCATCTATTAGAGAGAAGTATGTTACAGAAATTATTATTAAACCAACGTGTGTATTGCGGTGTACACATATTAATTAATACAATGGAGATATACTTAAGCGTGTTCGTAGTAATTTATGTATATGTATATTATCTGTGATATTAAGAGATAAGAAAGTTTCATTCGTTGTGCTAAAGTTAAATTCAACATACTCTTCCTTCCCTTTTCATGAAATTGATACTAATGTCGATGCCTTAATTACTCAAAGCGTGTGTACACATTTACCACAAGCACGAGGAAAATCTAAGAATAAAGAAAAGTGAAAGACAGACACTGAATTTCCGGGCAGGCGATAAAGGTTCAGTAGTAAAAAAGGCTTTGTACGATCCATAATTATATTCTTCTATCTTTCTAAAGAGCAAAGGTATCCAAACTTAACTGTTTGAAACAATATAGAGCTGATGAAGAGATATAGGAAGTGTAGTCCAGTGTTTTTTTTTTGTGTTGAAACACTAAATAAAATAAAAGTTCTCAAAAGAAATGTACAGATATATATTTTATGGGTCAAATGTTAGATACATCATTCGATTAATGGATATTTTATGGATCCAATGTTAGGTACATCATTCGATAGATAGATATATCATGGGTCCTGTGTTAGGTACATCATTCGATAAATAGATATTGAATTGGTCCAGTGTTAAGTATATTATTCGATAAAAAGAAATTTTATGGGTCCAATGTTAGGTAAATCATTTGTATATCCGTTATTTGCGACACGATTCGCATTTTAGACAAATCTTTGGTAGATCCAGGGTTGGAAACACCAGTTTTGAATTCAATATTAGCCACATAATTCGTAGATCTATTGTTAGAAACACCTTGAGTTGGTTCTGCTAGAGACCCATCATTCTGGAGAGCTAGAGTTATCTAGAAACATATATACGCAACGATGACATAAATTAATGTTACATACATTTGACTTACTCACTGTTAATGTGAATATAAACATTGTGACAAGTTCGTCGAACAATCGAATATTTAAATATTCTCCCTTAAGTGAGAAAATAAAATCAGTATCTTGAATGGCAACCAGAAATAACTTTATCTTTCTCAGAACAGTAAAGTTAGAAATAAAATAATTTGTTGGCATAATACTATTATCGGTTTTTTATTACTTCTATATATAATGAAACAATAGTAGTGAAAAAATGCAAGGCTGACTGGAAAAAAAACGAGAACAAAAACTAAAAAATTAAATACAATGGAATATAAAAATGCATAGAACATGATATAAACAATGATAACTGTAAAAAATGGAACACTCATTTGAAAAATAGAACTAGGTCAGCTTCTGTACAAAAGTATTCGATCTAACGTAGAAATTATCAACGCCTAAATAATATTTATATGAAAATTTACTCAGAAGGCCATCAACATATTCCGTGACAGGCAGCTGATTAGAAAATATCAAACATAGCAGCCTTGAATATCTTGCATCTGAAAAAAGATATTAAGGTAGGCAGTATGGAAATTAAATCAGTGAATTCCGTTGACGGTGCTCTTTGAGCTCATCTGATACACAAGACGTGAATGTGGAAAAGACCATAGAAAGACGTGGACAGCTAAAGAGAAAATCTCGTGAAGATTTATTTAATTAGTCTTGCCATTCGTTTATAATTACATATCTGCAACTGTTTAATCTTGCATAGGAAACTTGATTTCAGTATATTATTCTTTTGGTACTTGAAATAACATTGACATTTAAAACAAATTTTTGTTTCTACTTTTTTGTCATCGATCTTGTTCCAATCTTGGAAAATTCTTTTTGAATTGTAAGAACCACTTTTGAAATACATTTTCATCTGAGAATAAGTTAAACGCCACTCGACCCTCATGCTATTTTTATAATCCAAAGCGATGATAATTTTTTTTTAGCAATCAGATAATTACATAAGGCTTTTTTTCTGAGCTGTAACATTGTAAAAACTTGTGCATACAAATTCACTTCGTTTTATTTGATCTGGTCCAGCATGACCAGGTGGTTAGAGCACTCCACTTGTAATTTGAGGGTTGCGGGTTTGAATCCCCGTCACACCAAACACGGTTGTCCTTTCAGTGGCGGAGCGCTATAATGTAAAGGTCAATCCCACTATTTGTTGGTAAAAGAGTAGGCCAAGAGTCGATGGTGGGTAATAATGACTAACTGCCTTCACTCTAGTTTTACTAGGGACGGCTAGTGAAGATAACTCTCGCGTAAAAAACAAACAAACAAATATCTCACTTATCTAGTCGCATAACGTTATCTCGCAAGATAATTTTTGTTGGTGTGCAGAAAGTTTCCTTAAGGTGATTTTGGCGAACTTTTACAATGCTGTGTTATCTCTAAATATGTTCTAGACAAGATGCTCAGCATGGCTAGGTGGGTTAAGGCGTTCGACTCGTAATCTGAGGGTCGTCGGTTCGAATTCCCGTCGTACCAAACATGCTCGCCCTTTCAGTCGTGTGAGGCGTTATAATGTTACGGTCAATTCCACTATTCGTTGGTAAAAGAGTAGCCCAAGAGTTGGCGGTGGGTGGTGATGACTAGCTGCCTTCCTTCTAGTCTTACAATGCTAAATTAGGGACAGCTAGTGCAGAAAACTCTTGAGTAGCTTTGCGCGAAATTAAAAAGAAAACTTGTTCTAGACAAGAGAAACACAGTAGTAATATATCTTGCTACACCTTGTTACACAGTTTCGAATGATATTATGTTTATTACCTCACTTAGCCCCATATTCTTAAGTAGTATTATGTTTATCACCTCATTAGCCTTCAGTTTTAAATAATATTATGTATACGATAATAAAAAAAAAAAAAAACTTCCTGGGTAGATTTTAGGGTAAAGCAACTGATCACCTTCAACATATTCTACAAAGACTGTGACAATCATGTGACATTATTTACCGTTTCTGTTATTATTAGTTGTTTGTTTGCTATTTTGGATGTATCCTGTATATTATTATTCAGAATATTGTAAGCCCGGCATGGCCAGGTGAGTAAGGCATTCGACCCTGAGGGTAGCGGTTTGAATCCTTCTGACACCAAACATGCTCGCCCTTTCAGCCGTGAGGACGTTATAATTTTTCGATCAATCCCACTATTCATTGGTAAAAGGGTTGGCGGTGGGTGGTGATGATTAGCTGCCTTCCCTCTAGTCTTACACTGCTAAATTAGTGACGGCTAGCGCATAAAACAAACAAACAACATTAATTACGAACAAAGACAATTTTGATGGTTTAGGTTTTTTAAAAGTGAAGACTATTTTGTTTTTGAATTTTATGAATTATCATCCTGTAGACTAATCATACTGAAGAAATATTTGTGAATAACGTTCTGGTTTGAATATATTTCTAACTATTTTTGTTGATCTTGATGCCTTTAGTTTTAACTAGAAACATTTTTGCGAAAGGAAATAGTTTTTATTAAATTCTTCTTAGTTTTCTGTGGATTGTATGTATACATTATAGTAAAAGCATAAATAAATTATAAATTGAGAAAAGAACACAATGATAAAACCGATGAAGTACAAAATACGGGTGAAAGATGTGTATCTTTAAAAAAACCAATAAAAAACAGAAAGGGATAACATATTTTTTTATTATTTTCACAAAGATAAGTGTATATGTACGATAGGCCTAAAGCAGTTTAAACTCGGAATGCTGTGCCGATATGTCGGTATTCTAGTTTTAGGACTTATCTGTTGGCATACAAAATTGAGTGTTTTCAGTCCTAAAATTACCAGTGTGTTTACCAAATTGAGAGCTTTTTTAATCCCAACATTACTTACAACAAAAATAATAGCTGAATCCGATCTGTGTGTTGTTTATAAAGCAGCTGTTCCCAAACTGTGGGTCGTAATTGAAGTATTGGGTGGGCTACATACATGGTTCAGTGAAAAACCAAAATATTATTTTAAAATTACTAACAAAATAACGAACGAAAAATATTTTTGAACAAGAAAGAAAGAGATATACGAGTGCAGTTAGATTTTAGTGAAGTTTATTAAAACAATTACCCCTTTTCAAACTGAGAATTGATGCGAAAAATTGTCTCGTTTCTGCGGTAAATTTGCGGAATTATAACACCAAAAAAACCGGGTTTTGACACTTATGGTTGGCACAGAATAAAAACCATTGTGTTGTTTTGTACCTAACTATAATCAAACCTAGAAACTGCTTAGTTGCTCAGCTGTGATATTACTTGGAAAAGTTTGGAAACCGCTGGGTTAAAAGACTATTTATACTTAAGTTTTAACTTTTTTATTCTGTTATTACACAACATTACTGAAATGTTTTATTAACAAGACTTAGTTAAAGCATGTAAGATAAGTTTGCCCTAACTTTAACGTAACGTAAAGAGCTATATGTTGTAAGATACTACTTAACCTGTTTCTTACGAGAACATTTTGGCCAAGCTAAAGCTCATTATAATATTTCTGTATCGAGTAACTCTGCAGTTTGTTTTGATCACTTTATGCTTACAAGATTTGATACAATGGAATGATAATTTCCAATCTTGCATTAAGATATATCTGTGGTCTTCTTTTTTAGACCAATCTTTAATCTCGGTTTGATACATTTCAAAGTACAATTATTTTAATAGAAGGATATAGAAGATGGCCTCCTTTCCCAGACAGTTTATATCCGTTTGATTTAGTAAAAATGAAGGGTGATGTTATCTTCTATTTTATCTAACGCTTCAATCAGTCTTTTATAAAATAGAAAATACTGATGTACTGTACATATAACTCGTCATACATATTAACTTAAAACACATATTTATATATAGCCACATCGAGTTTTCAACATTCTTGAGATAATATATTTTTTGTCTTTGTTCTCGGTTGATTCTGGTTCTTGTGTTTTTAAGAATTCCTTAGGGATTATACACACACACATATATATATATATTTATTTTTCACCAGAAATGAAATTAAAACTTTCTTTCAGCTTAACGTCACGAGTTAATTTTTATTTTTACAGTTATTTATTTCTTTTATTGTTTACTTCAATTTTCATTTATATTGTTGAATAAACAGTTTGGAGATAGCAGTTTTTCTCTATTGTTGTACATGAATTGGCACAGGAAAAACAACTACTATTCAGCATTTATCTGTTATTATACGTAATATTAATTTTAAGAATTTGTATAAATAGAAGTCGGGCATGATTTTACAGTTATTGTTTTTTCTTTTAACTGTTCCCTTAGTTAAATACACATTTCCTAAACACAAGTGGGTGTTTTTTAATAATAAAGTCACATTGGCCTATCTGGTGAGTCCACTAAGGAGAATCGAACCCATGATTTTGGCGTTGTAAATCCGTAGACTTACCGCTGTACCAGTGGAGTACCCGAAATTACGCTAATTCAATAAATGTAAGAAAACATTTGTTGAGATATAAAATAAAGTACGCATCTCTACATTCACCAGTAATATGTGTACGTGAAATTCTATGGAATCCTTAACTTTTGGCATTCTTTCTCTGAGTAGATTAGAGAATACATTACACAATTTTCTGTTTGAGCGATTTAACCCGTGAAAGAAGCGCATCTCGGGACTCAGCGTCCATTATATATCATAACTTTATATACATACATTCACTCAGCAGCGAGCAGTTTTCCTCTCGCAGTAGCGTTATTTAGTAAGTTTTAAAGGATAAATGAGTTGGAAGGAACTCGTTCTTTCGTGGGAGTGTTGCTATACTTGAGTTTAGGTTTAATGTATGGATAATAAATGGTTGGAAGTTAACAGTTTCAGGCCGTGTTACTGTCTTCTTTTAATCATTATTAAACATGGTGAAATATGGTAATATGTTATCTCTTAGCAACAGCACAGAAACGTCTTGGATGCAGAAAATCCTACCAGCATTTTATGTTGGATTTTAGCGAAGGAAAATTACCTTTGTATATACAACTTTGGTTACCATCAGCTTACGTGGGAAATTTGTTATTTTACCTTGATGTTAAATCAGAAAAGTAAGAGAATAGAAGGAAAAAGGGATAGGTATCACACTATATCTAAGTGTAAAAGGGACAAAATGATTGTGTGTGAATCTAAGTCTTCTGTGTTCACTATAACTGTTTCACTATATTAAGTAAAATAGCTTGGAGGACCAAGAAAGCTATTAGGAGTTGAATATAGGTGTTTGTTTATCACTGGAGTATAGAATGGCTGTAAATCTTCTGAATATTATGGAGCTTAATATATTATAGTATAATATATTATAGTATAGTATATACTAGTATAGTAGAAAGTATAAAATATTCCATTACTAAATGGTGTAGAAAGGAACAGGATTTTCAGAATGAACTTGCTGTAAAGCTACGTAACACAATGAAGTAGAATATAAAACTTGCTGTAGAGCTACATAACACGTGAAGTAGAATGTAGAACTTGTTGTAGAGCTACATAACACGTGAAGTAGAATGTAGAACTTGTTGTAGAGCTACATAACATAGTGAAGTAGAATATAAAACTTGTTGTAGAGCTACATAACACGTGAAGTAGAATGTAGAACTTGTTGTAGAGCTACATAACACGTGAAGTAGAATGTAGAACTTGTTGTAGAGCTACATAACATAGTGAAGTAGAATATAAAACTTGTTGTAGAGCTACATAACACGTGAAGTAGAATGTAGAACTTGCTGTAGAGTGTCAAAACTTAGAAAATGTATTCTAAGAAAATAATTTAACAGAAGCCAACCTTAGAGCCAACCTCTGCACTCTCGTGAACATAACTCACCTTTTTTGGAGAGGTAAGGGACTGGAGATGAAAAATTGATATATTATAAAAATGTTAAGCGCCACAGACAATGGTCCAGTGTAGGTAAACTGGCTAAGGCACAGCTCGAAATGGACCTCCACCCTAGGAAAGAATTGTTCAGCGTTTGGTGGGATATTGTTGGTGTGATCCACTAGAACTTGCTGAAGATCTACATAACACAGTGAATTAGAATGTAGGACTTGCTGTAGAACTACACAATACAGTGAAGTAGGATGTAAAATTACATAGTTTAGGTTGTAGATTATGGGAATATTCTAGAATTAGATAATTTAGTAACGCAAACTATAACTAATTGGATGAGAAATACACAACCATGCCCACCCTTTATAGAAAATAATTATTCAGAAAAAAATACTTTTTCCATTGTTTTTAGATGTTACTGAATGAAAATGTATCTACCGATCCAATATTTTAGATGATACATGACGTGTACTCATAGTTAAGTATTTTTGTTATGTTTAAAGTTCCTTTATAACAGCTAGTAGAAAACAAATATAACGTTCAGTGTTGTATTTGTGCAAAATAGAAAGACAATCAAGAAAAACTTTGTCTATGCTACAAAAACGCCAAATATTGATTTTTCAAAAATGATGAAATATTAACATAACAAAAAACAGTCCATTGCACCTTCTACTATATGAGTCGTGAGGTAATTAACACGATATACACTTCTATATCAATAGGTACATATCTGAATAATGTATGTCTTTGATGGAGACGTTTCTTAAGTAAATCCATGTAACTTGAACCAATTTTTTGAAATGAATTATAGATGCATATATGTATGTATATTATACATCAATTCACTGATTCTTTTATGTGTCTTGTATTTATATGAATATGTAATATATATAGCAGCAGCTGTGAAAAAGCGATCCCCTCTGGCTATATCGGTTTCTTTACATTGATTAGACAAAACCCTGATAGAGTTGTGCAGTATGTAATTATGAACGTCATTTACGATGTGATATTCGGCTTAACTGTTATGATTATTCATTAAATGTACCTTTTTAGTCAGAGTTTCCCGTTGGGCGTACAAAAAAATGTCATTTCCAGAAATGACGCCCATTATTAAAACTCTCCCGGTCTTTATTTATTGCAACAGAAAAGAAGGAATTGTTAGATTACCAGTAATTGCTGATGACAGCCTGGTGGTGTATGAAGAATACAACTTTCCATATGTGCTTTCAACTAGGCTTTAATGTGCGCTATTAGAGAAAAAAATCAAACGAACACAAAAATTATATAATATATATATAAAATCGATTTATTTGTTTCAGATCAAACCAAGCACCAACACACTTAAGTACATGTACACTGTGGAAATACAGCGGGATATAACCATAAATTACCTTTCGTTAAACAGCATATTTTGGAAGTTTTATTTTACGGTGTCAGTAATTCTAGACTTTATAGGCAGTTCTACATATATCTTTTCCCGATGAAATACACAGTAACTCACGATGCCATTTTCGGTATCATGTATATATTTCAAAAACTTCTTCGTAAATTTAGCAGTCATTATTATTATTTGTATACATATCAACTGCATTATCTACTTGAAGTAACTCTCAGTTACTTAGCGCGTGAGAAGGTGCTCTAGCGGATAATTCTTGGTTTTAGTTTGGTTTGTTTTCAATTTCGTGCAAAGCTACACGAGGGTTATCTGTGCTAACCGTCCCTAGTTTAGCAGTGTAAGACTAGAGGGAAGACAGTTAGTCATCATCACCCACCGCCTACTCTTGGGCTACTCTTTTACCAACGAATAGTGAGATTGAATGTCACATTATAACGCCCCACGGTTGAAAGGGCAAGTATGTTTGGTGTGACTCGGATTCGAACCAGCGACCCTCAAATTACGAGTCAAGTGCTTTAACCACCTGGCCATAACGAGTTATCGGATAATTCTAGCTAAGACTTTGTTACATGGGACCCTGATTGATTTCTGAGAGACAATATTTACATCATTGAAAAGTATTGCATATATACAAAACATTTCACACAAACATCTTTTTAAAACTATCTCTACAAGTGTGACACATTTTCCTTATATTAACAATTACTTTATCGGATTTGAAAACGACGAATTTTAGTTCTGATTTATGGAAATTAAAATCTTTATTGTGGTTATAAAATCTCCTTGTGAATAGTTTTAATAACATACTTTGGTAATACAGAAAACCCAGTCTTCAGAGGGATTCACTTGGAGAGGGTACAGTGAATCGTTCATGAGCTACGTGCTTATTAGCAGTTGTGCCATTTCTGGAGATTAAAACTCCAGTTATTAAGATATACGACTCCATATGCCAACAGAGAGTGAGTTAGTGACATTTCATCATAATGAGAGTGTTAGTTATTTTGAATAAATATTTCTTTACTTGCACTTTACGATATCTCAGTAAGAACATGACAGTACCTCGGCTGCGCACTGCTGTCGCAACAAAAACAGGAGGTTCAACAGACTTGACTGATGACCTTTACTGAGAAGATATCTGACGAAAGCAAATGCACTCAGACAGTGTGATATTGAAAATAATCTTTAGAAATATCTGGATAACAAATTATAGTTAAATTGTGAAAACAAATTAAAACGGTGAGTGCTTTAAATAAAATAAACAACTAATTAAAAAGGGTGAAACTGTAAGCAAATTATTATAAAAACAGCCTATTTTGTTGATTAAGATTAAAACCGTACGTTTCATAGAAGAAACCGTTTCTATTAGTGGGATAGGAGACTGTGACTAATAATAAACACTGTGCTCTTCAGATATTTAAAACTATTTCTCATAAGAAAGATTACCTTTACCAGTTGTATATTGTAACGGATTTACTGTTATACATTTATTTTAATATCTACGTTTGTTTCAGTTTAATGCATGTAACATATATTATTAAATGCGTATTGCACAAATCCCGCCTATTTTCTAAATTTGTAGAAGATTTTCGAGTGTAAGAATCAACAATGTGTGTTTTACGAAAGCACTAGCGTATCTTGGAATACTGTTGAACTTTCGAGAATCTCGCTTAATGAGTATAATAGCTACTGTTGCATGACAACGAGAGACAGAAAACGTATATTGTTTGGTCGCTAAATTTACATAGTATACATTTATATATTTCGAACATTACAAATTTCAGTGAATTAACTTCAGACGTTAGTATTTCTACGAGGACCCCCTAGTGACTGAGCGCTATGTCTTTAGATTCACACCGCTAGAAACCGGATTTCGATACCATTGGTGGGCAAAGCACACACAACTCATTGTGTAGCTTTGTGTTTAATTCCAAACAAATAAACAAAATTTTTACAAGGACATTAGGTGTGAAGAAAAGAGCTAACTAGCATTCCCGTCAAGTGAAGTGTATCTGTGTAACATCATGGAATTAATTCGTTCGTTATACACCTGGACCTTCGATAAAATACCCAGTTCCAGACCAAATTATAAACTTAGTACTGTCTGTGAGTTTGTAAAATTTTTGTAGATAAATAATTACTTGTAATAATTATTTGTAAGAACCGTTATGACACATTGTGTTGTTGTTTGTATATTAAAATATAGTTGTGTTAAGAAATAAAAGTGTGTATATCAATCTTGTTGGCAAACATCATAAATGTGATACACAGTGACATTCAGTTAATTTTTAAATTCAAATGAAAATTTCCTTCTATTTTCATACAGATACTACAACATTGAGAGAGAAACTGGAAATAGGATTTATTTAGTGAATTTTACTTAGAATGACTGGTTGAAATATATTTTTAGTTTGGAGAACGTGGCATACTTTTGGAAAACAAAAACAGTTCCTACTGCTGAAATTTCACTGATACTTATTTATTGTGGTTCAATTTGGTATAAAAATTACACGGTTTAAAAGTGACCACGCTTCAGACACGATCTACGTAATAGTTCATATTTCAGGTTCTTCATAGAAACCATAACCTACAGCTATACACACTATAAGTATATACCTGCACGTAAATTATAGTGTTTAAAATGCACATTATTTCTACAACCTTATACGCACGTCATGTTACAATATGGGAAACTGAAATCGCCTACTCTGGTTTACGAATCTAAGGGAAAATAATCTGTATGCTGATTCAAACACTGTGTGTATTCGAAATATTTACATATTATATTTTCTGATACTTACGTGTCTCGGTAAATTCCTATACGTATTAGGAAGAAATTTCGTAGACGCGCTGATGCATAATTGGATCATTTGCATCGTCATCTAGTGTTAGTTTATATAACTATGTGTTTGAAACTTCGGTGTGGAACTATTTATATTATGCTTTATATGCATATAATTCTATATCTATATATAACCGGATGTTAGAACCTATTTTATTCATATGGATTTTCCATCACATTTTAATGTACGTAGATATAAAAAGCGTAAATTAAAATTCATGAACACAAGTTTTTTCAAATACAGTTTTCTTACATGATACAGAATTTGTGCTTCGCAAGATAAGGAGTTTGAGAAAGCGAACATCACTCAGGAAAGTCTTGGAGTAAAATGTATTGGTTTATGCTAATCTGGCGTGTGTGTATTGAATCAAACGTTTGATTTTCATGGTAAAAATAGCATTTGCATCGATCGCCCTCTAACCTGGGCCCGGCATGGCCTAGCGCGTAAGGCGGGCGACTCGTAATCCGAGGGTCGCGGGTTCGCGCCCCCGTCGCGCTAAACATGCTCGCCCTCCCAGCCGTGGGGGTGTATAATGTGACGGTCAATCCCACTATTCGTTGGTAAAAGAGTAGCCCAAGAGTTGGCGGTGGGTGGTGATGACTAGCTGCCTTCCCTCTAGTCTTACACTGCTAAATTAGGGACGGCTAGCACAGATAGCCCTCGAGTAGCTTTGTGCGAAATTCCAAAAAACAAACAAACAAACAAACAAACAAACCCTCTAACCTTTTTTCTTCTCTGTATATTTTACAGCACGTATATAAAACTCACAGGACTAAACTGAGAAAACACAGCTCCAATATGTATGCAATAAATCATAGTTAAATGAAGACAAAAAAGGAGAAAACTTTAAGAAACTTGTAAAAAGGAAGGGCAATGACTAACAGAAAACCAACAAAGGAATGTCAGAGAAACGTGGGGCAAAAACAAGAGAAAAAGAGAGAGAGAAAGTTCGAAAATAAAATAGCAGAGATAGAGAAAATGAAATAAAAAGATAAGCCGAGGTTTTAAGATGCGAACATACAAATATGGATTGTATGAGTTTTTGGTATTCCTTTGTGGATATACACGTTACTTTGATTAGCATGTTTGTTGTGAATTTCGTTCAAAGCTACACGAGGCCTATCTGCGCTAGCCGTCCCTAATTTAGCAGTGTAAGACTAGAGGGAAGGCAGCTAGTCATCACCACCCACCATCAATTCTTGGGCTATTCTTTTACTAACAAATAGTGGAATTGACATTCACTTGTAACGCTCCCACGGCTGAAAGGGTGAGCATGTTATTGTGAAGGGGATTCGAACCAGCTACTGTCGGATTGCGAGTCGAACGTCCTAACCACCTGATTATGCCAGGCCTACTCTGACTACACGCTAAAGCTAGAAATGAGAACATTTTGTGAAGTAACTGTTTTGAAAGGAGAAAACAGTTAAAAGCGTGTTATTATTTGAAGTTTGACGTAGTTTCTCTCATGCTAGCTCAAGACGTGCTTTTATATTCTCAACAAGCTTATTTTTATATTTGACCGGAAATGGAACTGTAGTAAATTGTTAATTCAGAATTCTTATGCAAAGATACATGAGAGCTATCTGCCTACAACGTTATTCGTCCCTAATTTTTAGTTGATAGACTAAAATGAAGAAAGCTAGTTAACAAAATCCGTCATCAACTCTTTGACTACTTTTGTTTGATCGAATGATGGGATTTGACTGTCACTTTTATAGCACATTCATGGTCTCAAAGTGCGATGCGTGTTTTTGCGTTAACTAGTCACGAAACATGTTTCACATGTCGAGCACGCTAACCATTAAGCTACACCAGACCCAACTATGATCATACACGTATATCACAAAGGCAGTCGGGTAGCTCTTTTTGATCTTGTAATTAATCCAAACACCTATACACGGTCTCTTAAGATATTACATACCACTGAGAACTCGATTTCTTATAAAATGACTGCCAAATTTGTAAGCAATACAGTCAAGCTAACATAGAATTGTAACAGATTCACTAATGTATGTTTATTTTAATATCTGTTTGTTTCAGTTTAATATACGTTTAGAAGTGCATGTAATTTATATTGTTAAATGAAAATTGCGAAAGTCTCGCCTGTTCTCTAGATTTGTTGAAGATTCTCGAGTGTAATAATCAACAATGTGCTATGTGTATGTGTAAAATACCAGTATTGTTGACTCAAATTTCTAGAAAATCTACTATCAAACTTATAAAAGGTAATCAACGCAACGAGAGGAGACAGTATAATAATATTGTTGTAAATGGTCTCCAAATGTCACGAGTAGTCTCTGTTTTCGTCCCCCGCTGTTGACAGAGGTATGTCTTCGAATTCGCAACGCTAAAGCTAGGGGATCGATTCCCCTCGGTGGACACAGCAAATAGTCCGATGTGGCTTTGCAATAAGAAACATACACACAGTATCCCTTTTCATTAAAAATGTTAAAATAGAAAGGAAATGATGAATAAGACATTTGTTAAAAAGCAAAAATTCATGACACAGTATTTGTAATTCTGTCTACAGATTTATTCGCTTCTTTCGAGGTACAAGCTCAAGTGTGTTTTAAAATACACTTATGAAAACACATGAAGCATCCGTTCAGTGAATCGAGGGGCTTGTTGGTTTAAACAAGTAATAAAACATTGAACGTGTGTTTGTATGTGTGTGTTTTTCTTATAGCAAAGCCACATCGGGCTATTTGCTCAGCCCACCGAGGGGAATCGAACCCCTGATTTTAGCGTTGTAAATCCGGAGACATACCGCTGTACTAGCGGGAGACAAAACATAGAACGATATATATATACATATATACATACAAATGTATAGCCAGTCAGAAATGACTAGAAAGTACTTAACCCTCCTCACTAAAAATAAATACATTTTAGGAAATCAAACTTAACAAACAAAGAGGCAGAAAAGTGCAGTCGAGGCAGTCAAACGTCGGTAAATTAGTTTGTGGGCCAATCAAAATGAAGGTAAATCATGAAATGAATTCATAGCGTATTCATAAAATTACACTAGGTAAAAATCAGTCAGATTAACAACTTCTGATATGTAGAAAAGCCAATGCGTTTTGGTAACATTACGCTCCAATATTGACTTTTACGTCATGTTGCTTAGCAGAAAAATAAGACCTAATGTTGTTGTTAGTTTGTGTTCTGAAAGTATAAAAGGAAATGTATAGACAACAAAACTAGAAAACATATTTGTCAATTTCTTACGTTAGTCTCCGTTATATTAAATAGACTTGTTTTCTTTTTATTAAAAACGTTGGTGATATAACAGAAAATATCTTAATTCAGAAACGATTTAAGTTTAAAATTGAATTAATACTTTTACATTCATGATAAATGTTATTTACTTGGATCTATTCTAGGTGATCCCACACTATGTCTTTACTTTAGCGTCATTATACCAACATTCACTACACTTATAAGGTTTCATCGTACCTCCCTTGTCAGTAAAATCGTAATGAGCAGAGAGTAATCCAACTCTTATATTTGAATAAATGCACTTAGTCTTTTGTGACCCCTCCTATTTCGAGAAATCAAGAGCGACGTAGTCTTACACATAATAGTTTTTATATAGGTTAGATGTATGCGTTTAATAATTCAGCAAAATTTTTAATACAGTTAGGTGTTTACAGAAGTTATAATTGTATGGTTAGTACACATAAAACAAGTGTTTTGTATTGTTGTTACTGGCTATGTGTGCTCTAGTCACTCCAGCTATCGGAACCCGATTTTTAGCACCATAAGCACGCAAACCCCCCGCTAGGATAGAATTACCTGTAAACAAATACTTTATAAGTTCGTCCCTTCAAGCTACAACTAGCACGTGAAATCTCGGTCTTCTATATTTGTCATTCTAACAGTGTATACTGACTGGTCTGGGGAAAGTACTGCATCGTAATAATTATCCCAGTCCTCTAATTGATTTATACTGTAGTTATTATTACAATATTTTCCACCTTTAATGAATGTATTTTTCTAAGTTTACCATAATACCCAAGTTTCACATAATTATCTAGTGATTTATCATTACCGAACTGCTTTTGTTTACGTACGTATTATTTTACAGTAATTTTCTTTTAATTAAATCTAATTCACTGCTACATTATATTTAGTTCTATTATGAATTTTCTTATAATTACTATTTTATAGACTGACAGTTATAAACAGCGGAACAATAGATTGATGTTAGTATAAATAATTTATATTTGGGGTAATAAACATATATATTGAAAACGGTAAAGGTATTACAGGTGTTACTGGTTCCAGAAAGATCAACGATATGTTTAAAGACTTACAAAGCTAAAATTCAGGACTCCATTTTCCTTGGTGGATATAACGCAGATAGCTCATTGCATAGTTTACCGCTTAACAATAACATCGCTGGTTCTCAATGAATGTTTTAATTTAGTTCGGCTTTGCTTGGTTTAGAGAAATATTAGTTGAAAGCCACCCTGTACCTTCTTACACACATTTTAGACAATTTTTTGCAGCATGTTTTTTACACTTTAATGAAAGCAGTTTTTGGTATGTTATGATACGTTGCACTCGATGCAGGTCAGTATATATGTGTGCTAATTATGTATATATCCAGTTAACAGCTGCTGAGGAAAAAATAATATTACAAACTTTAAGCTACGCTTTATGGGTTTAATATACAAGAGAATATAAAAAATAGATGAGTGTTTCAGGTTCTTTTTATGCCTGATTTTTTAGCTCTTGATGTGTTCTCATTACAGCAATTATGGCCTCTGTGTATCTTTGTAAATAGTTACGTATGTTTCTTTGTTTTGAATTTCGCGAAGCGTTAAACTACGCGAGCGCTATCTGCGCTAGCCGTCCCTAATTTAACAATATAAGACTAGAGGGAAGGCAGCCACTCATTATCACCCACCGCCAACTCTTTGGTTACTCTTTTATCAACGAATAGTGGGGTTGATCGTCACATTATAAAACCCTTACAGCTGAAAGGGCGAGCATATTTAGTGTGACGGGGATTCGAATCCTCAACCCTTAGATTACGAGTAGAGCGCCCTAACCACCTGGCCATGCCAGTCTATTTACATATGACTTGTAGTTTTATCTTCACCACGTGGGGAACAATACCAAAATGTTTGAGTGCTTTCGCTGCTTCAAGTAATGATGTCCGAAAAGTCATCATACAGTGAATTTTACATACTGTTACAGTAGAAATATTTTTCTAAGGCCATGAAGATTGAAGAAATTATAATAAAACGGTTTTAGAGCCTCACCACGTCGTTACAGTTGCTGTTGTATTAACGTAATGCTTTATATGATGACCGTGAATCTTAATAGTAGTCCTGCTCACATTTTCTATTGTAAAGTCCCCCGTTGGGACAGCGAAAAGTCTTTGAATTTGCAAAACTAAAATCATAGGTTTGATTCCTCTCGATGGACACAGCAGATAACCAGGTATGGCTTTACTATAAGAAAAACACACACTCTATTTCTAAAAGATTCGTCTTAAAGCTGATATGTCCAAAGCAAATCACTTTTCCTTGCCTGCATCTCATAAGCCTAAGAGTAAGAGAACGACAATTTTCCATTGCATATTTGAACATTCTGGACGCACAGAAAGTTACAGGTGCTGCGTCTGACGAATTGACCAGAATGTTCTTCGTATAGAATAGCATTAATGTTAGCTTTATATGTGTAAAAACGGCTGGTATGTGTAGAGAAAGCACTATGTAGAAGAGCGAACAACGTTTCAACCTTCTTCGGTCATCGTCAGGTTTCGACCGATGAAGGTAGAAACGTTGTTCGCTCTTCTACATAGTGCTTTCTCTATCCATATCAGCCGTTTTTACACATATATTTTTCTCTACAAGTGGGGTTTTTTCGTGTTCACGGAATGCTAGCTTTGTTTTCCACCTCTTTGAGATATACAACAGTTGAATGATTATGTTGTGGAAGCAACTTCTGTATGCCTATTTACTAGATAGCTATCTTATTGATTATGTTGCAGATTTTTACCAGATACACCTCGAAAGCGTTGCAACTGTTCTTTGTGTTTGTGAATTTTCACCCATTACAAAATGCAGTACTGGGGTATGACTTGTTGCAAGTTTCTTTTTGGATAGTCCTGGATTCTCAGTTGATCTATATTCCACTGTTTTTCAATAGCATTAAATAAATTGGACACTTCTATATAAGGAATTCTAAATCCCCGATTCAAACACATATTTCTAATGTGTGTATATGAATATTTTGCGTTAAGAGAGACTGTTTCTAAAGTCTAATATTGTTAACTAATCTGGTCTTTTTGAGTCAGTGAAATATATAATTTCTGTATGGTTAGGCAAAATAGATATAATGAAAAACTAGTTGATTGGATCATTGTTAACATACAGTATGATTATAAAAATTATACTTTGAGTACATCTGTAGAGACTTATTTAGAGTACATGTGGATCACCTT
Source organism: Tachypleus tridentatus (assembly GCF_004210375.1). Classification (NCBI taxonomy): domain Eukaryota; kingdom Metazoa; phylum Arthropoda; class Merostomata; order Xiphosura; family Limulidae; genus Tachypleus; species Tachypleus tridentatus. Next base: position 171,136,773 of record NC_134837.1, on the reverse strand, counting down.
CTTATCTTTTACAGGAAGGTAGTTTGTTTGTTCTTTTTTACTGAGCTGTTATTGTGCTCAGTAACATAATGTTACAAATTGCTACGAACATATTGTATGTATTACTATTTTAATTAGGATGTTCACAGTGCGGTGGCGTCTGTACTAACTAGTTGGCCTGGCATGGGCAAGCGCGTAAGGCGTGCGACTCGTAATCCGAGGGTCGCGGGTTCGCGCCCGTGTCGCGCTAAACATGCTCGCCCTCCCAGCCGTGGGGGCGTATAATGTGACAGTCAATCCCACTATTCGTTGGTAAAAGAGTAGCCCAAGAGTTGGCGGTGGGTGGTGATGACTAGCTGCCTTCCCTCTAGTCTTACACTGCTAAATTAGGGACGGCTAGCACAGATAGCCCTCGAGTAGCTTTGTGCGGAATTCCAAAAACAAACAAACAAACTAACTAACTAACTAGTTTCCAAATGGACATTGACAGCTTATGTAAGAGAAGATAAGTAGCCAAAGCAGCTTTTGTTTAGCGTTCTACAAGATAATTGTCGATCTCTCAGGTAGCGTAGTTTTATTTCGTGTGGATAAGACATACAGGTACTAAACTTAAATTACATTAATTACGCTTACGTTCTATTAAATGAAATCACATTGTATTATGAGAGTCAGGTAACTTATTGGTTACTTTTTTAATTCTCATAAAAACAATATACTTTTCAAGGAACCACTTCTGAGTCATTTACCATGTCGGGTTTCGTTTTATTTCTCAGGTAGTGCACATAGGCAAAATAAAAATTATTTTTTTAAGAAAGATATAGGAATATTATCACAATACTATTCAACTCTGTTTGACCTCGGTTTGATAATACATTAATTCAAATGTTCTCTTAGTGCTATCTGATATACACTACCATAAAATAGAATGCATGCAAAAATTCGAATTTATATTTCCTGAATTTATATTGTTACCCTTGTGGTAAACTGAATTCCTTCACAATTAGAAGTTCCACATTCTTAAGAACACGAACGCAAGTGTGACTATAACTGTGTATTTAACACTACTGTAAATATAATGAACTTTAATTTTGTGACACATCAGATTTATCGCGGGCCTTGTCTTTACCACTGTATTATAAGCAGCATAGCACAATCTATGTACGTAAATATATATATACGTACACATAGGATAAAAAGACTAAAACACGTGCATAACTTTGTAGAGAACTGATTTGTAGAGCTATGTATTATATCATAGCCCGAATACATCCACGATGAACCATATATCTTCACCACGAACGGAGATTGGATTCACACAGTGTATTAAGAAGAAAAGTGATTGGGTCGTACTGCTTTAAAAATAAAGTGTATTACACCAATACCTTTCCCAAGACGTTGAATAAAGTCGAATGTATGGTTATGCAATGAAATTTTAAATATCTATCGTTTCGTGGCGTGCAGAGAACAATCTTTCTTGATGAGCAACAGTGAAGTGAAAAAGTCGTTCCATCAGAAGACGGGTATCGTGAGGAACTGGTTCTGATGTGTATGTTTAAATGCGGGTAATATTGTACTTACTTAAATAACAAGTTCCATTACAGTATACTGAACTCACGAGTGAACGGTGATGTTTTATTTCTTGAATGCGATGTAATTTGAATTCTCATCTGTAAGATTATAAATCATTACGGTTACAAAAATTGGTAAACATTTAAACTATTGTTTTACAACATTATGAAATCGAGTTTCAACAGTGCAATCGCACAGACATCCGTAGGTGATTTGACCGCTATATCTGTGTGTGGAACAGCAAGAATATCCGTTTCATTCTTTTCGTTATCCATCTGTTTGAGGTGTACGCCGTAGAACCAGCTTGTGTACATGTGACTTATGTCACTTTATCAGGCGGCGATTCTTTTTTATTATGTCGCACACGTTGCTGTGACATGTGGGTGGCTTTTGTCATTGGCTTTGTGTTAGTGGATTCTTTCTTGTTACAAAACACAGCACTTGATTACCATGGGTAGAGTACGAATTATTGCATGCCTCTTTCTGTATAGCCCTAGTTGTCCCTATTTGTTCCATATTCTTTTGTTTCCAATGCCATTCGGTATAACTGGCATCATTGTATTGGAAATTCTAAATTTCCAATCTGAATGTATGTATATTTTATTGAAATGGTTATTACGTTCTCAAATCGATCAATCTTCAATGATAACACATTGCTTAAAAATGCTGAAGTATGTCAAGATACATTTTTGATACATGCTATTCCATCGCGACGCCAAACATGCTCGTCCTTTCAGCCATGGGGGCGTTATATTGTTACGGCCAATCCCACTATTCATTGGTAAAAGAGTAGCCCAAGAGTTGGCGGTGGGTGGTGATGACTAGCTGCCTTCCCTCTAGTCCTACACTACTAAATTAGGGACGGCTAGCACAGATAGCCCTCGAGTGGCTTTGTGCGAAATTCAAAAACAAACAAACCATCGCGACTTTATATCTGTTGTGTTTCTCACGTGACTAGCTGATTTTGACATTCAAAGTACTTAACCCTTTGTATATATTACAGTTAACATTTCTCAACCACCAAATATACCTAACTTAAAGAAATTTAATGTTCTAATTTTAAGGATATTCAAAGATCTCCTTGAAGACATGCGGAGGATATGTAAGTAATACACATTCAAAAAGGTATTCGGAAACGACAGCACAATAAGATCGTAATTAGTACACGCTAAATCACCTAAAGAGCCAATAGAGAGGTTTTCTTGTTTTTTTGAATTTCTCGCAAAGCTACACGATGGCTATCTGCGTTAATCGTTCCTAATTTAGCAGCGTAAAACTAAAGGGTAAGCAGCTAGTCATTGCCATCCTCTGCTAAGTCTTTTGCTACCCTTTTACTAACAAATAGTAGGATTGGCCATCACTTTATAACGCCCCCACGGCTGAAAGGGCGAGGATATTTAGTGTGGCTGAGAAATAGAGAGGAGATACATCATTTATGCATTTCTTCTGAATGTGGATCTTATTACAATGAATAAAGGAAACGATCAACAAAAGTTAGAATTGGAGAGGATAATAGGCATGCAAAATGTGGTTATATAGATTTATCCAATAACCTGTCACTCCACAGAAGACCATACAATAAATTGGAGTAACACCAAAATAGTGTGAGTTATATTCAAGAAAAAGAAAGGTGAAAAAAAGCCTTTGATATCAACATAAGTGGTAACCCACTCGGTCAGCCTAGAAGAAAAGTCAACAAAACTGGTAGCCGAGTGGAAAGCGGAATAGGCTGATAATAAAAGACCCAGATCAAAACCTGGCTGTTATCATTACAAAAATAATCCTTTTCTGGACAGGTTAGTAACCGAGACGCAGAATAAAAACTAATTAGTAATAAGGCATATTCTTGTTCGTATTTTATGGTTAGACTTAAGCGATTGTTCAATGCTATATTAACAATTACAGTGAATGATATTCTGTTCTCATATCCTTAAAGCAGTCCTCCAGTGGCTCCTCTAGGATTTATAATACTAAAAGTCAAATTCATTGCCAACTGTGGGCAGAAAACAGAGAGTCCGTTGGGTTACTTCGTGCTCAACAACAACCAAAATATTCACAGTAAGTGCATAATAAGATTCTTTCGTATCATATAATAGCGTCTTGAATTACGTACACAGTTTACTACAGTAAAATATAACAATGTGTAGTATATGTATCTCACAAATGTATTCTTGTATTACAATTAATCACGCTTTGGTTTTGAAATGATCGAAATAACATGCAGCTGCTATTCGCACATTTGTTTGTTCTGAAAGCGTTCTTTCATTCATTTCTTTCCTTCTTTCTCGACATTAGATTTGTCACCCTTTCCCAGTGACTTAACAGTAAGATTTAGAGCAATAAACTTTGGTGCTCATTTCTTGGGCAGACACAGCGCAGACAATTCACTGTGTAGCTTTGCGCTAAAACAAAGTTCTGTAATTTTATTGGTTGTGTGTAACTATTGTATGTTTCTTTATTTGATATTTCATCCTTTCGTCTAGATATAAAGTAAGGGATGTATCTCCATTTCTGAAATTGTTTATTTGTTCATAAATAAAGCTAGTATACTGAAAAAATAATCACCTTGTTATAATTATACGTTCTCGCTTTTTATTATGACCTAAATTTTGTTATCTATATTTTATACCTGAATCGAATTACTTAAAAATAAAGATTAGGCAAAGTTTGAAATTGATTTATCTCGAAGGTGGATGTAATTTATGGAACCTTCCAACAGCAAAAAGAATACACGCTTTCACGTTGTTTTATATTCGCGTAAAGTGGTGTATCCTCTTATGCAAATATTATCAATAAGTTATTTACGTATTTTTAACGCATTACCCTAAATATTAGATCCGTTTTACTTCGTATTAATACTTGATTAGTAAATAAGGTGCGTGGTTCTTGGTGGCACTGATTAATATGGAACATGTTACGTCAGTTTGAGTACTACACCTTCGCGTTGTGCCCTAGGCCTTGACGCAAAATGACATTTTAAAGTATATAAATTGCGCACATTAAGGTAAAACATTTTCTCTCTCTCTCTCCTAGCTTTTATGTAGAGATGGATCCTTTTACTTGAAGAAAATGAAGTAAATTCATCTCTTGTTTCTTCTTCTAAAAGTTGACGACCATGGTTATTCTGCATTTTTGTCAACGCTTCAAACATATAGAACCTTAAAAAAGGAAGTAGTTCGAACAGTGTACCGAATCATATACGTTTCTTGTCTACGTTCTAAGCACCCCAAACAGATTCGTTCTGCCAGTAATTCATACCTTTTAACCTAAACCGTGTCAACTGTGGTGCCTCGTCTTTATGACTTTTATTATAAAACACAACGCATACATGTAAGTCATGAACTAGTATTTACATTCCATAAATTGGCTGAAATAACTCGTTACGTTATAAACATTAACAATGGTGGAAATGTGGTTTCAACAACTTGAGATAACCTTGAACATATCAACTATCGCAAACAGTTGTAAAATGTCATGTTAAATACGTCACGTTGATTATAACTCTCTCCAAAGTTTCACTTTAATACAGTGTGTGCAGGGAAATCATCTTAACCTGATTTGGTGTGGTTTTTCGTAAAATATGGAATATCTTGCTTAAATGTTTGGTTATGGTTATTGTTAATCACATTACTACACCATCTGTGCTCTGCACATCAGGGATATAAAAATCCAACTTTTAGCGTCGTAGACCCTTAAATTAAACGCTAAGCCATTGGGAGCTATGTTTTTGTGGAGGAAAGAGTCAGCTACGTGTAACATAGAAGACATAAACGCTGTAAAATTGAAAGGTTTTCTTCGTTCCGTCACCAATATGCTGTTCAAGTTTGTCAATGCTGTCCAGGAGATAAGTTGAATGAGACTCTGTTCTCAAGTTTTAAATGGCATTAATCAGTGATGCCAAGCGCAAAGACAGTGAGATGCTGTGTCCATGTTACAGAAACTGTTAGGGTTACATATGTTTCTTAGCATGCCACTGAGGTAATTTGATCGGCTAAATCAATACACTTGGTTGTGTATAGTGCGGCAGATAACAAAAACAAAACCGCACAAGACACAATGTGTTAGAAACAGGAATGAAAACTTTTGTTTTTTCAACCATTAGTAAAACCACTCCCGATAACTAATACTTTCCCATTATTTATTTGGTAAGTCTTCCTGGTCTTTTTTCCTCACATAACAAACTTCATATAAATCGTTTTAACACTTATCGCTTTATAGGAGGCCAAACTCAGCCTCAAATTATTCGCTTTCTTCTTATTTTTCGTACTTGTGAAAAACATCCCGAAATAGACTACCTTCAAACGTGGTACATAGCTAGCAAATATAGTCTCCTAGCTTGATAGAAAACGTGGTTTTATTATATGAAGTATTCTTGGAGATACGGACAAACATATTAAAAATTACGCTAAACTTTTGTACATTTTTGCGCTCGCCTAGAAAAAAAAATGACTAAGTTGATTGAGTTGAACATTCTACAATGTATTAGTGTAGTCTTTAAAGTTTTTTGTTTTTAATTTTGTAAAAATTGGACGCGAAATCTGGAAATTAAGAGACCCAAACCATGACTATATAAACATCTTCATACAATTTTTGTACTAATTTTCATCAGACTTCATTTAATGGGTGCTTAATGTTAATTATTCCAAATTATATCTGAGTATCAACTTTATGTCTTTTATACCTATTTTTACCTAATGTACAACAAGAAAGAGAGACATCTAATCAAAAGCAGTATGGCTGTTAAAAAAACGATACGTAAAAAAACAACAACAAAGAAATGCGACCGAAAGATGTAAAGTCCAATTTTGGGCCAAAATGAGAAAACGGTTCTGGAATAATATTTTACGTAAACTATAGGTTGCATTGCTAAACATAAAACAATAGCCCATGTTATTTTTTATTCATTGGATAAACGTTTGATTGCTTGGTCACAAAAGTTTACAAAAATCTAGTTATCAATGTTTTCTCATTTTGACCGCAAACTTTGATTTCACATTTTTCTTGGTCACAGTTCTTTTACAACTATGTTGTTTTTAATTGGATATCAATTTTTTCTTGTTTTCGGACCTCCATGTTTTCAAATTAGTGTTTCCTTTATAAGTTTTGGTGTGTGTGTTTTGTTACAGCAAAGCCACATCAAGCTACCCTTTATAATGGCGTGAATAAATGTTATAAACTTAAAGTATGTGGCTGAAATAAAACCATACATTTTGAAGGGCATCACCGAAATCCTTAACGTTTTAGATACGCCACCGTGAAGTTCCCTTAGCTTTATGTAGTAAACTATTCTCTAACCATAGAGCCAATATTTTAATGTTTTATACATATCTGTTTTTGGAATTCAAGCTTTGTGTACCAGACATTTACTACCTGTCTCCAGGATTCACTCATTTACTTTACGAAGACAAAACAAAAACAAAAAACAAACCAGCAGTAATTAACAAAGTAAGCCATTGATATTTAAGATCAGTGTCGTTAGCCTGATATTAATTATAATTCTTTATAACAAATTACATAGATTAATAAGTTTGTTTTAAGATAAGAGTAATGGTAACCGTTATATTAACGTATATAATTTCATCAAAGCACTCTTACGTATTATAATTTATCTCCTATTTATTATGCTACGTATTGCGATTTCAAATAGACGGAAATTTTATTTTTAATCTAGAAGTTAATTGAATGTCGAGATGTATCAAATTTATTATACTTGCCAACCGGATTGATACACACATTTTTCTTTCTTAACATATATTTTAATGCACAAAAAACAATTTATATTAACAATTATCATAAATTGTTCTTACAAATAATGATTTATATACAACAGTTTTATAAACTTACAAACAATACTGAGTCTTCTAGCTGGTTTAGAACGGAACCTTTTATACACGGTTTACGGAAAGCGAATTAATTCTGTGTTGACACACAGCTGCACTTCACTTGACGGAGAATACTAGCTAGCTCTATTCTTGTCTAGTCTCACGTAAGTTTCTCACAGCTTATACAATATCTTCGTAGAAATACTAACATCCGAACTTAATTTTCTGAAGTTGAACGGTTTGTTATATTTGAAATCTATAAATGTTCCTTGTTAAATATCTGTAGTTTTCCGATTAATAAGCGTTTATAAAATTATGGCTTCCGGTGTTTTCGTATACTGACTGTATGTAGCAGACCAACAATATTAAAACTGTCTCCTTAATAGCGATGTCTATCTTTTATACTTGTTACGCTAGATTCTCGAAAATTCAACTGTCAATAATACTGGCAGTCGCAAGTATTTCACATACACGCATAGTACATTATTGATTCTTACTCTCGAAAATCTTCTACAGAAATAAACATAGATATTAAAATAAATATATAACTGTAGATCCGTTACAGTACTCGTCATTTTAGAATACATTGCGATTGTCGAAGACCCCCCAATTTTCATTTTTGCCGTACATATGTGTGGGTGACAAGTAATTATGTTTGATTGGTGAAAAAATACCTAGATTTTCCTTATATGAAACAAATTAAAAAATTATGAGTGTCTGTCTTCTTGAAACACGAAGACATATGAATCACTTTCGGCACGGTTGATCCTTCGACACTCTTACCAGGCTTTCATAAATTGCATACTGAGTGTTGCTCTGGATTCGTGGCCAGAGTGATTGCGCCAATACAAAGCTGTTAAAGCTTTCTCTAAAAAGAAGTCATGACAAATTTAAGATTCTTAGAGCCTTTTATATAGTCATTGGTCTTCAGTCACTCTGACAAGCTCATGTTTCCTTGTTACACGTCTTTAAACTTCTTTCTTGCTACGGTCTAAAGTGTTTATTTTTCAACAATATAAGTTTTTATATCACATATTTTATTATGTACTAGCAGTTTCTAAATGCATATCTTTATTGTGGTAGCTCTTTTTCCAGGAACCGTAGAAAATCAAATGACACAGTCAGTTAGAAGTAGCTAACTTTTTAGTTTGTGTTATACCACATAGGTGACTCACTAAACCATCATAAACTACCTTTTTATTCGTGTTATGCCACATAGTGACTCAGTAAACTACATCATAAACTAAACTTTTAGTTCAGTATTCAAACTACAGACTGTGATTATATGCTTAACATAAACATGAAAACAAAAACATTATAATCCATTGGTTGTAAATGAATTGTCAATCTAGAGTTTACTTATTAGCGAATAACTTGATGTCAGTATTAGTTAACTTATTAAAGGCTGAAGTTTATCCAAAGAGCTAATCTAAGGTCTAAAGTAGCTGTTGATTGTCTTTCTGTTGGAAACTATAGGTCTTCACTGAGTGTGAACAGGTTTTACACATTTCTTTTACTATTCAATTTTATTGTGATCGCTATTTGAAAAAAACGAACAAAACAGTAACTACAGAAAAACTACCATTATGGATTTAGTTCGTGTGACGTAACACCAAGACATTCATTAGGTGTTAAGGGATAAAAGAAAAGCACCTGTTTCAATAATCTTATGTTCACTAGATCTTTCATTGTGGTTAAAGTGACAATACTGAGGCTTCGCGCTGCCAATTAATGAATCTGCTGGTCGCTAATTAGTTAATTAAGATAAACTGTCAATCACATTATCTCTGTTCTCTGCGTGCGAGTTATATGTTGTAATTAAAGCGAGTGACAAAGACGAGGCAAGAATTGTCCGTTTTGTATACCTCTATTTGTTCGTCCGTTTAGTTATAAAACATCCTGTCAAATTAATAGGGACGAGATCTGCCCAAGAAATTAATTCATGGTTTTGAAGCGCACTCTATCTCTTCAGACTGTAAACATAAATCATCATTAAATATTATAAACCGTGCTTATAATAAATAAAGTATTTGGAAGTATTATATGCCTGGCTTACGTTTTGCGGATATTAAATATCTTTTTTTTTTTTTCTCTCGAGAAGTTAGAAACAAAGTTTAAGATTTCTCTCTCATGAGCTCTTAGATTAAATGTCATACGTTATAATGTGATAACGATGTTAAACAATTGTGACTTTATTTGATAAGCGCGTACTGATTGAGTTAAAAATAAACTGAAAATTCAGTAATGGTCAATATACTTACAGACATATATCAGTTTCATGGTAGTGATATACAACTTGAAATATTTTATTATTAGAAACTTAAATTAAACGACGAAAAATTCACGCTTTCCAAATATTCCTTATTATCTTGTTATTTAAAAAAAAGGCATTTCTTAATTTTCTTAACATAAAACTGCAAAATGGACCACTTGTCCTGTGTTCCCTATAGGATCGAACCTCGACTTTTAGAGTTATAAGTTCTGAAGATTATGGTAACTAAAATATTTATGTTTGTTTGTGTGTGTTTGTTTGTGTTTCTTACAGCAAAGCCACATAGGGCTATCTGCTCAGCCCACCGAGGGGAATCGAACCCCTGATTTTAGCGTTGTAAATCCGAAGACATACTGCTGTACTAGCGGGGGGCGAATATTTATGTTATTTGAAACTTCACTGTTTTTATTATTGCAGTATCTTTATGTGTGAAATGCAAGAAAAGTGTACAGTTGCTATAGGATTTTACATCCTTGAAATGTTTAGAAATAGCATTGTATCAGAATACAAAGAAATAGAAATAGACAGGCAGCTTCTTTATCTTTTTAATAAACATTTTTAATATATGTAGATTGTTGTTTTTCTAAAGCACCAATAAAACGAATAATATGATTTGCGTTCATGTCTTTTATAGATTTGATCAGATAAGCTGTAAAAATCATGAGTGATCAAGAATGGTACCTTTGATCGAAAATTGAAATACCATTACTTGTTCTAAGAATAATCAGAAAGTTTAATAAGGAACGTGTTTCGAAACTTACACAAAGCACCATTTGAGCTATGTCCTTGTTGGAAAAGGGACACTCGAAATGTTACTATGCCTTAAATAGTGGTTTAACCCAACAGAGAACAGGACAGAAGTCTGATAGCACCAAAAACATTTAACTGCGCTACGAATGTCTTGTGATGCATACAATCTGATGTATATTTGGGGATAGAGTAACTGCAGAAAAGTTATTTTATTTTAAAATTTAATTAATTGATTACCTAAGAAAATAGTGACTAATGCATAAAATCACCCACATTCAACCTTAGCTTAACGGTCTAACAAGATTACTCAGTGCAACGAATTGTAGTTTGAAGATAGAATAAGATATGATGATAGCCACGTAAAGTACAGAAGTGGAAACGACGGTCGAATTTGAACTTATAACACCGTTACTATCACCGCAACACCGCTGCAATTTGATCAGGGACCTTGTTTAACAGAAATAAATAAAAAAGCGCAACGTTTTGTACATCTATGGAGAAATACAATACTAGAATCTTTACTGTCTATACTAAGTATTAAGCAGATACAAAGAAGTGCAAAATAGTGGACAATAGAAGAGAGTAGTCTATTTCAGAAATGAAGTGTAATAACTTCAGTTTCTTAGACTTATTGAAACTAGTGACCGTCTAATTAAGGTTGACTACCTGGCCTGAGGTACTTTTGATCCATTACTACCAGCAAGACTGAAACGGTGAAAGAAATAAAGCCAGCACGTGTATGTATATTAAACTTTTGCAAGTGACAGGCACGATTCCATTTGAATATCTGTGCAGCAAACACGCTATTTAATTTGGCCACATATCAAGAACTAAATTCCTAGCCATTTTTATTGAATGTAAAAGGATAGTATCCCAGTAATGGACAATCGTGACTGTAGGAAACAAAGTGGTAATTGAAGTGTGATTTTAGTCAATCTGAGATAGGTATCTTAGGATTAGCTATAGGAATTTTAGATATGAACACTACTCATATGATATATTCAAGCATATTTTATGGATAAACAGAACAATAATGAAGTTTATATCCAATGAAGATATGAACCGAATTATAAATTCTAAGAAACTGTTTGTACCAAGCAACACAATGGGTTGTTTATACTCTGCCCACCACAGGTATCGAAACCCGGTTTCTAGCGTTGTAAGTCCGCAGACATACAATTGTGTCACTGGAGAACTTGGAAAACTGAATCCATTTAGTAGAAAGCCTTTTTTTCTTTTGCTAATTTACAAATTTAGGGGCAGCTACTACTCACGTCAGTGTTAGAACAAAGTAAGTAATTTAATCAGGAATTACCCAACCACAAGTATTTAAATGCAAAGTGGTTGAGTCACAAAAAGTACCTCCGGTGCACATAACTCCATGTCATTTTGAGCTTGTCTCTGTGTGCTTGTTAATATGAATTGTGTTGTTAATTGAGTATGACTGCTGTGTTACAAAACGCTTAATCTGGCGAAATAATATTTTTCACTGTCAAAGATCCAACACATTTGACGAGATGAAGTATTAAACAAAAATCCATCTCCTTGGCAGTGATTTGTTGAAGGTAAGAAAAGTAGGCCTGACTTGCTATCACTCTGTTTAGGCCGTGTATCATCAGTGACATCCTAATGTTCGAAAAATGATATGAAGTGGTATTGTAAACCTGGAGACCGTTCTTGGAGGTTAAAATCAGCTTGTATTAAGTTGTTAGTTGAAACACGAATAGAGTCGTACAGGTTAGCCTAAGCTAGAAACAATCGTAAGATTTGGTTTAGGTTAATGAAGAGGATCACAGTCTTCTGTTTTCGTATACTTGTAGAGTTTTGTGCCGAACTTCTTGATAGTGACTGCTTCACTGCCACAGTTAACTAGAATTATAAATTCAACCCTACGTTTTAGTCATTGAAAAATTCCTTTATTAAATCTAATTTTCAGTTCATAGTAGGTAGGGAAAGTAGAGGCACCACGCTGTTGGCACAGAAAGAGTGGTCATATAATGCGACAGAATGCCACTAGGGTTTTGTAGAATAAATAATAAAGGACACGTTTTTTGCTTTGATTTTGTGTTTTGAATGTGTTTAACACCACCTGTACGATCAAAAGCTATTCTTGATGAACCAAGAAAATGTTAGATGGTTAAGACGTTAAAGGCTTCTAATGCTGTGCGATAAGAATGATAAAAAGTGATTAAAATTCCATCGTAGAAATACTAATAATATTTCACATTCGTCATGACTGGAAGACTAAGTTATAACCAAGATCTTGGTTAGACGTTTTGCTGAGCATAAAAACAAAAGTGTTATCTGCTGTAAACTGCTGGCTTGCTTCGACAAGGTGTCTTTAAGGACTTAACTGGTCCACCGCATGGAACAAATATCAATAATCGATATATGTTATTAGCTACTGAGATCATTTTTATGTAGTAACCATTGGCTCTTTCTTTCGTTGATAATTAAAGTTAGTACACTAGATAGAAATATTATAACTTGATTCAGTTCATGAACCATTCACGTCAAGAGACAAATATTGTACTTTGTTTGCAGAATTGTGTCCAGCATTAGTACAGTGGTGGGTAATCTAAGCTAAGCAGCCAAATACGTACTACGAGGTTATTCTTTGCGTCAAAAATCTCCTAGCACAAGCAATCTACATCTGAAGTGATAATTTCAAAAATACGACATACAAAAAATGGACAATCAAAGTTTCTATGCATCTGGACTAAGTTTACTTTCATACATATCTTCCAGGTAGTCCTATCGTAATGTCAGTCTGGCAGGCTAGCAGACGTGATTTTATATTACCCGTCACAAAATGTTGGCCAAGTTTGTACGATTAATGAGATCAGTTATTAATATGATGTCATAATGTCGGGTAGGTTTTACGCCTGTACTCCAGTGTGATGACTGAGGGAAGAGATGTATTGTATAACAGATGGGACGAATGAATAAGTATTCGGTATACAACCGAGGACACCACCACTAGAATTGTTGGAAGTGGTTGGACCATTTAATTTTCGTAATTAGATATGTGATATTAGATGAGGAATAGAGATAAGCTCAGATATCTACAATTCAAAATATATCAATCAATTTGATGAACAATACGATCTTCTCCGGTATAAATTGTTTTATGTTTACAGTATATTAGATAAACATTTTATTTATATAAATACGTATGTTACCCCTATCCTACCTCTTACTAAAAGTAATATCTTTCATGCAACACTTAATTTTATAGGTATAATGATGAGAACTTTAATTGGTTAACAAGTCGGATGTGAACATCTGCAGTGGACAGTAGAACCAACTTCTTTTCTAAGACTGGTAATATAAATGTTTTCATCATATAAAATATTAGAGTTGTAAACATTTTAAGAAACGTATATTTCATGTAGTTTAATTATCCAGTTGTATGTTTCATGTTTGTTTTCGTACGGCAGTATTGCTAAAAGGATATTAAAGTGTTATTGAGTTATAATCGTTTACTTAAACACATTTCGTACTTACACATATATATATACAAGTATTTATTTAATGACATATTTATATGCATCATAAGCGAAAAATCTATCAGTTACTAACACCATAAGACCTAAATTTTATACTGGGTGTATAGAATGCTGCAAAAAATAATATTTGTGTTATTTCGGTATATCAATAAGCGCTGCTAGCACATTTAAAGATTAAATGCCATTTCAGTAATGATCACCGAAAACTCTTTTCAAGCGGGAAATTTGTGTGCTGTAATTATAGAAGTTGTAATAAGAGAACACTGGGAAACAGTTGACTCCCAAACCGTTACGTTCAGAATTATATGCCGGATATGATTAATGGTTAATTTCAAGACTCGCCAAGTCTGTGTGTGTGTGTGTGCTAGAAGAGAACCACCATTAAAAGTTTAGAAATGCAATTAGCTCCAAGCGTCCCGACGATTTATAAGTATAACTATTTAGCTATAGCATTTATAATGATAAACATTTCTGCTACTAATAATTGTTTTTAAAATCTAAGTTATGTTGATATTAGCATTTGTCTCCCATTTGTTTTTGTTTTTTTAATATCGAAACGTGTTGAAAAATAATTGGTTTTGATTACTGAACTCATTAAGTTGTCGACATCAAATTCTGATACAAAGTTTTTTAATTTAAGTTTAAAACTGATTAATGGTACATTGCATTTTACAGGAAGAAGAGTTTTATTATTTGCAAAGTATTAAGAAAATATATTTTTATAAACATGTGTATTGTGTATTAACCCTACATTTCTTTAGTGTGTTTCTTAAGATTTAATACAACATTCACAATGTCAAATGTCTTACAAATTATTACAACTTAAGCTAGTAAAACGATTTTCCAGCCTCGAACTTCCCACATAGATATTTCTTATGAAAAATAACAGTACGAACGAACACAAATGGGAAATTTCCATTAAGAAGGCTTAAGAAATTATGTGGAATTCAGATAAGATTGGACACCAAAAAAGTTTTCTCTGTTGTTATTTCTGAGTAATTTGATGAGAATGGCTCTAAAAAATCATGTTGTAAACTTACTGAATCACCTCTAGTTATGACAGATTTATTCAAAATATTCTTACACATTTTGAGAATAACTTTTTCGTTAGTAACTTTACTTATTCATTGAGAAGTGTATTTAAGAATGTATAATCTACATGCTTTCATACGTTTTTATAATGTTGACAGCATGACGAACAGGAATCGATGGCGTAATATTTCCATTGTGCAAAAAGTATAGATTTCAAACTAACTTTAGATGAGCTGACAAAAGTTCTCAATATTAAGGATGATGTTCAGTACTTACTTTTTCCATTATTTTCATCAACAGTTGTTTTGTTTGTTTTTGAACTGCAGGCAAAGCTATACGAGGGCTATCTGCACTAGCCGTCCCTAATTTAGTAGTGTAAGACTATAGGGAAAGCAGCTAGTCACCACCACTCACCGCCAACTCTTGGACTACTCTTTTACCAACGAATAGTAGGATTGATCGTGACATTATAACGCCCTCACTTACATGTTTGGTGCAGCCCTCAGTTTATAAGTCGAGCGCCTTAACCACTTGGCCATGCTAGGCCCATCAACAGTTGTACAGACATAAAAAGTATCTTACATGCAGTATGAGAAACAAGACTGGTGGCGACTTTGGTAAACTGAAACTCTTGTATCTAACACGTTCCATTGCTGTAAATGAGCACCAAGGAGTTAGTTCTCCATGCTGCTTTGATAGAGACAAGTCATGAATCAGATCATATAGATCTTCTTGTGTGATCAGATGAGGAAGTTTATGTTGAAGTATCAAAGGAATAGAATTATTAGATGAAGAAGTTGAAGATGATTCATTATCTTTTTCGCAGGATACCTTTTCTGTTTTTTAGTTTTCTGGTGGACATTGCGGCACTGCAAGACCATTCAGTGAGGTATTGCGTTGCAGATGCAATATCTATATATTTAATGTAGTGTTTAGTTTAGCCTGAATATCCATAAATATTAGTCACGCAAAATAATAGTCATTTTGATAATATTTTAGTTCACACTATATCACGCAGTACAATACAAATGAGAGGCCCAATGCTTTTCTTGGTCATATTTTTATACCAAGCATAGTGGTTGTAAGCTGCTTTTACCTTGTGTATGATGTTTTTATTTCGTGAAACTGTACTGTATTTTTTTTAAAATCAACAAAAATTGTTTTAGTGATTTTTGCACTTTCAGACTTTACTTGAACTGGAGTTTAAAAGATTTTATGAAACCAAATTTTGTATAATTTGATTATATCCCTGGTATGGCTTTGCTTTGACTTTGTGCGTAGTGGGGCAAAGTCACCAACTGAGTGAGTGAGAGGGCTACTGAGAGAGAGAGGTGTCTTACTCCGCCCATTTTATTCTTAGCGAAGGACTTTTTGAATGTTCTAACAAACTGAGCCCTTGAAAATTTCGTGATTCCGGGTCGGAACAGGGTAGCGTGGGAATGAAGCAAAAATGTTGTAATTCGCTATGATTATATGGAGAACATATAGCATATGTTAAGAAAATATACGGAATTTTACAGTAACACAATGCAGTCAGTGTTTGATGTGGTTCATGATATATAGACGTTGTAACAGACAGTGCAATGTTCTTTTAAATAGATTATTATAAATATGTTTTTCGAAATCTAAAGAGAAAATTTGAACGAGTATTCAAAATATTTTTGGTTCGTAATTTGCAAAGTTCGGAAAACTGTTTATGCTGTTTATTTAGGACCACCTAAATAAGTAAGTAAGATTCTTGACAGGTAGCTGTCAGTACGTATAAAAAGTATTATCTATACTGATATAACTTTATAATTATGTAATGTATCAATTACTATAAATATTAACGGCGTTTTTAGTGCCATTGTTATAAGATTATAAGTATTAGTACTACTGCAAATTATTTCTTATAATTTCTATAAAAAGAATCGCTGTCTGAGGGGATTTTTAGATTTTTATTTAGTAATATTTGGTAAAAACTCTACTGATTAATTTTTTTCTTTTCGCATATATTGGACTGAACTAAAGGCAAATGGCACAATTATTATGATGCATTTGGTGTGGTTGATTTAAATATTAAACTTACCTTTAAAAGAAAATTATGAAGAAAACACTAAGAATCTACAACCATTTGTTCATTTTTTTAGTTTACTCTTCCAGTTCAAGAAAACTAAGATTCGTTACCAGTAATTTAACGGGAAGTCGTTAGTGTGTTTAGTTTGCATTTTAAATTTCGCTCAAAGCCACACGAGGGATATCTGCGCTATCCGTCCCTACTTTTGCAATGTAAAACTAGAGGAAAGACATCTAGTCCTCAATATCTACCTCCAACTTTTGGATTATTCTTTTACCAACGAACGGGAAGATTAATCGTCACTTTACAACTCTCCTACGGCTGAAAGAGCAAGCATATTTGGTGTGACAAGAATTTGAATCCGCGATCTTCAGATTACGAGTAAAACGCCCTAATCACCTGGCCATACCTCTCTGAATAGACTGAGTATTCATAAAAATCAAAAATACGTTTCACATAATGGGGTCGTGACTGTTAAACCTTCTAAGCAAGAGATCGCAGTGAACCTTGCTTATTAGCTATACTCTCTTTAGTCTATCAGCTCAAAATAAGTGACTGCTTGTGAAGACGCTGTTTGTGTATCTTTGAATTAATAATCTAAATAAACAATGTGAATACCTAATAATCTTGAGCTTTATCAACAATTTTACAAACAAGGAGTGACTAATTGTAAAATAACAACAATACTAATATTTACTTCTTTCTAAGTAAAATATACCTCAAAAGGATTGAAATTAGTTCTTCCTTTCTTTAAAATGTGGTTTATCTGAAAACAATAAGTACTCCAGTCTAAGGAGTCTGAGAAACTTTTGGCAGTATTCTAAGGAAACTGCTGTCTAAATTTCAATTGTATCAGTGACCGTGTATTTCATAAACTTGATATTTCTCTTTCAGTTTTTAAACATTTTCTTACAGTTTTCTCTACTTAGTTATAGTTTATAGATTAACCGAGCTTATAATTCGCTGATCTTGCACATAAGCACTAGTGTTAGACAACCTGGATAGTTAAGCTCTGGGTTTGTCTATCCTTCTCTCCTGTTCTCCTTGTTTGAAAATCAGGCTATTCTCTTGTCTGAAGCTATTTTAAGAACTCACCTTGGTACTAGTCCAATGAGGCTATTCTCTTGTCCACTAAGCAGTGCTACGAATAAAGGACAAGCTAATCATGAGTCATATACACAAATATTCCGTGTAAGGTTATTGCTACATAAAGTTTTGTTACATTGTGCAACAACTTTATGTCAGTCTTTTTCATTTGAACTCGATTTTCCCAATCTTCGAACATCCTCTTATTGTGATTTAGCAGGTTATCTGTATGGTTTAATTTTATCTGATGATGTCACTAGTAGAGGCCTGGCATGGCCAAGCGCGTAAGGCGTGCGACTCGTAATCCGAGGGTCGCGGGTTCGCGCCCGCGTCGCGCTAAACATGCTCGCCCTCCCAGCCGTGGGGGTGTATAATGTGACGGTCAATCCCACTATTCGTTGGTAAAAGAGTAGCCCAAGAGTTGGCGGTGGGTGGTGATGACTAGCTGCCTTCCCTCTAGTCTTATAGTACTAAATTAGGGACGGCTAGCACAGATAGCCCTCGAGTAGCTTTGTGCGAAATTCCAAAACAAACAAACGATGTCACAAGTCGTTCTCTATAGATGTACAGTTTATGCGATCACATCAAATTAACCTGTAATAAGTAAAAGTGTCACATAAGCTATCCAATAAATATTTGCAATCTGCCTTCTCGATATGCTTCTGCAACAAATATAATGAAAATAAATTAAATTGTGTTGTTTTTGTTCCTGTTGACAGATATTAAAAACAACAAAACAACTTTATGATTTTATCATTCTGCTGTTTCTTACCGAACTTCGCCAAATCTTTTGTGTCTGAACATCTTTGACCTGACCTTGTGACCTTACCTAGCTCTTATTGTAATTTTAGGAAACATTTAAATCCAAAAAAAGTTCCTTTAATAAAGTGACATTTATTAAATCTCAGAAAGCTCAAATAATTAGGTTAGAATCTCACAAGGTTTATACAAATGTATAATATACTTACTGGACATACGCATGTAAAACAACCTAATATAATATTTTGACCTGGAAAAAACGAATATATTGTTACAACTCAGTGAATTAGGACAATATTTATTATACCTTCGTGTGGTTATTCTGCATAATTAGCTCCCGCTTTGGATGCAGGTCGTCTAGCAGTCATATACATGTGTATATTTAGGCAAGAGTAAGCAATATATTTCTAAAGGTAATCAGGTAAAAAGGTCAAGGTCACTTATATCTTTATCAACATTGTACGTTGTAAGAGGTACTTCAAAGAGTTTAGTTTTTGCTTGTTATTAAGCACAAATCTACTCTTTTCAGCTAGGCTGACTGAAAATGTTTGTTTGGTTGTTAGGGATCACCTAACGCAACATGATCAACCTAATTTGCGCTTGCAACTGAGATCAGATTATGTGTTTATGTGTGTGTGTGTGTTTGGAATTAAGCACAAAGCTACACAATAAGCTATCTGTGCTCTGTCCACCACGGGTATCGAAACCCAGTTTATAGCGGTGTGAATCCGTAGACATATTGCTGTGCCACTGACTTCAAAGGGTGGCTAAATCTTAGACCCAAACATTAACTTCTCATTCAGAGGACAAGATTATTTTACAAGTCTTTGAAACTACAAACAAATCGTCCTTTTTTTAGTCCTATAGCTAGATTATGTTTCATATGTTTTAATAACTCGAAGAAAGTTTATCTCTTTTAGTCATTAAATTGCGGTTAAGGTGATCAATGAAAATATCAAACTGGTCATGGCACGGATTCTTCATAATACAACAACCTGAGCCTAAAGTGTTATTCCTGTATTCTAAAACAGATTTTGGCTAACATTGCAACAAATATTTAGCGTCAAAATTTTCCCAATAATACTGTAATAAAAAGAATCATTGATAAGCATTTATACTAGAGAACAACATATCATTTCTCAAAATGATAATTTGTGATGCCACTGTATAACGGTAAATTTGTTTATTTACCCTTTTGTGTAGCTTTATTGAAAAACGGCCAAGAGTCATGGTTTGGCGCTTAAAAATTCACATACGATGAAGACGCTCGTTTCGCTTTTTTAAATTTAAAATTGTCCCGAAACACTTATAATATTAATGTCGTATTTCTAAATTTTGATATGCGTATTGGATAGTCTTACACACTGATTTATCTTCAAACATGTGAGATGAAGGTTATAACATCGAGCGTACACAAAGCTGTTCAATTTATGTAAGAGGAAACTGTTATTCCTGTGTTTAGAGACCTTTAACATGCTGCATAAAGTTAAAATCTGACTGTTTACGTGTACTAGTTGAGTTTAAGACGAGTCTATACTTATTTGAGTTTAATGGCTCCCTTCTTTTTAATCTAGGAATTGCAACTGGAAAGATTTTGGAGTGATAAACTGTAGAACCATCTCGTTACTTGTAATAATGAAATGTTTCTGTTCATTTAGAACAATTTTCAGTGACGTATTAGCCGATAGCGTGCAGATTTGTAATTGCATCCGTATGGTAGCTTGTCACGTATAGGTAAAGAAGGCACGATCATAGTCTCGAAATCGAATAAGAGATATTTTACTTAGACTCACTTAGAGCATACAAAGGTAACGTTGGTTGCAACTACCCACGTATTCCCCATGTGCACGAGTCACTGGCTATATTAGGTAAAAATTGTATATAAACATGTTAATATTAAAACTTACTTAAAGTTATTTTTTTAGTTGAAGCTCACCCTTTCAAGGTGGTTTACGCCCCTCTGCCTGCCCCTCTTGTCATGTGCGACCTTTTGAGTTGCGTTTTATGCGTGCTTAAAAAGAAATGATAAATTCCGGCATGGGCAGACATTAAAAGGATATGGGCACCCTTACAACTGATTGTTACCGGCCATCGTTTGACGGCGCACTCCACCTTCCAGTCAAGGCCGGATATGATTAGTATAGAAATGTACACACCACACAGTCTCATTCAGTGGAAGCCTTTGACGAAGACCGATCTATTGATAGTCCAAATCAAACCTGTACTTTCCTGATCCTAGCGGAGGTTTAAACACCTGCATGTTCAGAAATCGTGCATTGTCAGCGAATAATGGTATTTACAAAAACCACATGCATATGCCGGCTTACGTCCACTGACATATATGATATTCAATACAACTATTGAGACGACGTGAAATGTACATACACATAATAACATTATCAAAGTGCCTATAGTTATTCAGATGAAGGACGCCGTGTGCACAGCTTGTCAATTAGAAACTCAGCCCAAACAAAACTCAAATCCTTGAAATTAAAAACGAATTCAACATCGATAACGTTTGTTTCTGTTATCGCAGCAACAAGTTTATCTTGTAGTTCACAACTTGGTTTAAAAAGAACGAACTCAATGGAGTTTGATCAAAGCGTTCAATATTTATTGAGTAAACAGTTTAATTCCTCTTTTGAAACTGGCTTGACATCTTATCTGCAGCCGACAAACCCAAGAAAGTTTGTTCATTAAATAATGAGGGTAGAGATAAAATCAAACACGGTTGATTTATTTTTATCTGAATAGTTTGAATACAGAAAGAATGTTCTGCTTTTAACGTACGAGTGACTCACATTTAATTCCACAACTAACATAAACATTGTACAGACAGAATTACACCTATTTACAATTTGTACTACGTTTTTACTGTTTCAGGTTAATTTCAAACTAAAATTTTATGCAAATTTGTATTATCTCAGAAAACACATCAAACACAAATCCATTATTAAATTCGACTTCTCAAAATATTTAATCAACAATCAGAATACAGATCACTAAATCATAATTTTCAGTCTAATCTTTGATGTCGTACAAAATAATCATTGTTAGGTATTTGTGTATTTAATATTATGTATAACATTCCCAATTAATACTTTCTGTTCCAGATATTCTGTTCAAAATGTCTGTCACAAGCATTTTCTAACTTTTTTTGACAGAAAGAAACATACAACATCACGTGCACTGGTAAGAAACAGATGGCAATATAATTATTTTTGTTTAGGCTGAAATCAACCAAGAATTAATATTTTTTTTACTAGTGTTGTTGAACACCATAACATCAGCATCTTTTAACGAAGATGATATTTAAAAAATTGTGTAATGTATAAATAAGCCATAGAAAACAATCATGTACAGAGGAATATTAATCAAATAAGTATACAAATATCGGAATTTGTAAAACATTCTTTTAAATTAAAATTGTCTGAATTTGTAAGTTTTGTTTTCGCATTAATACATAATATAGGCCGAGTATTCAATCTGATAAGCAAGGGTGCATGAGATATTTTTGTGTATGGCGTCAATATAAAATCAATGAATGTAAAATAGCAATAATGATACTTAGGGGCCCCCTAATGGCACAGTGGTGTGTTTGCGGACTTACAATGCTAGAAACTGGTTTTCGATACCCGTGGTGGGTAAAGCACAGACAGCCCATTGGATAGTTTTGTGCTTAGTTACAAACAAACAATATTTAAGAAAACTGAATCGCGGGTAGAAGTAAAATTTCGTAGAACCACATCGAGTAGCACTGGTGGAACGTGATTGAAGAATGAGGAGTCAAAGCAACTAGATACTTGAACAGAGAAATTACCAATTAGTCAACTGTGTGACAGAAGTTCCCATACAACAATAAAGAGCTGTTGTTTCAAGTAGGCTCTGGAGAACTACTTACTTCTCTGGGAAATAAAAATTAATATTTATTTTAGATTTAGTAGGTTGATGAGTGGGATAACAACATTGGAGTTTTTCTCTATTATGATACAGCAGAAAAGACGAGAGAATTGTATCAGAATATTCATCATTACTTTTACTTTTAAAATCAGTAGAGAAGACGAGAGAATTATCTTCAGAGTTTTCATCATCACCAACGTCAGTAGAGGAGACTAGACGATTATTGTCAGAGTTATCATCGTCAATAAGATCAGTAGAGAACGTTAGAGAATTACTATTAATTTTCGTTATTACTAAAGTCAGTAGAGAAAAGTGGAAAATTATCACCTGAGTTGTATTATCACTAAGACCATCGATCATTTTTAAAGCATAATTTCATTAATTCCATTTTCAAATAGAGTTTGAAGAGCGAAGAACTTTTTATTTGACAAGACAAATGAATAAAAATCTCTTTCCCTTTGTCTGATAGCTCTGTATGTTTTAATTGGACGGTGAATAATATAAGAAAATACTTAACCTTTTTCTTTTAGTACTTTTCACTTGACTAAAGAGAAAATGAGAGGTACTGCAGTGATGAACGAGAATGAATTTGTAACAATTAAAATAATTCCAAACTATTGTGAAAACATAAATTAATAAATAAAAGGCCAATGGGAGGAATGATACTTAACCGGGAACCATGGGACGCCTTTGTTGTTTTTTTTTAGTTTTTCTAAGACACTAAATCTTACAGTTTTAGAAGACAAACTGTTTCGGTATGTAGCTAGTTTAAGACTCATTTCAAGTCTTAGTATCATAATACCCTTCATGTTGGTTAAAGATAGCATGGACACCATCAAAATAATCAATGGCATTGTGCAAACCTTTCCTCCACCTTTGTCATTTACAATCGATATAACTTTGTTTTATTTCTTTTGAAATCAGCTAAAATTACAAACAAACAAATAAAAGTCAAATCTCTTTGGATTGGAAACGCTTAGAGTTATTAAATAGTTTAAAAGATTGCTATAGCTGATTCTAATCGAGTGCCTGTACATTTTGTTTGTAGTTAAGCACAAAGCTATTCAAGGGGCTATCCCAGTTCCTAGTGCAGACGCTTGTACATAACGTATATGTAATATTTTAATATTTCGACTAGTAGGTGGAACATTTTTTGTAATTTTCAATACAATTTCGAACACATACTACATTATTTCTGAGATGCTAGTCAAGTGTTTATAACTCATTTTCTACACTTTGTGTGAACTTCATACAATTTATTCCTAGTTAAATATCTTGCTTTCTGCATATTCCATTTTCGTTCACTTTACATACATGTTATTGTCAATTGTAAATGATAATAAAATGAGTCGCGCATTTTATTTATATAGCCATACCCTGATCTTCTTTGTATTTGAAATCTGGAGAAGTTTTTCCATGTGTTTTAAACGCACGGTTTTGCATTATATGATTTTCAGCATCATTACCATCTGTCAACTACAAATAAGTTGGCTTTGTTGGTTTATTTTTTTTGACGTAAATTACCAAACAGAACTGTAATTACTTTAAGAGTTGAAGATTCTTCTCTTGTTAAGTTCACTACAGGGGGCACTTGATAACACACCTGCCCGACCCTAAGAACGATCCTGCACGTGGTGTGGTTGGCAGGTTGGAGCAATTAGCCTTATTGGTACTTGGTTCTTTATAACATGGTGTCTTGAAAATATTGCAAAATACTTGTGGTTTTGATAAAAGATCCGTTAATAGATTCTGTTTCATATATACCTGTCATATTAAGTAAGGCATCGTAAATCAGGCATTTAGAAAGATCATGCAATATATACAATGAAAAATCTGAGAAAATGTCTTTCTCTTTTATTGCAAACCAATAAACAATGGAATAGGGTTCATTGTTCTGTTTCTTCCAAATTCCTCAACAATCTTTTCTGCGAATAAGCTTACCTAAACCTAAAATCAAAAGAAAGAAATTTTACTGTAAAACAGGAAATAACAGCAAATATTAATTATAATCCTGTTTTATGTAATCCTGCGTTAAATGTGTTTGTTTGGAGTTACGTACAAAGCTACGCAATAACGTTATCTGTGCTCTGACCACCACAGGTATCGAAACCCTGTTTCTAGCGTTGTAAGCCGCAGACATTCCTCAGGTATTTTATTTAACGGGCATTATCTTTACATAATACATATGTGTGTGTGTGTGTGTATTTATATGTATATTCAGATTTCCTCTGGACTGAGCGTGACCTAATAATTAGTGTGTAGGATTGTGGATTTATGGTCGTGAGAAATTCAGCTCTAGGAATACAGGACCCATTTATATTTATATTTAGCAGCACTTCGCGATATTTCTCTAGATCTGAAGATTTATTTATCTGAACGTCTCTCTTCAGTTTATACTGTAATTATGACTGATAATGTGTAGTCTGCATGACCGTGTTGCTCAGGTCTCATTTGTTAGGGTAGGATGTTGCCTGTGGTCAGCGTTCTCAGTATGTGGATTTGTAAATTTATAGCTCGCATTCCGTTTTCACAAAAGCAGTTTCAACACTACAAGTACTGGGGTTGTGCTATAAAAGTAATAGTCAAATGCCACTATTCAGGTAGACACGAGTAGCCCGAGAGTTGGCGGTTGATGCTGTGACTAGCTGCCTTCCCTCTAGTATTTCACTCAAAAATTGGAGAGGGTTAGCTTTTATGCAGTTTACGAGACTATTAGGAAACAAACAAACAATTTTTCATTTTCATTGTCGCTCACGCACTGCACGCTCACTCAAAAAAATTTTGCAGACGTTCACGGTGCACGTGATCCCAAGGCTTTGACATGCATTCTTATGTACAGTGATATCTAGGGTTAAATTCGTGGCTACAAATGTCGTATAACACCAATAATCAACACAGTTGAAATTGCTGATTCTTTTCAGCAAGCTATTAAGAGTAAGAACTCTCAGATCCTTATCAACTAGAGTGTGTGTTGAACGCAAACACTTAACTATCTATAGTCTTATCTGATAGCGTGAGGTCAGAAAGTCAAATATGCTCTACGGGATGATACACAATCACAATAAATGTCCGCTCACTTCGTGCACTACATACATATAACTAGACTATATAAACGTTTATAATAGTTGGTAATACCAATCAAACTCCCAGGACATGTTTTCACACTGTTCTTACTTGTTGAGCTTTCAGTAACATGTGACTTGTTTCTATTGGTTACGTATGTCACTCAGGAGATGCCCTTTATAAATTTAAAAAAACTAGTGCCGATAGCTAGTTCAAACATCCAATACAGCCATGCAGTAAAATATAACTGATTCCACAATAAAAGTCATAATAATAAGCTATTTTGCTTTTAAATCATTCATATGGCTTTTACTTATGTGGTTATTGGTCCATTCTTCACTAAAATTCTTCCCCACTGAGGACAGAACGCAAATGGTTTGTTGTGTAGCTTTGCTTTAAAAGACCATACTAAACCAATCCACTATAAAAGAAATATGTCATACTAATTACCTGTGAAAGAAACATACTAAACCAATACATTATAAATTCTGTTTTTAGAATGTTTGGATTAATTGTTGTTTTTTTTTAATTTTAGATAAAACTTCTGTGCACAACAAAAGAAATACTAAGGCTTTATTAAAAATTCAGCATTTCATTCCAACTTCTTATAAGAAAGAAAGCAGTGCAACTCAGCGTAGTCGTGGGTAGCAATTTTACAGTTCAGTTCTCAATGGAATTACAATATGGAGACTGTAATCTCCCCTTGGTCAAGATAATCCTGTACAATATGTGCACTGTGGGTAATGGCACAATTATTGTAGAACACAAAATATTGTACAACCTTTTTTCTAAAAGAAATATCGTATCTCCCTTTTGTATGTAGGAGACACCATTAATGTTTCATTTAGAAGATATGAAGAGCAGTTTTTCTACCATGATGAATAACTACCCAGATATGTACTGCACTACCTCCTGTGTGCTCTTTGCAGGGAAAACAATCTTCCCTCACATTTTCTCTGTGAAACAACGAACACAAATCTTACCACCAGCCATAACATGTCGGAAACAGGTCTCACCTGAAAAGATAACATGTCACTAGTGACCTAACGGTAAGTTGACAAGGTGTTTTGCCAAAGTAACACGGTGATAGCCGTGAGCTACTTATGTAGCTTTCTGTCCATAATTATTTGAGCTTTCATGGTTTGTTGGGTTAATGATGAAAACCTTACTTTCAAATCAACGAGATTTTATCCAACCACACACTCAAATCCCTAAACCTGAATTTGTCCTTAATAAATTCTGATATGAGTATTTCACTTCTTGGTGGTATAATAACTCCGCCTTGCTTCACTAGAAGTTCAACCTCTGGTGTCGTAAACAGCGTGAATTACACAGGGATTTCTTGGTTTTACACTGCAAGTTTATTAGAAACAAGTGTAACCCTATATTCATGTTTTCACATGATTTATGTTCTCAGTGTGTTCTCTTTCTGGATGTTAACTGTCCAAACATTACATCATTCAATAAGTTTTTTTTTACAGTGAGGATGACTTCCAATTTTCTTTTCACTGGATGGCGTGTTCAGTTTGTTTTTGCATCTTTAATAAATTTTAGTTGCATTACCAGTTGGACAGCTTCAGTTATCAGATATACACCTACTTTATTTTAACCGAATTCACATATCTTTATCCACTATGGCATGTATTAATCAACTACCTACCAGTTCCAGTAACTGTTTAACATAACTACACAAGCCTGTTACATTTTCTGAAAGTTTCACCAATGTCTTGTTACTCTTCTTTTTTCTGCTGCTAAACTTTTATGTAGAAAGTTTCTTCTCATGTGACACCCTACATCTATTTGAGAAGATGGCCACTGGTGTTTGGTAGTCGATATAGTTTTAGTTGGAAGATAAAAGAACGAGAGGACACAAGTTAAGAATTTGGAAAAGAAAGGCTAAGAACCGAACGAAATAGTTCATTTTTATAGCAAGGTGATCTGGTTTATGGAATAAGATGTTGTTGCGTTGATAAAGACCATAACTTTACAAGGATTTAAGAGGGGAAGCAACTATTTCTTTAAAAATAGAGGGCAGATTTAAATCTTTGTTGTTTTTGTTTTTAAAAGCAGGTGTGCAAAAAGAGTCTGGAAAAACCAGATGGATCCTTTTGGTCGGCATGTTGTGTTGCTTAATGTTGTTAAAGGTAGGCCTTTTAAACGTGCAGCCAAATGAATAGCTTTCTGCTCGCTACTGTATAAATTTACCTTGAAAATTATTTGAAGTTGTGCCTGTTATACTTCGGTCCATCTTCATTTTATCCCCCCCCCCCAATAAGACTACTCTGCAGGCACCATTGTGTATCATCATAGCCTCCTAGCTTCTCTGTTGTTAAAAATACTAAATTCTGTAATTGAATTTAGTAGTGACTTGTCTTCAGTCAAGGATGCTTGCTTGTTTGAAGTTAAGCACAAAGCTACACGATGGGCTGTCTGTGTTCTGCTTAACACAGATATCGAAACTCAGCTTCTGGCATTGTAAATCTACAAAGATACCTCTGTGCTACTAGGAGCAAAAAAAAAGCTGGTTTTCAATAAGCATAAAGCTAGTCAAAGCTCATTCCCGTTTCTAGTGATATAAGTCCATAGGCATACCACAGAGCTAATGGATGGGGGGTGAGGGACCTTTAATCCCGTTTCTAGTGATATAAGTCCACAGGCATACCACAGAGCTAATGGATGGGGGGTGAGGGACCTTTAATCCCGTTTCTAGTGATATAAGTCCACAGGCATACCACAGAGCTAATGGATGGGGGGGGGTGAGGGACCTTTAATCCCGTTTCTAGTGATATAAGTCCACAGGCATACCACAGAGCTAATGGATGGGGGGTGAGGGACCTTTAATCCCGTTTCTAGTGATATAAGTCCACAGGCATACCACAGAGCTAATGGATGGGGGGTGAGGGACCTTTAATCCCGTTTCTAGTGATATAAGTCCACAGGCATACCACAGAGCTAATGGATGGGGGGGGGTGAGGGACCTTTAATCCCGTTTCTAGTGATATAAGTCCACAGGCATACCACAGAGCTAATGGATGGGGGATGAGGGACCTTTAATCAGTTTTAGTCGTCTTTCAAATTTTTGCCACTTTCGTGTTGGTTCTCTTTCCATTGTTGCCGAATTTCAACATTTTTTTGTTTTGTTTCGAGCATTTAACATGTTAAAAATGCAGTCTTGATTTTTTAACAAAAGAATTCCACTCCTTAACCAGTGTTTTAACAGTTTATATTGTTAGGCAGGTTCTATTTTACCATTCGATGTGAAAGGAATGCAAAATCTGATCCACTTAATAATAACGAAAGTGTTTTATTTCCTCGACTACAAGTTCGTCAATTTCACATTGTTTCAGAAACTATCGTTAGATTTAACCTCACAAATAATGTTGAAGAGCTATTTGCTAATTTTCTTTTATGTATAGTGCTTCCAGTATTTCTTTGTCGGAAAAGTATATAAATACAACATTTACTCTCTGAAACAGTTATTGGCTTTATAAATAAATAATCAATCAACAATCAGCTCGCTAGTTTATTTTGCTGAAATCATATCAAGCAAGTTCTATTTATCGAGCTACACTCAAATTACGGACCTAAAATGTATCTTCAGCAAGTAGAAATAAAACAAAGATATAATTGAAAACAGCCTGCAACAGTATTTTTTAAAAATTGATTAAGTATAGTTCTGCTTTGTCTCTTTTATTTTCTGAACTGAAGATTTTCTGGGGTGAGTTAGTGAGTTAGAGTGAAACTTGCTGTGGACGCAGTCGATAATTAGAAACTTCATTTTAGGTTTTATCCCACAGATAAATCGTATTCAGTGTCGCTAATTCAGTAAGTGCTCTATAGGATATTACTATTTATAGAATGAAAAGATGTTAAAAGGCTGGATTAATGTTTTCTTTTGATAAATTTCTGTACTTACTTTAAAGCAGAACTCGTGGAAATAACACTTCTTATATATATAGCATTGGGACATGGCATAACTTAAACAACAGCGAGTGTAATCCATGTAAATTATGCTTTCTTAATGTACTTTTTCACCACTTGGTGCGCAGGAAAGCGAAGTTCCAAATCGTCATTCATATCAGTGATGTTCATTCGTGCGATATAATTTTAGAAATATATTATCATATATTCAGGAGTTCCATTATGGTGCAAGCGCATTAAAAGTCTTGATCAAAGTTAAGCAAAGGAAAAGCGACTTTATTTTGCTGTGACAAAGAATACGAAAGTAAGATTAAATTAAAATGGCGCATATGTAAGTGTTACTATTTGTATAAATCGAAAACAATCTATTGTTGGCAGTTCTGATACTTTAAAGACACAAACGTTGATACAATAGTATTCAAAATACTCGAGTTTTCATCATCGCTTGGAATAAATTTATGCAGCACAATGAAGCCCACATGTACCCTCATTGTTTACAGAAAATTGTATTAAAAGTTTAAATATTTAAGTTCCGAGTTTGGCGTAAGGGTTAGCGCATCAGATTTCCTACATATGAATTTCTCATGTTCCAGACATGGTAACATCAAATACACTTAACGTGTGTCTGTGTGTTTCTTTTAGCAAAGCCACATCGGGCTACCTGCTGTGTCCATTCGTGAGTGGGTTATAATAGTAACATTTAATCCTTTATTTTTTAGAGGGACTGCTTTAGACAGCAGGTACAGCCAACTTATTACTTTTCCTAACTCGTCCTTAGTTTGTAATTATAGATCGTACAGGTCTATGTTTGTACGTTGTTAAGCATAAAGCTACAAAAAAGCTATCCGTGAAATCAAATATTTAACGCTATAAGCCTTCAAACTTGCTATTGAGCCACTGTGAGATAGAGGTCTATGACCTGGACTATTGTGTGCGTAAGCTGTCGTTACAGTGGACAAACAAGCGTTTATGATTAGTATCTTATGCTAATTTGAATTCCGCGTGTTTTTACATTATATAGACCTACATGTCACATACCTTATAATGATGTCTAATGTGCTCTTTGAGAAGATTAAATATTCTGAACATAAACAAAATAGGCCAACGTACAGTTAACTGTGCTCATGTGTAATAAATAAACGCAGTATAATTCCTATAGAAGTTCACGTTTGCTTTCGAGTTTCGTGGATATTTATTCAAAGTATTGTTGTGTTGTGTGTATTATTTGTTCCCTACATTAAAACGTGTATCTATAACAGGATTATAGAGTGTATGCTGTAGATTTCGGCATGATTCTAATTAAATCGAGTAATTGTTTTTATCCAAAAATCGATTTATTGCTGTGCGAAATGACAAATATACGCAAAAGCAGCGGTTCTCAAACTTTTTGATCTCAGGACCCCTTTACACCCCTAAAACGTATTGAGGATCCCCAAAGAACTTTTGTATATGTGGGTTATGTCTATGGATATTTAACGTATTAGAAATTAAAACTGAGAATTAAAAAAAAACAATTATTTATTAATTCAATTAAAAATAACAACAATAAACCCATTACATATTAAACATAATATATTTTTATGAAAAATAACTGTATTTTCCAAAACAAAACAAAAAATAGTGCGAAGAGTGGCACTGTTTTACATTTTTGGAAATCTCTTTAATATTTGATTTAATAGAAGACAGTTGGATTCTCATGTGTTTTCAACCTGTTGCGATATGTTGTTTTGATTAAAGTATATGAAGAAAATCCGTCCCCTACAAATATGTAGTTGGAAAAGGGAGAAGTATTTTAACAGCTTTTTCAGATAATTGTGGATATTCTTCTTTGATACTATACTAAAACCCCATAAGTGGTAGTTTCTCAAAGGTTAGTTGCAATGTGGAATCTGAAACCATATTAATGAACATTTCGTACTCTGTTACATTAAAATCCATTGGTTTATTATGCACTTTGAATGGATCTTATACCCATGTATGATTTAGTCATTTGGAAAATATTGGTTCACTGAGCGAGTTTTGCAGATATTCCAAATGTTGACAAATTTCATTATACATTATCAATAACTCACATTCGTTAATATCACCACCGAACTAGTGTTTAAGTATTGTGAAGCTGTCAAGCTCACCATGTCGGATACAAGTTGTCCAAAATTCTAATTTTCGCTTAAAGGCTCGAATTTTATCGTTGGCAACAAATACTCTTGGTTGTTTTCCTTGAAGTGACAAGCTCACTTTGTTCATTTTTCAGAAAATGTCTGCAAAATACCAAGTCCATGTCTGTCAATCGTTCTTTCAAGTAAAAATGGTGTTCTATGAAAAAGGTGGCTAGTTCAGCTCACAACTCAATCGCACAAGTGCTTTTCCTAAAGACAACCATCGTGATAACTTATGCGAACTTCCCATTTCGTCACACAGAATGTTAAAAAGACGTGTACTCAAAAGGTCGAGATTTAATAAAGTTAATAATTTTTGCTGCTTCATCAAGGACATTCTTAAGTGAAACTTGCATTTTTTTTACCGCGAGTGCGTGTGGTGATTGTTTGTTTGTTTGTTTTTGAATTTCGCACAAAACTACTCGAGGGCTATCTGTGCTAGCCGTCCCTAATTTAGTAGTGTAAAACCAGAGGGAAGGCAGCTAGTCATCACCACCAACCGCCAACTCTTGGGCTACTCTTTTACCAACGAATAGTGTGATTGAATGTAACATTATAACGCCCCCACTGCTGAAAGGGCGAGCATGTTTGGCGCGACGAGGATGACGTGTGGTGAAGAATACAATGAACACTAGTACAGTTTGGTGCCACTACCTTGTTCGTGCTGAGGCGCCAGCAGTTTTACCTCCCATTGCTTTTGCACCATCAGTGAAAATGTCAGCACAGTTGTTTTAGGATAAACCATGAGATTCAACGTGTTATTCAACACATTGAATACTTCAGCACCAGTTGTGTTTGATGGTAAGAATTCACACAAAAGATCTTCGATGGTAAGTTGGTGCTGATACCGGAAGAATACAAGTAACACAGCAAGTCCAGCCACGTCTGTTAGTTTGTCCATTTGTGAGGCAAAAGTACAATTCTGCAGAAGAGCTATTGTATTGTTGGAAAGTGGCACTGCTGTGATTTCTTTTACTGACATTTCATCCAGCATGCATTCAGTAATGTCAACTTACAAGGTTTTATTAGTCTTTCAGTTAATGCAATTACGATAACTTACCCTTCAGTAGCTTTTTCATTTCTAGTTTCAAAAGCTGTAACAGATAATTTTTGGCTTTTAAAGAGCTGATCACGTCTATGTTTAAAATATTCAGTTCCTTTTTCTTTAAAATTTGAGTGATTGATCTCAAAATGACGCCGAAACTTAACTGACACCAAATATTATTTGAAAATGTTCTGTTCCACAAGACACAATGAAGTAAATTATTAACATCTATAAAGCCGAGAGAAAGATAACTTTTTTCATATTTTCGTTTTTTTATTTACAGTTTTGACCATTTTCGATGGAGCATATTCCTCCCTTCCATGACTCAGAGAACTCTCTGATATGTCAGTTTTATCTTTTTCAGTTTCTTGGGATGTAGACGATGCAGCTGTGAGCTCAGAAAGCGAGTTTTCTAATCTCCGTTTTTTTTTAAGCCAACGATCCATCCTTACATATATGAAAAATATTTTAAAATAAAATATAATTAAGCTAAAAATAGTAAAAGTTTTCATTTTTTTTAAAAATATTATTACAAAATAAGACAACAAAGTGTTCTCATTTGTCAAAAGATTGAACAACTGTTTACCGCCTGATTCTTTTCCGCACTTATATCTTTCCTTCCAAAATTTTTATCAGAATGTAGACTTCAATTTATTTAAGCTTAAGTATAATTTTTATATGTATTTAGTTCTAGAACAGAGAAAAGTCCAAATTTATCGACCATACAGATTAAAATTCATTTGAATCCCAAATAAATTCAATTAAAGTTTAACTCAAAATAATATCGCTAATATATGCAAAAGCTTGAAAAGGAAATCTTACAACTTAAAGACACAACCTTCCTTTTTAAATACTCAAAACGTACTAAAACGTTATTTGCCTTTTTCACTCTCATTCTCCCACTCGGTTTAAAACGTACAAACGCATTTTATTGAAGAAATTATACTATGAAAATATTTTTGACCTTGCGGACCCGTTGAAGGGGGCTCGGGGACCCCAGGAGTCCTTGGAGCACACTTTGAAAAACGCTGTGCTAAAGTATTAGTTATTATTGTTAACTTAATGAAAAGTTACACAGCAGGCCATCTGCGATCTGTCCATCACGGGGGATGGAACCTCGGAATTTAACGCTGGGAATTAATAAACTTATCCACTGAGGAAAGAATATTTTTCTCTTTATCTTATAATTAATTAACATTTTACTTCAACGCTATTGCTTAAATTCGAGTTAGCTATGTATAAGATATTAGTATCTTGTTATCAGCAAAGATGCTTTTAAGTTGTTTTTTTTTTCTGTTTTGTCCAGATTGTAAATATAAAAATTCACGGTTTACGTCCTGTAACCACAAAAATACGCTTCAAATTAATAGGCCCTTGGTGCGGTATAAGACTGACGTGGGTGAACTTTATTATAAGGATTGCTCACGCTAACATTTGAAATAAACTGTCACTTATACACTGTAACGAGCCGTAATAGGTGAACGTTATTGTAAGGACGAGCCTAGGCCGGGCATGGTCAAGTGTGTTAAGGCGTGCGACTCGTAATCTAAATGCTACGCTTAATTAAAGTACTGAATCACCTCTAAACATTCTTTCAGATAAATATCCAATTTATCACACTGTTTATCCTACAGCACACTAGCCTTCATTTTCGAACTATTACACCAAACATGCTTGCCCTTTCAGCCGTGGGAGCGTTATAATGTGAGGTCAATCCCACTATTCGCTGGTAAAAGAGTAGCTCAAGAGTTGGCGGTGGGTGGTGATGACTAGTTACCTTCCCTCTAGTTTTACATTGCTAAATTAGGGACGGCTAGCACAGATAGCCCTCGAGCAGCTTTGTGCGAAATTCAAAAAACAAACAAACAAACAAGGATTAGCCGTTGCATTAGATTCGTGTGTGATGTATTCATAATGTGAATGTGCACCCTAAGAATTGAGAAAAATAAAGTTTTTTGTGATGGAAAACGGAGGCAAAACAGGAAATCGTACTCCCATTGAAAATCTACATGCACATAGGATAAAAATTTCGCGAAGTTGGGGTTACACAGCGCGTAATAAAATAGTTTTTCCAGTATCATATAGGCAAGAGTTCCATTATATAGTATGATTTCTCACAGTAATATATGAAATAACCTGACACCTATGTACTGCCCGTTGTTAGTTCAGCGGTAAGTCTACTGATTTACAACGCTAAAGTCAGGGATTCGATTCCCCTCAGTGGGCTCAGCAGATAGCCCGATGTGGCTTTGCTATAAGAAAACACCCCCACCTATATACTGTAGCAAGCCTTAATGGGTAAACATTATTATAAGGATTGTTTATAGTG
This sequence comes from Tachypleus tridentatus, assembly GCF_004210375.1. Classification (NCBI taxonomy): domain Eukaryota; kingdom Metazoa; phylum Arthropoda; class Merostomata; order Xiphosura; family Limulidae; genus Tachypleus; species Tachypleus tridentatus. The sequence goes on along the minus strand of NC_134837.1, from coordinate 171,101,525 downwards.
ATACTTGACTTTGTAGTTAAATACAAAGCTACGCAAGGGGCTATATTCCCTGCCCACCACTTGTATCGAAATCCTATTTAGAGCGTTGTAAGTCTGCAAACTTACCGCTGAGGCACTGAATTATTAATAATTCAAATTCATTGATATCTGTTCACACTGGTTAGTCGTGATTGGTAGACTTTTTGACATCGATTCTCGACTTTTAAATTCTTATCGTCATAGTTCTAAACACATTAAATGATATTTTACATGATGAACACTAGCGTTACTCAGAAAATTGGTAGACTTTTTGACATCGATTCTCGACTTTTAAATTCTTATCGTCATAGTTCTAAACACATTAAATGATATTTTACATGATGAACACTAGCGTTACTCAGAAAATATTGAAGACTATTGCGAAATAGCCGTGAATATTAAATTATATAACTGTACGAAATCCTTCGCGGTAGAAACAAACAAACTATGTGAGCGTACCTGCACACACACGCTCACCTGTGCACTTTGTTTATATATTTTATCATTGACTCTAGTACGTCCATATAATCAGGTCCTAAACCACAAGCTCGGCATGGCCAGATGGTTAAGACACTCAACTTAAACGACAAAATTCGCTGTTCGTACCGTGTATATTGTTTCTTTACGGTTACACGCATGCACTCCATTGTTATAGTACGATATTCGCAAAGGACAGAGAGGTCTTATCAATCAACTGATCTCTTTATGGGGTTTAAAATGTGCTTGTTTCGTGTGCTGTTCCAACTGCACGAGGCTTACGCTCGTCAATAAAAATGATTGGTCTATGAGATAGCAAAACAATAAAAAAAAAAATTATTTAGGTTCGAGAAAGATACCTTTCCTTTATATTTATGATATAGTGTGATTGCAAAATTGATAAACAGCTAATCCACAAAGAAAAACATTGCCTCATTTTGCCTAGGGACTCGTAGTTCAGTAAAATAGTATTAGAGAAGAGACAAGGAAGCCAGATACAAATGTTCAGCGCCGAACAAGTTATATATTGTTATAAGATACAGTTGACGATAAGAAGATATCTTGTCAGTTTAAGTTAAGTCTGCAGTATGTTAGGTAGTGTATTACACCTTCTTTTAAGCTTCAAGTATGTACTCCTAGTTTGTTTTGTTTTAGAGCAAAGCTACATTGGTCTGTGTTCTGTGTCTACCGTGCGGAGTCGAGTCCTGAATATTTAGCGAAGTAATTCTGTAAAATTTCCGCCTACTCATCAGGAGCGACCCTACTTAGAATTAATAAAGGACAAACTTAAAACATTAAGTTTCCCACCCCCTACAGCTTAGTGGTAAGCCTGAAGAAGTACTTACATCTGTAAACATCGCTGTGGGCAGACTACAGATAATGCATTGTGAAGCTTTGTATTGAAAACAAAACAATAAGTTATATCAGTTTTTGCGAACAGGTCATTTATAACTGAAATTCAACCTTAGATATTGTGTTAATGTTCTAACAATAGGTCAGAGTTGCATTCAGATATCAGCTTAATCTAGTTACAAAAACCTTACAGAGCCTGAGAAAATAGTTGCAAAATTATTTGTGAATGCTATTCATTTACTGCACAAGTGAGTAGTTTTTAATGATATAAAGTTAAAAAATTAAATAAAAATTAAAAACTTTTAAGCATGCACCATAAAACACTAGTTATCTAAAGGCCACAGTATTGTAAGTGACTCTTCATATTTCCATACCTAATTGCTACAATCACCAGGGGTTACACATACCAAACAATATTCATTTTATAAGCAAACGGTGTAAGTTATTACATCAACAAGGGTGACACATTCCAGACAATATGAGTTTTATAACAAAGGGTTTAACTCATTTTAAGGTTTAAGCGATGTAAGAATACTATTTTTTAATAGTGAATTAATTAATATTTTATTCTATAATTGTGTAATAGTAACTGGTAATCCATGATATGTTATATGTAACTTACATCTCAAAATTTCAATGGACTTTTTGTGTTAAATTCGGCTTAAATGTTGGTTGATATCAAATCAGTTTCCTACTAACTCATCAAATGAACTTGTTTAAATACTGCATTTAACAAGAGAAGAAATAATCATTATTTTTATTACCTAGTTAACGTTTGTACTCTTCAAGACAGTATATAAAGTTATGTTTAATTTGACCAATATATTTTTTATTATATTCACATTTAATTCCATGTATATGCAACTTTTATCTAAAACGTCCATTTTATCTATAGGTTTTGGAGGCACTGTTTGAGCTTTATAAACTGGTCTGAAAATACATAGGAGCACTTTTTACTAAACAAATTGGGTTTTTGACCAGTTCACGCTCTGTATACAATAATGTCACAATACCTTTAATTTTCTTATCATGGATTCTGCCTTACTACGTTTACCGCAATATGAAATTTGTTCACTGACACGAACTTTAAAATCTCTACCATTATTAATATTGTTACGCAGTTGTATTGCAAGAAGCTACAAGTTTTGAGGAAAATGGGCAAGGTATTAATATTTCATATAAAATAGTATTCATACCTTTCTTTAAGGATTACATGGAATTAACCTCTTTCCGTATGAAACTCCTACTGTCTGGTGATAGTAGTGAATAGGTACTTAAACACGTGGAGTCACTTTTTTACTTCCAAATAACACCTCATTGTGGTTTTTTTAATGTTTGTTTGAAATTAAACACAAAGCTACACAATGGATTTTCTGTGCTGTACCCACCAGGCGCATCGAAACCTGGTTTCTAGTGTTGTAATTCCGTAAACATACCGTTGTACCACTAGGGTAGCTTTTGAAATACCGTTTCTATGTTTTAGTGTACTATTATACACAATTTACTTTAACTGAATTTTTAAGATAATTTTTTAGACTATTATTGAGTATATATGTATGTAGTGTATGTAAGTAGGTTGGAGTATGAAATAACTAAATAATTTGTTTACAATTAAAACGTGGCCAACGTCTAACTTTGTTGATTTAAATGAGATTTCTCAAGTGAACATAAGTGATTTACATTGTTATGAGCAACTATGTATAATTACAATATAAAATCGTAATATTTGGTTTATTTTCTATTGCAATTCAAAATCTATACCATAGATGTTAATCTCACTTGCTTTAATAACTGTGTTTGTTATTCTGAACTGTAATTATTCAGTTTTTCTCTTACGGAACATCAATTACATTAGTAATTCATGCTAATTAACATGAATGGTAGAATAATCTCAACTTTTAACATTTTACATTTACTTACATATTATACCTTTATTTGTTAATGTTTCCTTAATTTAAAGTTATTTTGTATGGAGAATCGGGGGAATAATATTGTTCTATGTTTAGTTTCCTTTTGTATTTATATTTTATATAACTATTCTTTAAGGTATATAAATATTCAAACAATAACAACAACAATATCATAACACATCACTGACATACCGGTTCCGTGGTGTACCTACATCAATGTTTGCTTTTGAGAGAAACGTATAAAATCTATATAATTAAACGACACCGAGATGAAAATACAGGCTGTCCGAAACTCGTGTTAACACATTTGTTGAGATATACTGTAATTGAGTGATTGCACTATTAGATATATTTTTTGCGCTCCACGTGTCAACCTTTGTGTATGTTGTACAGCTGTGAAACAGCAAAACACTTCAGTAGCAGAGCTTCAAACTCTGATCTCTGAATCACAAATACACAAGTTTTTTTTACCATAGTTATCGGACACTGTACATAGTATTATGTAGTTGTTTATGCAACTTACTAGACTTATACGACCTGGTGCTAGTAAACAACAATACATTTGTATTTTGTTTACTGAAGGTAATATAGAAGTAAATTTGGTATTGTCTTTATTTTCGTTTTATTTGTTTTTTTTTTATAAGCGCAAAACTACACTATGGGCTATCTGCACTGTGCCTACCGTGGGTATCGAAACCCAGTTTCTAGCGTTATAAGTCTGCAAATGTTCGAAGTGCAAATAGGGAAATATAAATAAAAACAAGTTGCGATTTAAACAGATGCTCATCAAAATATTAAGACCTTCTATGCCTTTAAAGCAACTTGAATAAATGCATTTCGGTTGGTTACCACTTAAGTATTTGCTGCTATTAAGTATTACCTCCGGTAGCACTAGGTAATTAATATTGTAATAAGCTATAATTGTTTGTAACTTTCACGCGTCGGTAAGAGGGGGCTTTACAATAATAATTTGTGTTGCTTTAATTTTAGGTAGTTCTCTTTCTGAAGACGAAGATGGGTTATTAATTAAACTTCTAAACTACTGTTCGCTCCTTTTATACTTCGTCGAATGCGAATAATTCTGAATCAGTTTCTCCTAGTTTCAGACTCTTGGCCTACAAGTGTCAACTACAATATTTTCTTAATACTTACTGTATTTTCGTAATATTTTGATACTGAGTATATTCCTGTTTCAGCATATTCTAAAATAAGGTACTGACTCAAATGAATTAAAAACAGGTTTAAAATAAGCTACTGTAGCCTTTCACTGAGTTAATGCTTTAAGTAGATAATTAAACACCTTTTCTCGATACGTTGCAGATACTTCTACAGCGCTGCAAGACTGTTTATTGATCGCTGGAACGAAGTTAATCCAATGTTAAGAAGATTATCTAAGAATTATAATACTACTCGAAAGTTATGCATTTGAACAGTTAGAGACTGTTTCCATATCTTAAATCTTCATTATATATAAATACCCAGAAGTTAAGATGTTAAGGTCTATATTTTTCTTACAACCTCTTATAGTGTTAAATTTCTTATTTATCCTATCACCTTTTCAGGTGTTTTAGCATTAAAGCACAACATTTTATTTTACGTAATCAGAACAACTTAATTCGCAGAGTAACATCAACGATCTTATGAGAATATTATCTTATTTTAGCAAACCAATTTTATTTACTGCATAAGATTCGTTGTTGTTCAGAAGATATGTGTAGATAGCACCTCGTCACTACCACAAGTTCTGGTGTTAGTGAACTTTAATTATGTTCGAATGTTTTAGTTTCAAAACTATATTTCAGTTAGTCGGGTTTTATGGAACTAAGAAGCTCTTTTTTTTCTTACACTGTTTCAGAATGATGACATACTATTATTTCTAACGCCATCTATAACATTTAGTTGAACACGTACTTTGGTGTTGAGAGGTTATTTCTTTCTTATATCGTCTATAGTAATGAGCTGGACAAGTGTTATGGCGTTAAGTGGGCATTTCTCTCTTATAATACTCCACAGGTTAACCTGAAGATGACCTAAGAAGGTCAAAACATTGTTCTTGTACTTTAAATAAAGTTTTTAATATCCACACAAGCCGTCTGGGCAATACATTTTTACTTCAAGTGGGTTTTTCATTATCATAAAGAACTAATATCACTGCACAACAAAGATTTTGCTTCTTGAACACTGTTGGATGTTCCTTATAAATTTTTGGCTGCTGATCACGAAAATCACATCAAAATTTGCCCATCACGTGCCGTTTCATCGAAATCTTCAGTTTCATCAGGACATTGCTATAATGGAAAAACGATATCAGGGCAACTGGAATCCGTCAATGCTTGCTGACTACTGTTGGACACTGCAACGTGATGCACCGGACATTGAATCAAACGAAAATCAGGAGCAAAACACTTTTAATTATGTTGAACTTAATAGCGTATTAGAAACATAAACGCAATTAAATACGTTATTGCCAGTAAACAGTTAACTGTCTATTTTTCAGAGTTCCTACGTGATGAAGCAAAACCAAAACTATATTTGTGCATACCCACCAGGTACCTGTCACAATCAGCAAAAACTTTAAAAAAATAATTATTGTGCAGTGTATTTATTAAATCTAACTTAACGAAATGAAACAAAGACAAGAATTTCTAGTTGACCAGTTTTACAGTTTGAAAGACATAGCTGTAAAAGTTAAAGTCTAAATAATGAGAATACCACATTAACAGAAACGGTAAAACTGCTACATGAACAAGTTAATTCAAATGTACAGGGAAAATATTAATGTAAAAGATATCACTTTAATTTCTGAAACTGTAAGAGAAAAATTGGATAATCTAAAAATTGATAAATACCCTGGACCAGATAACTTTTGTTCTATACTTTTAAAGTAACTTTACATTTTATTGTGAACTGCTAGCTAATATTTTTTATATGTCATTAACTAGTGGAAGAGTATTAATAGATTGGAAGTTGGCTAATATTTGTCCAATATTTAAAGGCGATGATGAATATTGTCCAAGCAATTATAGGACAGTTAGTCTTACATCAGTAATTGGAAAGATTTGGAAACTGTGAGAAAAGATACGTTACAGAATAACTTAAAGCAATGTGACATAATGTCAAAGAGCCAGCATGGTTTCACTATGGGAAAGTCTTGTTTAACAAATATTCTGACATTCTTTGAGAATGTTACTGCAAGAGCTTTTGAAGGAAATACTGTGGATTTAGTTTATCTTGATTTTCAGAAATCATTTGATAAGGTGTCTCACAAAAGACTTGTTGCAAAAATTAAATATGTGGTTGTGGGGGAAATGTTATTAAATTGTATAGCAAATTGGTTGGAGAGTAGAAAGCACACAGTAGTAACAAATGGAGTTAGACTGGATCACAGTTACAAGCAGTGTGGATCAGGGCTCAGGTGCTGGGTTTTCTGCTGTTTGTGACTTTTGTTAATAATATTGACTCTGGAATGACAACCAAATATTGAAGTTTGTATATCATATAAGATTTTTAAGGTGTCTAACTGTATCAAAGATGATGCAGACTTACAGAGAGATTTAGATAATTTCATGCATTGGGCCAGAACATAGCAGCTAATGTTTAATTATTCAAACTGTAAGGTGATGCATGTAGGTTTTTACAATTAAAATTATTATGATCAAAAGAAAATATTAAATACTGTGACTGAAGAAAAATATTTCGATCACAACATCGTGAACACTTTGGGGCTCCCTTCTACCAGCAGGACAGTGAATTGTTGGAGAAGGTTCAGAGAAGAACCACTAGTATGATACTTGTGATGGTGGGATTCCCTTATGAGTAGAGACTAAAATATCTAATTTGTTTTCTCTGGAAAAGAGAAGGGCCAGAGAGGATTTGATTGAGATGTTTATGATTATTACGGATATTGATAATACAGACACATCAAACTTTTAATGTTTAGTAGCGAAAACAATATAACAAGGAGTTATAAATTTAAATTTTTGGCAGCATAAAAATCATCTGTAATTTATACAATATTACTTTTCAAACAGATTAATGGGATTTTGGTATGAACTGCCTTCAAAGGTGGTGGAAGCAAAATATTTAGCTGAATTAAAGAAAAGTCTGGATAAATATGTGAGTAGTATGAGATGAATATAATTGGGAACTGGAAGGAACATCCTTGATGGGTTAATAAGTTTGTTTTATTTTATTTAGGCCTGGCATGGCCTAGCGCGTTAAGGCGTGCGCTTCGTAATCTGAGGGTCGCGGGTTCGCGCCCGAGTCGCGACAAACATGCTCGCCCTCCCAGCCGTGGGGGCGTTATAATGTTACCGTCAATCCCACTTTTCGTTGGTAAAAGAGTAGCCCAAGAGTTGGCGGTGGGTGGTGATGACTAGCTGCCTTCCCTCTAGTCTTACACCGCAAAATTAGGGACGGCTAGCGCAGATAGCCCTCGAGTAGTTTTGCGCGAAATTTAAAACAAACAAACAATTTATTTTATTTAAAATATGATGAATTTATGAAAATATGAGATTCATTGGTGATCCAGATTAGTATGAAAGAAGGGAATGCTTTTAAACAATTTCAGGAGCTAGTCACTGAAAATGAGGATGTGAGTGAATTGTAATAAATCTTGCGACAATTATTAATCCAACTCTGATGCCTGAAGATATTAATGAAGTCCATCAACTACCCAAGTCCACATTGGTGGCATACCTTTAATTATGGTAAAATTTGTTCGCTGTGATACAAGAAAAATAGTTTACTTAGCAAGAACACAAGATAGAATTATATATATTTGTTTGTGAATTTATTCATCTAATTAGAAAATGTTTGTTAATGAAAACCTCGCGCTGATAAAATGTGAAAAAGATTTGGTAAACTTTCCACATAGAAGAGTAACAAAAGAAAATACATTAATAATTTTGACTGTTAGTGACCTGTTAAGATTTAAATAGTTGATTTTGTCCTCTTTTTAGCTGATCAACTACGATTAGTGATTCATGTTTTCAATGTTTGACCACACGTAAGGTGAGTCATAACTGAATTTATTCTGTCATCACTGTGTCATCAGTTGAATTGTACTTCATTTCCTACAGATGTATTGAAGAGTTTTACTTTTCCTGATGAGCAAGTTTTTGTCAAAACTATGGACTCTACTTAACGATTTCAGGCTATACAATTTTGATAAAATTTTGTAAATACTGTTTGAGATGTCACTTATTTCCCTAATCAACCTTGTATGCTCAATGATTAAGGCCCTGACCACTTGATCAGCCAGTCTTCAAGTAATTATTATAAAATTGAGAATTTAGGTGTTTTTAATTTCGAAAAATACAAACTTATTTACCTATTATATATTTTAATATATCGAGTCTCACGAAAATATCTTAAAGAAATTGAAATACAACGGTATGAAATTCCATGCCTTATAAGTTATAAAACTATTATTAGATTATAATTGATACTCATGGGTTTGGGTTATACGAAACCTTCACTTATATCAATCTATAATTGTGAAGATGTACGAGTTTTAGTGGAAAATCGGGAGAATATTAAAAGCATAATTACTGGAGTAATTTATTATTATTCAGATCATTCTATGTAACAATTTAAACAACACTTACAAAATATATTTGTGAAATGTAATTCAAACATTTGTAATTATTATACATGTGGTGCCACAAATATCAATTTGCTTAAGTCTGATACTTATAATCATAACAGTTTCTATCTAAATATTATTTTTTGGAAGGATACACCTCAATACTCACTAGACGTTAAAAATTGCATTTTAGTTGATTATATCCATAATTTTATGAATCATTGTGTAATGATTGTGTACACAGTAAATCATTGTGTACCTGATCATCGACCAGTACTTGTTCTAATCAAGTCTGTGCATTTATTCATGTGTTCAAGTAAGTTAACTATAAAAAGATAACTTTTGAGGAAAATAAATTTAGTGAAGACTTATTGGAAAGGTACAAATGAGACTTTCAAGAATATTAAACAAACTTTCATTTCTTTTAAGGATAAGCAAAACCTCTTGGAACAAAGTTAATAAGGAAATAAATTAGATTCAAAACTAAAACATAGATACTCCAGCTATATTAAATTTTATTAAAATCACACAAAATATACCAAATATACTGCTTACATAGGAATAGCATAAAATTATGCTTATAAAATTATGTAAATAAACTAAATTATATTAAATGAATCTGTAAAATAACCTACCATAATAAGGATTTAATAAATAGTGTAAAATAAGCTCAGCAGGTTATTAGTAATATAATTAAGAATAAAAATGAGTTGTTTATATGCACAGATAAAGTTTTTTTTTTTTTTCAAATAATAACAAAGTTAACATTTCTTGATACAGTGGAAACTTGTAATATTTTGAATACTCATTTTTGCAATACAGGATTAATCATGATATTACAACTAGAAAAATTAATCACTGAATTTTGAAGTTTTCTTTATGATGTGTGTGATTTATGTAATAATTGGATATTTCCCTGATGCTTTGAAGATAGCTAAAATAATTCCTGTATTTAAATCAAATTGTTCATATCCTATACGTAATTGTAAGCCTATCTCTACCTCTTTCAAATACTTTTTAAAAGTTAATTTATACTACATTGGAATTTTTTTTTATCCTTCAAACAAATTTTACTGTAAATTGTAACACTGTGGTTTAGAAGGTGTAGCTTTGGGCATTTTTAAGTGTTATCTAACATGAAGAAAACAAAACATAAAAATTGAAATTACATAAGAATCTACCTTAGGAGCACTCTTATTTCTTATTTACAATTAGAATTAGTAATGTTACGTATTATAATTTGTCTCGAACGAGCCTCAGATTTATTATGTTATGTCTCACGATTTCACATACCCGAAAATTTTGATTTAAATTTAGAAGTTAGTTGAATGTCGACATGTATCAAATTTATAATATTTGCCAACAAGATTGATACACACAATTTTCTTTCTTAACACAAATATATTTTAATATACAAACAACAATACAATTTATAATAACTGTTATTACAAATATTTATTATAAATAATGATTTAAATACAAAGTTTTATAAACCTACAAATTAATCAGGCCTGGAACTCAATCTTTTATCGACGGTTCATGGAAAGCGAGTTAATTCTATGTTGATACAGAAATACACTTCTCTCGACAAGAAAGAAACTACCTTCTTCACAAGTTTTTCCCGACGAAAATAGCTATTGTTTTCGTAGACATACTTACATCCGAAGTTAATTCACTAAAGTTTGTAATTTTGGAAACCTATAAACATTCCTGGTCAGATATCTGTAGTATCCCAATAAATAAGCTTTTGTCACAAGTATAGCTTCCGAGATTTATAATATGTTTACTGTAGCAAATTAATAATATTAAACTCTCTTCCCGTGTATTGTGTTTGTCTCGTTTTATAAGTTTTAAAGGGGGGTTTTCTGTTGGCCCAACAATACTGGTATTTGCACAGATATATACATTGTTGATCTTACGTTCGAGAATCTTTTACAAATTTAGAGAACAGATGGAACGTTTTTAATACATATTTAACAATATAAGTTTGTTTGTTTTGAATTTCGCGCAAAGCTACTCGAGGGCTATCTGCGCTAGCCGTCCCTAATTTAGCAGTGTAAGACTATAGGGAAGGCAGCTAGTCATCACCACCCACCGCCAACTCTTGGGCTACTCTTTTATTAACGACTAGTGGGATTAACCGCACATTATAACACTCCCACGGCTGGGAGGATGAGCATGTTTGGTGGGTGCGGGATTCGAACACGCGACCCTTGGATTACGAGTCGAAAGCCTTAACACGCTTGGCCATGCCGGGCCCAATATAAGCTACACGTACCTCTAAATATATATTAAACTGAAAGAAACATAGATATTATAATAAATATATAGTATTAAATCAGTTTCAGTAATAACTTATCCTATTAAAACTAATTATAAAAGAGAAATACGTAACACAAACAAATGGGTATTAACAAGTAAACTTTATATTAATTTAAATAACACTAAATATAAAGAACGACATATAATCGCCTTGAGATAAAAACATCTTTTTTATTGAACAAACTAGTTACATACATCAAATATCTGAGAACAATTTGTGATAATAAATTATATTGGAAAACACACAAACATTACTAGTACTAGATTGTTTAAAAGTGCTGGTACTGTGTCGTAATTGAGGTATTGTATTAAAACCGAAATTTTAGAAGTGATTTGTTATGTGCTTGTACATCCTTGTATTAATTACACAGTTGTGAACTGGATATCAGCTCATGTTACAATGGAATAATAAATGCAAAAAAGAAATGAGCTTTGGATCAAGGATTGGCTATGTTGCTACATTATATTTGTCTCCAAACACCTTGGATCAAGTATGGGCTATGCAACTACATTATATTTGTCTCCAAACACCTTTAAAATCAGTGATGACTGCAAGTTGAAAGTAGGAAAATTCATTCATTATATATTTAACAACGAAATGTTACCTCTAATTCTCCAAAATAATTCTGTCAAGATATGTGATGCTCATAATCATGTTCTTAGGCTAAACGATTCCACTGGCTCTCATCTATCTAGATATCTTACTTCTTTAGGTCAAAGGTCAGTTAAATTATGATCTGAGATACCTAGCAATTTAAAATCGATTATTATTTTGCCTTACAATTTATAAAAGCTTTTAGAATTTTACTTTTTAAATCTTATGAATGAATAATATGTTAATATATATTTATAAAGTTAACTTTATGTTTCATATATCTGTAACATTCAAATTCATGTGAAATTTAGTTAAAATTAATCATCGTACAGGTAGTTGATGGGGTGACCAGTTAGTCTTTCCGACATCCTGTATTTAAGATAATTCATGTTCATCATTACATTCATTTCGTAACTTCTTTATACTTGGAGATAGAAGTGTTGTTGTTCTGTGTTCAGATATACACATAGTACATCTCTATGTAAATAATGACAATTGTTTATCTAACTAAATAGCAGTAGAGGTCCTTAGGTCATGTTTCTATCAGAGACACTTGCATAGTTTGGTTAAGACTACCAAACGTAATTACAGTCCCCTTACCGCTTCTTTGGTGTGTGGGTAGATGAAAGCCACAGATATATCACATTGCATCCTTGCGATAAAATAGTTTTATTTTCTTGAATTTCTTCAGTTTAATAACAGTGTTGAACATTTCTTTTTTAAGTATTATAAAGAAATCCTTCCTACTTGTACATCCGGAACGAACAACGTTTATATTTGATTGTGCGCTTTCCTTGTTATTATGGCGTATAAATGTTGTTTCGATTCATTTGGACTAGATCACGATCCATAGAACGAGAACATATTCCCAAGGTGGGCGGCTGATAAGCTATAATAAAATATGTTCTTATTAGAGCCACTAGATCACGAGGGTCAGGTCGTGACTGCCTGAAATAGCGTCGTTATTTATGTCATTGATGTTAATTACCGGTTTTGAGCTTCAGAAATGGTGGGCATCATTTGCTGATTGTGTTGTTGTCTGGGGCCGACAGTTGCCAGTGGCTGAAGTCGTGTGGGTTTTTAAAGGCCACAATTTTCCTGGGCTTGCTGATAGATGGGGTCAAGAAAAGAAAAATAAGCCAGCTGATATAACATGTTCAGAGTTTTCATGCCAATGGTAACATACGTTTAAAAAAAGGATACCTGATCAAACATGGAGAACCATCAATAAAATGTTTAATGAATCTTTTTAGGACTAAACTTTCTGTTAATTTTGGTTAATTAGTTAGGCAAAATTGTAATGTATGTCTGCTGGTGTTTTAAAGAGTTATATATATATATATAAATAACTGATGTAGTACAATAATATGTCGAAATTCTTTCTTTTTTATACTCTTGGAAAATCTTCACGATGTTATTGTGTTCAATTCACAAAACGATACAGCGAAACCTACTATCCAAGTTAAGTACTAGTACAGTTGTGAGATACTATACTTTTTTATGTGTCAGGTTACTTTTATCTCTTATTTCTTTGTATGTCGAATTTTTTGTCAGATTCTTAAGTCATATTTAAATAGGTATTGGGTTATAAGGACCACCACGCATATCCGGACTTTTGAAAATCAAAATTATTTGTTTATCGAATTGTCGATAAAGAAAGATGTTTGAAGTAGGGCGTCAAGATCCCATTGTTTCTATTAAACACGCCTTAAAACGTGGTTCTGGAGACCTTTCTTCTGCTTTACAATGATTATTTAGTAAAGAAATGTGTTTCAAGTGCAACCATACGTGTTACCTTTCATTGATTTTGTCGTAAGATATATGTATATAGGAATTACTAAACTTCTTGTGAAAGAAAAAACAAATTAATAGTCGTAGCTATGTCAATTCCAGGAAACACAAAAACAAAAACTATAAACCTAAAAATAGATACCTGCAACATTAACACTTTATACAAGTTTGTATCCGCAAACACAATGTATATATATGTATGTATATCTATATACAGATATTAAAAATTAACTATAACTTTGAATGATACAAATTTACACACAAATTGTTTATGATATATTTGAAGATTTTGTCCCTGGTAGGTCCATGTGCTTCACTTGCATAAACATCTTGTAAGATATTATGTGTAATATTAGTCAGTTAATCTTTACAACTGAATATTTTAATATTCACTCTGTGTTTAATACGCTCTTACACTACTGACTATTCTTTATATACCTGTCGTTATACGTAAATAAATATAAAGGGTTATATGATACAAAATCTTCCACGTGTGTGTCTTATAAGTGTCAAATTGCTTAACCGGTTATTACCAAACATGGCATGTAAAGTGACATGGGAGTTGACATTCCCTTTTGACTTGCCTTTGTTACAATAAGGGGTTCCCATGTCTTCCCCTTGTATTAAACTGGTACGTCAGCTCACGCCTGAGGACTGAATTCATTAAAAAAAAAAAAAAAACTTGTCTGAATCAGGGTAAATTTTCATTTATGTTAATATACATCAAGGAAGCAGAGGGTGTACCGACCCATATAGAAATTAATTAAAATGTATTGACTTCTTATTCCAAACGTTTTCTATCGGTACACACAAAAGCGGCGAACGTTTTCAGCCAAAAGACAAAACGAAAAATAAAACGCAGTTAATTGATTGACAACCTCATAATGCTAAGAAGTGAAAAGAAAACGGAAACCTAAGTAGATTATAGCCTTTCAAGCATATAATTTTAAGTTATTCAATAATTTAATTTTTTGCACCTTCGAAATATTCAAAATCTGCATGGAAAGTTAAATTGTTAATAAAAATTATATCGACCCTTTCGAAACTATTCTGTTATGAAGTGATTTAATAAGTTCTATATGTGTATTTTATTACTTATTGCTAAATCAGTTGTTGATAAATAAAGCTAAAAAATTAAACTGCGTTTTAATTCATCTTGGGTATTGAAAATTACCACAGGTTTAGATATTATATAATTTGTATAATTATATAATAATTTTATATCTTGAAATACCGAGTTGTTTATTTTTGCTATACCATTATCGGAAACAAATAGTGATTCATTATTTATATTTTTTAATCTCAACATTATTTGCCATTATTATTGCTGCATTGATTATATTTCCAAAACTCTTTGGTAATGACTCGATTTCAGTTGCTCTTCAACGGTTCACTGATAAATGTGAGCTAGGGAAGAATTTCATGTTCATACAAAAATAAAGTAGCGCTATAAACATTATGATAACAAATCGCTGTGTCTTAATTTATTACATTTTTCCTACAGCAGTAAGTTTGCTGGCTTATGACGCTAAAAGTTGTGGTCGGACCTCTGCGGTAAGTAAAACATAGAAAGTCCGTTGTGCAGTTCTGGGCTTAACAGAAAACAAATATACAAATTCTTGTTTGTCCCCAAGCAACTTTGCTGACATAGAGATAATTATTCAGCGGAGACTAAATATTGAAGTAAATTAATTGTACTCGCTTAACACGAGTTAGTTTTATTTGATCCTCGAAAGTGAAATTATATTATGAAGTTGATAGGTTTTTACCAATAGACGTCGAATGATTTGATTAACTAAAGGAGAAACTCCGAAAACTAGGATTGAAATAGATTTTAATCCGCCTGACCTCAGTTTATTAACGTGGACAGCGCCACACCACTTTTTTTTTCTGGAGTTATGTGTTGGAAATTCAGGATTACTGTGAAGATATAAGTATGGCGCTATATATATAACAACTATTTGCTTCTATTATCAAGCTTTCTGAAAATATCCAAGCAAATTAAAATGGCATAATTCATCTTCTTACGGCTGATTTGATGTTTAATAAATACTATACATTTTTAGCTAAAATGTAATGGGCCATGTTTCTAACAGTCCTTGGCTTTTATATTTTTACAGACAAGTGAAAGTGGAACTAGATTTCGATTTTGAACGACGATGTCGCCTTTTTCAGGCCACATTTTCGTAGACTGTGTATATTCATCAATATTACAGTTGTACAGTCTGTTTTAAAAATCTAATCCAATGTTTGTGCCAAACTTGTAATACAGTTTGAAGATCCACTTTCAAAAATTGTTAAGATGATTAATAAATACTGGAGGAACGTTTACTTGCTTGTTTAAGACAGAGCTACCAAGTTCATCTTCTGCCACCCATAGCTTTAGATTCTAGACCACAGGGAAAGCAACTATCTTGTAACACTCACTTTTTAATAACAAATAATGTGGTTGACTGTTACATTATAACTCCCCCAGCATTGAAAAAACAAGAACTTTGGCATTGGGTTTCGATCCCGCGATCCGCATACTGCGAGTCGAGCGCATTAACCTCCAGGCAAGAAGTCCATTTGAATGTTCAGTTTTCATTAGGTTCAGAAAGGTTGAAACAGTTGTCTGGTCTGAAGTTTTCTGTCCCACTATTATAAGTTCGGCACCAATTAGTACATTTAAAGCTAGGATGAATAGTCTAGGAATGACAAGATATGTGTAGGAGGACAATTTGAAGCTTGCGTGTTTAGGACCATTGTTCAGTCCTGAGAAAATTGGTTAGGCGATTGTAGGTATTAGCCAGTAATTTCTTGGAAAGCAATTCAAAGGTTCTTACCCTCAACATGTAAATATTTATAAGTTATTAACTGAAAAAAAAATCTATTCAGATTTAACAAACATTGAATTTCATAAGGTGGTATTGAGAAAGGTTAAATAAGCTATAAATTGCTTACAAATAAGTACAAAAAGCTATACATTATTTACAATAAGTATAATAACAAACAAATTTGACACAGTTTAATATATCATTGCAGGATTGTTGTTTGTTTGTTTGTTTTGAATTTCGCATAAAGCTATTCGAGGGCTGTCGGCGCTAGCCGTCCCTAATTTAGTAGTGTAAGACTAGATGGAAGGCAGCTAGTCATCACCACCCACCGCCAACTCTTGGGCTACTCTTTTACCAACGAATAGTGGGATTGACCATCACAATATAACGCCTCCACGGCTGAAAGGGTGAGCATGTTTGGTGTGACCGGGATTCGAACCCGCGACCCTCGGATTACGAGTCGAACGCCTTAACATGCTTAAAGAACGCACACATAATACAAACGTCTTTATTGAATCTGTATAAAAATGTGGCAAACGTTATTAACATTTTTAAATATAAACACACACGATTTTCACATAAGCTTCAGGAAAAGAATCAAACTGCTCAATGTACTACCACTACTTGTAATACAGTAAGTATCATTGGTTGTACTACTCTGTAATATTGTGCAGGTTTATAGAGATAAATACCATGTATACATTCCTCCAAGTTTTTATTAGAATAACGTGTTGCATTAATTCCATGTAACTGTAGTAGAATGGATTAATTAACAACTGATCTGTGATACATGGCAGGCTTACAAGATTGACATTATGTAACTCATCCCTCCAAGTCTGGGAAGGATAATATACTGGATAAACTAAATATAACTGTAGTAGAATAACTCCATAAGTATCCACTTCTTGATAGTGTGCAGACTTGTACAGAAGAAAATCATGTAACACATTCTTATAAGGTTTTGGAAAAAAAATAACGTACACGTTAATCTGGTCACGTGCAATTCTCGGCTTATTATTTTCGTTTTTGAATTAAATCACCATTGAGTTGTTACTTTAAAACATGATAAAAATGCTCAAAACTGTGAAAATTATGGCAACCAAAGAAATAATAGATATTTTATTCATTTTCTATCTCTGTGTTTTTGTTCACCCCCCACCAGTGAAAGCGGGTTTTGATACCTGTTGTTGGCAGAGCACAGATAGCTAGCTCATCGTGTAGCTTTGGGGTTAATTAAAAAAAAAATTACTCAAATACCATTCTGTGTTAATTTATTTTGTTTATTATTACTGATTTTAATTCGAACTTTTGAGATAACTTTGGTTATTTGCACCGTATGTCACAATACGTATGTTTAAATTAAATGTATATACGGCAACATCAACTTTTGACAATTACTTCAGTTTGTTTGGGATCTGCGTAGTAAAGGTAATGATTGAATTATTTACTTGAAGAAAAATGTTTTAAATATATTGGATTCGTTAAATGCCGTAATTATTAAAGTTCCACGAAGATTGACAATAATTACTTGCGTGTTTCACATTTTGATCACTTCTGTTTTTAATATTTTGCTTACTTAACTGTTTGACATATTTTTGAACGACGTTTAATTTTGCTGTAGTAGTTTTAGATTTTTTTAGACTAAAACTACTTGAAGATCTATAAATACAATTTTATATGATGTTTTTCTGCTCAATACCATTAAATAGTTAACACCTGAATTACAGCTTTTTCGATTAATCGTTACCGAAAACGTTGCTGAAAGTAAATAGAAATATTCATTAGGACTTTTGTGTTAAAAAAAATTAAAATAATGTTAATGTGCCTTGCTTTTATGTACATAAATAAAATTCTACCTTTTATAGGTTTCGATTTTCAGTCAGCTGTTTATATAATTTATGTAAAACAAACTGTTTTTGATGACTATTTAAGTATGTTAATCTCAGAGACAATTGTATTCAAGCCCTAGAATGTATAGAGAAGTATTGAATATCTGACGTGAATTTGTTCATATACATCGTCAGTGCATTATTATTGGGAATGTGACGTTGTACCCCATTCCAAATACGGTTTAGATCTGATGCTAGTCAAGATAGGTCAATGAAGTCATTTTCATTCCCATCGATTCTATTTTGGACTGTGTGATAGATCGGTGCATTTTCGATTTGAAGAAGTCCTAATCTATAGTGGAGAAAATCAACTTTGAGGATTAGGCACGATGAGGAACAAGGTCAAGGACTAAATCTGGAAATTTTTCGCCCTTATAAACTAATTAACTGGCTGAATATATTCACGAGAAAGTTTTCCACACCATTACTCCACTTTCATCAGCTTGTGCTGTTGAAACAGTGCAAACAGAGTCACGCGCCATTTATCGTTTTCTGAATTTTTACTAGTACAATAAAAGCAAGACTTGACTCACTAGACCACATCACATCCAATCATTCATAGTCTCCACCAGTGAACTTCTTGTTTTCTGGTTACATCTAAAACAACTGTTATTTTTTCTAACGTCTTTCGTGTAGTTTACCTGATAAAAAGTCGTATACTGACTAGTGATGAATAAATTAATCAGCTGGGACACAACCTGACGATTTTTGGTTTTGTAAACGTGTCCAACTTTCTTGTACTCCATCAGTCAGTAGCGGAAGACGGTCGCAATGTTTGTATCGAAATCCTCAAAGATAGTCAAAGAAGCGATATTGTCCTCGCTAAGCTTTCACTGACGTATCGCGTGGATAGTCTCATTTCTTTACATATATTGCATACAAAAACCAGTAACTTTATATACACCATACATATATAACACTAGATATTGCGTGAGACAAGTGAGGAAAAAAAACCACTAATTCTAAGATAAACTACAATAGTACATGTGAATGAACTAAAATAAGGCTAGAAAGAATACAGAAAAGATTAGTTCGTAAAAGTAAACTAAAATAGTATTTTTATAACAATTAATTTTACACTTCATTCTTCGAATAATTTCTTTATAACTCCACTTTTAATTTGCTCACCAGGACTATTTTCACACAGAGAAACACACAAGAACAGTTCCTTTTTTCTAGAAGATTCCCAGTCAATATGCTGGTCCCATTCACGAATGATTGAAATTGTTCACTGCTAAAGAAATTGTTTAGGCATTATTGTCTGTGGGAACAGTCAGCTATTGTATCAAGACCTTTAGCTACGTGCCCGCACAAACAACTCGGAACTCGGATTGATTATAATTGTTTGACTGAGGAATAAAACTGCAAAGGTTATCATAAAGTTGAATAAAACTATAAATGTGAAAATATACGAGCCACAGTGAACTGTACATACAAAAGAAAGAAGCAGTACTGTGTAAGAAACTCCGGCGTTGTTTTGTAGATTTCGACTTCAAAGTTTATAAACTCAAATGAAATTATGATTTTACACATATCTCTTATTCTTCTGTTTCTCTCTTTGTTTTGAGATGAGGGAAAGGTAGATTATATTTTGACTTAAAACTAATCG
Organism: Tachypleus tridentatus; assembly: GCF_004210375.1. NCBI lineage: Eukaryota > Metazoa > Arthropoda > Merostomata > Xiphosura > Limulidae > Tachypleus > Tachypleus tridentatus. The sequence continues at coordinate 171,081,659 of NC_134837.1, read as the reverse complement.
CTATGATTTCAAGACCTAAAAGTGGGTAATAATCCTGAGTTTAGTGTTATCTCAGAGATTTATTTGAAGTATGAACTACGTTTATCTGTTGACATGTTTGGTTATAAAAACAATAACGACAGGCAATATTTGATGGGCACTTTGGGTCACGAACGTAATAACTAACGTCAGGTGTGATTAGGCATTAAGAACATGGAGGTTCATTGATACTGCAAAGAGTTCGTTATCACTCACAAAATCAGAATATTGTGTACTTACTCTGTCATAATGAACACATTGACCCCACTGGTTCATGGCTGTACATGCTAATACGTACGTGTTTGAGTGTTATTTTAGTTTGAACTGTATCTAATTACAACGGAAGTTTGTTGTTTTTCTTCTTGCTTTAGCACAAAGTTGTACAATAGGCTATCTGCGTTAGTCGTTCCTAATTTGCAACTGAAATGCTAAAGGAAGTCATCTAGTCGTCATTACCCACTGTCAGTTCTTGGGTTACTCTTTTGCCGACGAATGGAGGGATTGATTGTTATATTTTAACACTCCCGCAACTGAAAGGGCGAGCATGCTAGATGAAAGGGATTCGAACTTGCGACTTTCAGGTTGCGAATGGAGTGGCGTAATTAACAGGCCTTTCTATGCCGTTAAACTACGTTATCATATGATTTAACCGCCATTTTAGCCAGAAACGTGACTCACAACCTGTTACGACTAGTTGTAAGTATTTGGCAAAGGTCAAAAGTCAAACACATATTATGACTGGTCTACTGGGCTATCTCAATCCCTTCATTGTTAAAGACAATGGAGCGTAAGGCTATGTACAGGTGTGACGAATGTTACACTTTATTTAATTGAAAATAACACGCAATCTGCTACAGTTTTAAACATCATCACAATGCCTTTGGATCTTCTCTTTTTTTCATAATTCTTTCCAATTTATCTTCTTTATTAAATCATTTCAGTAAGTATTCGTTAAAATTCGTCATATTAATAGTACTGTTGTATTTTGTTGTTTGTTATATATATTTCAATGTCTTGGATGTGGACACGAGATCTGTCGCATGTAAGACGATTGGTTTATCAAATAAGCTTTCTTGTAACTCGCTTTCCAACACGTCCAGCATGAGCTTCTGGTTCGGCAGCTTCACTAGAAAACTGCAGATTGCGAGCTCAAAACCCCCTCACCGAACACATTTTCCCTCTTAGCCGTGAAGTCGTTGTGATATGATGGTCAATCCCAATATTAATTAGTAAATAGGTAGTAGCTCAAGAGCTGTCCATACGTGGTGTTAAATAGCTGCCTTCTCTCTAGTATATGGCCACTAAACAAGGGAAGGCTAGCGCAGATAGCCCTCGAATAGCTTTGCAGGGAATTCAAATAAAACAGAACTAAACTTTTTAACAACTCAAACTGCTACGACAGAAATGACGAGAAACGTTTCGTCAAAATGTCTAGAATTAGCTTGCTGAAGGAAGAGTTTGATTTATGAAATTATTTGTGTGTTTGTGTTTTTTCTTATAACAAAGCCACATCGGGCTATCTTCTGAGTCCACCGAGGGAAATCGAGCCTCTGATTTTAGCGTTGTAACTCCGTAGACTTACCGCTGTATCAGCGGGGAACTTATGAAATTGTAAATTGTTACTGTTTATTACAAAATGGGCCATGTCTGACTATGTTGTCTGAAAAAAAATATTGATTATGTAGTTTCAAAAATTTCAACTGCGTTTATCGAAGACTGTTCAGCATAGGTATGTATGTTGAGAAGCGAGGTTAATGACGTACATTTTGTGATCTAAGTGAGAAGGCGGTTTCGAGCTATTAGCTGTCTTTCTCTCCACGGTGATTAGAAGCAAGTAGCCCGAAACAAAGCTGCACAGGAATTTCTAAAACCACTGTATTTATTGCTATTGTGTTACCTGGAACTTCTGGTCGGTTCACTTACAGAGATATTTCCCTTATAGCTATAATATACGTTATGTTTTGTTGTTTAGGAACTCGTTTAAAGACCTTCTATTTGATTAGAGTTTTCGTGGTTGCACACTCTCGGACATTCACCAATGTATAATTTAATCATACATGCCTCATTGTCTTCGACGACTGAATGGACCAATAAAGAAACAATGGAGTGTAAAAATAGTTACATTTTCGTTTTCTCTTTGGTTTTCAGAAAAGGAACAAGTCCTCATAGAGTGAAATAGCAATAAAAATCCTTCAAAAAAGTGTTTATATATATATATATTGAATATAGCATAAAACACATCAGAATAGGGAGAATATGGTATTTTTTAGAAAATTAGAATTTGAAAGCTTTTGAGTCAGTAATGTAAAAAATATTAGGTTGTGATGTCTTAAGTGTTTTTCTTGGTACTAGACAGTACGTGTGTAATTCTCACGTCTCTTTTTACTTACTCTTTCTGGTTCACAGAACTTTCTGACCTCAAAATTATGTTTAGATATTATTTCAAAAACAAACAAACAGATAAACTTGGTATGTAATAATGTATTTACAAGTCGGTATTACCACGCCCATCTTACATTTTAACACCCACGCACGTTCCGAGTCCAGCAAATTTAATCCAGAAAACGTGATCTCATTAAGCTTTACATCCTATTGTAAAGTTTGAAAGGATCACCTCGGTTTCTTACTTTTGTAATTGACTTTTTTCCTCCTGTTTTATAAGTCCTTCCCTACCCACCCCATAGCCCAGTAGAAACCCTGTAGCTTATAATGATAAAAGTCGGATTTCGATACCTGTAGTGGGCACAGCACAGATATCTCTGTGAAGTTTTGTGCTTAAGAATAAACAGACAAAAACTATTGTAAATTGGTATCAAATATATATGCATATATATATATATATATAAGTATGTGTATATAATCAAGTTAGAAACGACAGCAAATGTATTTTACATGAAATGTCAGCATTCATTGTCATACATACACCAGGTCTGATGTATATCGATCTAACTCACAGAAAGCTGTAATATGAAGTTATGTGTTGTCTTCATGTTTTCCTCGATTGCTTCAAACAGGCACAAGACGATAAAGCAAGCGTTATCTCATGTGATAAGCTCCAAATATACACTATTTTACCAAACCACTTTCAAACACGTTCGGAGAGTCTTGTCATTCTTCATGACGAGAAACCCACTTGAATTAAAAATGTACCTCAAAACGATTGGTATGGGTATTAACACTTTTACCTGAAGATGACCTAGGAAGGTCGAAATGTTGTTCTCTCCTTATCAGTAAAATTGTTAATACCCATACCAGCGGTTCTGAGATACATTTTTAAGTGTTATCATTGTTGCGGTATTTGACCAGGATAGAGAGCGTATCTGGTCGAATGAAGGCGGTTTTGTAGCTTTCTATGAAATTCTTATTCTAGCGTTACGTAGAGAAGAAATACAAGAAGCGTATTTTTAATTATCGTGCGTTATCACGATGTTAAAACACTGCAGCATACAAACTTAAGCATTTGCACGCGTATTATGCTCTAGTAAATCCTGATGTATATATTCCTTAGTCATTCCTCTTGTTCTTAAAATTATTTATATGATTTCGAATTTTAATTTCAAAACTTGTAATTGTGTACAAATTTACGACGAGAATGCTAGACAGACCATTCAGTGCTAGCTAATCACAGCTGCTCCCTTTCCTAGATTCTTGTACACGACACTCATGTGTTTGACGAATGCATTTTGATGAAAAGCGTTTCCAATGGCATTCATCGACACCTTCAAGTTAGTTGTTTTCTTTATTTTTAATACGTTTTTACTGTATTTGCACATTTTACACGTAAAAACGCTAATTTATCCAACTTTTCACCCTAGTTTTATGAAACTCTATCTTAAGTGAAGTAAAAGATTGAATAATTTTGTTTGTAGTTAAGCAAACAGTTTTACAATGGGATACCTGTTTGTTATAAAGTACGGGTATCGCAATACAATTTTTAATATTAAGTTTGCGTATAATGATTCTTTAACGTTTTATGCTTTATTAGTTCACATAAAGTCATTCCCGTATAAACTGTTGAAATTCTTTTCGCATTCAGAGTTAACTGCTATAATCATTCTCCAGTCCAAACAACGATTGTTTGTTTGAAGTTAAGCATAAAGCTACATAATGGGTTATTTGTGTTTTGCCTACAAAGGGTATCGAAACCCGGTTTCTAGAGCAGTGTGTCACTGAACTTGTTTCACACTATCAAATGTGAAGACGGTATAATTAAAACAATTATTAATGTTCTGATTAGATTAGCTGTACGGGTAGCAAGTGCTGGTGACTGATTAGTTTCCTTTTAATGAACACTTAGTTCTTAAGCCTTAGAAAGCTCTAAGCTGACCATTCAGTTCATATATCGTATAAAATGATGTTCACGCTGAAAATACGAGTAACTCTAGTATGTTACAATTTAAGTGTTTCTAAAGATTTTCTTAGACGAGTGGTTAATATGTCGCTGTCAAAATTACCTAGTTAGCCATCAAAGTTAATTGACATTAAATTATTTGTGTATCTATTTTTACATAAAGTGCAGATATTGTTGAAAGTTTGCATAAATTACAAGTAATTGTAAAATGATTCAAAAATTATTTTATATGGATTAAACTGCTATCCAGTGAGAATATGTGATACATATTGCTCGTAAATACGTAATAGGTTTATACTGGTACAGCGATAAATCTACGGATTTACAACGCTAAAATCAGAGGTTCGTTCCCCCTCGGTGGACACAACAGATAGCCCGATGTGGCTTTGCTACAAGAAACAACATACACACACAAATACATAATATGAGCAACTCATAGATGATTTCTTTAGATTTATCCACTGAATTCAGGTGTCTTATGATTAGTTCTCCAGTGGTTCAGGGGTAACCATGAAGACTTGTAACTTAACAACTGGGTTTCAATATCCGTGGCGGGCACAGCATAGATAACCCATGGCGTTGTTTATGGTTAACAACAAGATAAACAAACAAACTTTGTAAATATTATTTCGAAAATAATGAATACATTTGTGGAATTCGATTATATTTACTAATCCATCGTATATACAATTAACATTCAACTTTTAAACGTAGGCTTTAACTCTCAGTTATATAACTCAAATTGCTTCATTAGTAATTCAGTGCTCAACCTTAATTTTCACGAAACGTTAACATCAGTACCAACAAGTGTAACCTTCGTGTTATTCCTGATATGAGACTCGTTTGAGGAACTCAGAGACTAAATTATGAATAACAACAGAAATAGCTTCGATAACACATAGTGCAAGAATACATCTTACATAATTTACTCCTTTTACATAATATTCAACCATGTAATTACTAGTGTTTATAGAATCACACGTAACGTGAATTTAAATACCCTAAAATTACATTAATAGATAATATAGGGAAGAAGTTCCCCAAAACTGATCCAGCCATGTTTAATAACTCAGTCACGTGCCATTACAAGAATAAAAAATCAATGTTGTTGTTTTTGTAGGAGTGGACTACTGGCTAAAGTGCCGTGGGTACGTTATTATAAAAGTGACAGTCAAAACACAATATTCCATTTGAACAACAGATTTGTTGGTCGGTGGATGTTGTAGATTATATGTCTTATTTATAGTCTATCAGATTATAATTAGGAACGAATGGCGTAATTAGCCCTTATATAGTTTTATTCAAATTTCCAGAACAAACAAAGAAAGTTAGCTGGTTTAGTTATAAAACGACTTATTATGAGATAAATTATTAACGGGGTAAAGAGAAAACAAACCTTAAAGTTATAGTGATGGAAATGGACAACTAAAGGTATAAAAATATTCCATATGACATATTTGCTATCAAATAAACCAGTTCTCAAACTAGGGACTAAGAACTCTCATACAGTCATGACATAATACTGTTCCAGAGGGTCACAGCACATACAAAAATATCCCTCCAAATGTTAGTTTGTTATTCAGCGCACGGTTACATAATAGGATATCCGTGCTCTGTCCATGTTGGGTATCGAAACCCAACTTTTAGTGTTATAGGCCCTCAGACGTATTGGCCCGGCATGGCAAGATGGTTCGGACGCTCGACTCGTAATTTGAGGGTCGGTGTTCGAACCCCCGTCGCACCAGACATGCTCACCTTTCAGCCGTAGGGGCGTTATAATGTTACTGTCAATTCCATTATTCGTTTGTAAAATAGTAGCCCAAGAGTTGGCGATGGGTGATGATGACTAGCTGCCTTCTCTATAGTCTTACACTACTAAATTAGGATCGGCCAGCGCAGAGAGCCATCGAGTACCTTTGCACGAAATTAAAAAAACAAACAAGCAGACTTACTGCTGAGCCACCGGTATTATGCAATATTTCTTATTTAAATAAGTCATTTTGTTGAGTGGGATAATTAATGACACGAGGGCCAGAGGTTTGAGCCAAGAATGTTTGAGAATCTCTGAAACAAATAACAAAATCACAAACATTTGTATTATTTAATCTCTAATTAAACACTTGAACATTTGCGGTTTGCCCTAGCTCTTGCATTCATTACATTACCACTGTGTTGCTGAGGCAGACGCTATTGCATGTTTTCTTTTGTACGCGGGCGTAGCCAAGTGATTAGCCTGTTCCGATTGTGAATAAACAAAATGCAATATATATACTTTTGAGCCGTAGGTGCACCATAAGGGCAATCATTAAATTTCACTATTCACAAAAAGAAGAGTAGCCCAAGTGTGAGAGGTTATTTGCTTTGCCTGTAGTCTACCAGTAAAAAAAAAAATATATATATATATATGGAAGGCTATGCACAAAATCAAATATGTACACCCTCTAGATCCACTTGCTCGTCACAAGAATGAACAAAATTTTAACGTTTTACTTCACGTATCAATTTTCACACACACTTGCACTATATACATATATAGAATTAACTAAGTTATACTAAACTCGTGATCATCGATAATCGTGAAAGTAACTTCGACGTATCTGTTATGAATTAAAACATCTGTATACAGTAAGTATAATTACCAAAACTTTTAGATATTAATTTATCCATTTATAATATAATTTGTATAATTAATAAAATATTTTTTCTTCAATTGATATGTAATTAATATTTCAACTATTACGAAAGTGGGAATAATTAGATAAAAATTGAAAAATAACACTAGAATAGTGAGTAAAACTATTACAAAGTGCTTTTAATGTATTGTTACAACGTTAGAGTTTTGTACTTGTTTACCTTTTCTTTTTTAAAACATTGCATAATAACAATGAATTGTACATTCGATTTATAGAAACAACTAAGAAGGCTTGAAAAAATGAATGGTCTTTGAGATCACGCAGTTGCATTAAAGTTGACCACAAATGTTTTGTCTCCATGCTTTTTACATACGTGAGTTTCATTTTAATGAATCTAAGGATCAGATGGCGTGTGTGTTTCAAACCTGTGATTTCGCTGTTAAGCATGAGGCTAATGAATTATAAATGTTAAACAATTAAAATGATTTAAATATATTGTATTTCACTTCAAATGTTCTGTTTTAGGGACGTTTTAGAAACTAGAAGAATAAAATTTCAACCACTTACTTTATTGATATGTGAAAAAAACTAAGTGGGAAAGATTGAAGAATAACATTTTAACTCATCAGTGCTACACATCTGTTTATATGTGGCTGAAGTTTGGCGTAATAAGACCTAGCTTAATAAAATTATTACACTCTTGAGCTGGGCTTGATTTAGGGTTAGCTAGCTTGTCAGGCTGTAAATTAGAAAATCAAAGGTTCCAGCCGTGATGTGCTTCTATTCGGTTAAGAATAACTAAATAACTGCTGGATGCTGCTGATTTGTTGCTTACCGTCTGGTAAGCAGATCTAAGTTAGAGATCGCAGTACCTGAGTTTTAGATGCTGTTAAGTCTTGAATGCTTGGCCCATATCGTATAAGAAACTGTTCAAATTGAAAATGCCATACTACCTTATCTATAGAAAATAAGAGGGAATCCTCAATGGCCGCGACACTTGAAATTTTTTTAGGCGGGATTAAAGTAAATTAATCAATGAGACCTTTGTTTCCCTTTTTATTAGCAATATTTTTTGTGTACCAGTAATATCAAACGTAAGGCGCGAGCGTTTACCAGATTTCAGTTTTACTGTTCATCATGATTTCTACCACCCTACCCTCATATTGAAATTCTTTTAGGTAAGATAGAATAAATTAATATGTGAAATATTGCGCATGATCAAATACATCAGTTGAAAGGGTTTGACCTTCTGTTAGGTAAGCTGTGGATTGCTAAATCATGCCCTAAATCATGATCTACCACCAGAAGGACCTGTTCAGTTAAGACCACTCAGGAGAGCTTGAGCTATTCTCTTGAAATTTTCCAAATCTATGTTCTGTCTTGTGTGCAAGTATTTATTCCATTTTTTTTACATTATCTATATTTTCCCTGGTTGGTAACTGAGTATAATAGTTTACTCAGTGGTTTCCTACAACTGGAGATGGGTGTTGAATGTCTGAATGTCTGTGGATCTGTTGTTTGATGACGGTTGGAGTTTACTACTCCGGCTACTTTTTGCCATTGGTGATAAACTCGAATGACCAATGACCTGAAAGACACTACACACATATAACTGTCCTGGCCACTGCGATCCCTGGTAGGTCTGCATCTTATATCATACCTGTTTTGAATTCTTTCATATCTTTCTCTTTCCCGATATTCGTTAGACTGAGTGAAAATGTGTTTGTTTTAGTTGTTTTCAGTGGTTTGAGGTATCGCCTAACATAACACGTAATCAACTTAATTTGCGTTTGCAACTGAGATCAGACTGTATGTTTGAAATTAAACACAAAGCTACACAATGGACCATCTATGCTCTGTCCATCACAGGTATCGAAATCCGGTTTCTAGCGGTGTGAGTCTGCAGACATATCGCTGTACCACTGGGGGGTGGAAATTATATTAAAACGTGAAACGCTAGCTAATGTATATTTACATATTGTTATTGATATATATCATATCAATAGTAGTCTTATTAATGAAAAAAGTAAACCAAAAATATTAAACGTTTTGACATTTCAAACGATATCGTTAGGTTGTTATTTTAACAACAATAAAAACAAACGTGTACAGAATAGAAACAGAGTTGAATAAAATAGACATGGACAGACTATAAACAGACATGAACAGAGTAGAAACAGGCATGAACAAACTAGAAACAGACATGAACAGAATAGTTAGGAAGGTGACATTGTTTTGAATAGCTTCTGCAGCTCTCCAGTTTCTCTTATGGTTTGTTACCAAAAACTCAGGTATAGTCTTATGAATATTGATATTACTTTGAGAAGCGAAAGGTTTGTGTATCGTAGGCTCCGAAACATGTAAGCCTTTACCAAGCTGTTTATAAATATAATGGTTAAACTTTAGTTTTTTAATAGACTGTTATTTTTTCTAAGGCTATTTATTATAAAGGTAATTAAACTGTGAAAACTGAATACCTTTACTGATTGACGTCATTTTAGTGTAACTAATCAAAACTTATCAATCACTACAATCTTTGTTTAAAGTAAGTTACCATGGTGATGATCACAAGGCTGTGTCTAATACCACATTTTTTTATGATGCCTGTGTCATTGGTTCCCATATCTCTCGTTTCGTACGAGGAAATGAAACAGTAGCAGTCCATTAAAACTTTCGTTATTCTAATGTACCTGACCGTGAAAGAATCTAGCAAGGGAAATTTAACTTATTAATACATACATATTAATTGTAAGGGCATGTAATTTGTTAGGGTTACATATACATTTGTTTCCGTACATGATACATACATAAGTCATAAGAACGCGAAAAATACAGATTGTATGGTTATGTCAAAATCTGGAAAATATGGTATTTTGTAGCAAATAAAATACCAAATTACGAGGACCAATAGAAGCGTTTAAACAAAAATTACCAACAACGTTTTAATCCTAAATTAAAATGTTATTTCGAAACTATTATACAATGGCATTCAGCGATATAGTTTTACTTTACGAGAAGCAACGTATTATAAATAGGCTTAACTTAAAGCACCAAATATATTACGACTTGGCAAATAAGAACCAGAACAACATTGGTACAATTTAGAGGTAATGCTTAACATCTGTTGTTATTTCTTGCTCTTGTTGGGCTCTCTTGATGTTTCAATCTAGATGGATCTAAAAAAAAAAAGAGTCCCTGTTTTTCTCGGTTTTACTATGAGCTACTTTTTTATTTTGAGGTGGTAGTAGTTAAAATTATTTATAATAGACAAATGAACTTATCGCACGTGGATTTAAAAATATATTTGTATATAAGTGTATCTAGTTTCACTTTGACAACCATTCTTCATGGCTAATTTAAGAACTTTTGAATATTTTAAACTAAATATAGCTCTTGTTAATAAAAGGAGACATAGTTATGAAACAAAACATCAGACATGCATTCGACAACAACAGCCAAGTAAACACTTTATAAATGTTCTGTTATTATTTATGACTGTGATTTAGTCATATCGTTGTGCGCGATATGTGGGGATTATGTGCTTTATAAACCTTTTCTTCCCTTCTTGACTGTTTTTTTTTGGTGTGAACTGTAAAATGCTACATTTAATATATTTTTTAATGAATTAACTGCGCGTTTCGTGTTCTTGAAACTCCCACCGCAAGCTGCTAGTCAAGCCGAAATTATCTTTCAATATTTTAAAACACTGACTTGTAAAAAACTTTAATATGTGTTAAAAAGTGTTGTTATAAAATGAAACGTACAGTTTAACTATGGATATGGATGATGATCAAGGAATTCGAATCTGATCGGCGGATAAAAAGTCTTAACTGTACGGAATTCGAATATGTGCAGCGAATAATTCAGATCCTATTGAAGTAAGACATCGTTTAAAGTTATTGAAGACCAAAATGTAAATTAATGAAGGAATCTGCTTAAGGACTATCTGCGCTGTGCCATTTGAGCCTCGAATTTTAATTATACAAATCTTCAAGCTAAATGTTGAGTGAAAGTACGAGAGCTTTAATTATGAGTAAAAGTAAAGAAGAATACTGTTCATATCTGAATGAGAGGAAACATTGGAACCTAGATGAGGAAGGCTTGTATATTTTGTTGCTAAGCGCACAGCTACACAGTATGATACCTGTATTGTGCCAACCCTGTGTTTAGCGTTATTAGCCTTCAGTCTTGCTACTGAGCAACCAGTAACGGCTTCAAAAAAAAAAAACATTTTCAGCAGAGAAGGAAAGAAATATATTGAATTAATTTAACAAACTTTAAAGTATCAGTGAGTAAGATAGCTCGAGAAAGGAAACTTCGAACCCTAATGTAGAATAGAAATATTTTCATTGGAATTAGGGCCAAAAGGATTAAATCGATTAGAGAAACAGAAGAAATTAAGGTTAGGAAGAAGAATTTGATATAAAAGAAAGAAGAATAAAGACGGAGTTGAATTTGGATCAGAGAAAGAATTATACATACGAATGTGAGAGAACAATTAGTGAGGTTCAATGTAAATATTTGAAAGAGAGAAAGAGAAGAAATAAGTATTTTCTTATAAGGAACTGTAAAGTGTGAATATGAATTATTAAATATCCTACATCAAAGGATTTAAACATGAAAAATACTTTTACTTGTGAGTAAAAGCGGTAATATGAATACTTATATGCTCTTTGAGAATTTGTTGGTAAATATACAGAGATTACAACTACTAACTAATATATCATTATAATGCTGTAAGTTACTTGAAGTTGTGTAGACCTTCCATTTACAAAACTGGTTACTATCAGAAAGAACGCATTTAAACATCGGGAAGTACTTAAAACGTATGTTTTAGGTTCTGTCTGGAACACCTCTAATAGGAGGCCAGGCATGACCAGGTGGTTAAGGCAATCGATTGAGGGTCATAGGTTTGAATGTAGGGGCGTTATAATGTTACGATCAATCCCACTATTCGTTGGTAAAAGAGTAAGTAGCCCAAGCGTTGGCGGTGGGTGGTGATGACTAGCTGCCGTCCCTCTAGTCTCTCTAGCTACACGAGGGCTATCTGTGCGAAATTCACATCAAACCAAACCTAATAGGAATTTGACACTATTTGTTAATTTTGAAAACAATAATTCTGAAGTTCGTAGCTAGAAATCGTGAATGAGAATTGTGGACGTTTAAATATTTTCCGTGAATTAATTCAGTGATATTTTAGTTTAGTTCTCGTGTTGAAGGAAAAAATCACAAATATTTGAAGCACGTGATGATCCTCATTAACTTTAATATTATCTTATTTGTAGGAAGAGAGCTAAGGTTCTGCCAGTTTTTAAAGGGGGATATTTTAAAGTCAAGCTAAAGAAGTTATACCGTTTGATATTGTGAAGATAAAATATTTCGGACATACTAAACCTAACAGTTCCTCAAATAAGCTTTCCAAACTACGATATTTCATTTTACTTCGAAATAAACGTTTTAAAACCATTTTTGAATTATTTAAGTTGAAATTGTCATAAACTATATACCGTGTAAATGGTCTCCATGAGCGTTAGATTAGTGACCATCGATAATTGAGAGACACGTTAGATAATTATTTGGAGACGTCCCAACTCTGTCTACACTTGGGTGATAGACCGCATACCCATAAACCACGTACAAACAGTTGAATTGCGCGACTTTCGCGAGATTTATCAGCCACACGAGACGCAGTGATTCCGTGATCTAGAAAGGGAGAGGTGATAGTCGTCTAAGGAGGCACTTGTGTTTATTTCGTGGAACGGTAGGTTGTTTTGTAGCTGTTTGTGAGTAGAACATACCGTATTTCATGGAACGGTAGGATGTTTATGAGTAGATCATACCGTATATCATGGAACGGTATTTTTTTTTTTTTTATGTTTATGAGCAGATCATACCGTATTTCATGGAATGGTAGGTTGTTTTCAAGATATTTATGAGTAGACCATCCTGTTCGTTTACCTGGAGACGAATCTATAAAAGAAAAAAAAAACTAGCTAAGGCTTTGAATCATTGTTATATCTCACACATTTCAGATGTAGTAGCAATGTGAACCGTGCTTTGAAACAGGCCTATACTAGGTTTTGGTGGGTGCTTAATAAACTGCTCTATTTTAGATGTCACTTTTATAACTCTGTCTCAGGTGTTTGTGGGTCACTTTGGGATAGATAACTGGCCTAATTTTTTATCTATGTAATGATTCATACCTCTTCAACATAATATTATAGTTTCGTGTTGTGTAATAAGTTCTACGCCATGCGCATTTTAAAATATTGTTTGGCCATTTTAATATAGATTTAATTCCGTTAATAAAAGAATTACTGACGTTACGAATATAGACGTTTGTTCGCTGTCTTTAACATGGCTTACCAGCTGTACTAAAAGTATATATTTTAATAGTTTAATTCACTGTTTATCAGAACTTTGCGCATACTTTATTATAGTTACTCTAAAGTTTTTGTACTAAGATAAAATAAATGAAGTAAGTTTATTAAAAAGTTCCTGCGTTATTGAAATTGTAATAAATTATTAAAGTTACCTTTCATCTCCAGTTTTAAATTATCCAAGAAACATAGAATGAATTATTTGTGCTTTTTTGTTTAACTAAACAATATCTCATATTTTGAGCATAGAGATAGATTTTGTGAAACTACATAAACATTTTAATGGAGAGCAAGTGATTGATGAGATATATTACTACTTATGGAATTAACTCTTATCTCTGAAAATTGTATTTATTTTCATATTTAAAAGATTGAAATCACGTTATTCTGTTCTTATGAGAGAGAAGGCATCTAAAAGGGACCCTTGTACTAACTAGATCTCTTATTGGTAAGGTGTTTAGAACAGCTATTAGATATCATCTGATGAATAATTATTGAAGATTGGAACCTTGAATAAATAAACAGGGTGAATTCAGCTTTGTTCCTTGTCTTGGCAACATGTTTGTTTAAATAAGGTTTGCGTCGTGTGTTATCGCTGTTGATAAGTGTTCACTCGTGTGTTGTCGCTGTTGATAAGTGTTCACGCTCTTCTAGTCGCGCTGGAAGGAAAAATATTGAAATTATAAACAAATAAAAATAGTCTTCAAAATAATGTTCTTTTAACCCTTTTGTTTGAAGTAAAAATGTAGAATTATTTATTCCATGGTTTTGTTTGTTTGTTCATTGATTTGTTCGTTTATAGAGAATTAAATACTGAAATTGTAATGATAAAAGTTAAAGACAAATGAAATGATTTATTAGAAGATATTATCTATTTGTTTGTGTATAGAAAGATAAATATGAGTAACCTAAAGTAAAAGATTTAATTTCGTAGACCATATTTATCTGCTAAAGTTTGTGTTTTGCATTTTAGTATTTGCTAATAGTTCATATTGTACAGTTTTTAACACTCCTACGAAAAATGGGGCCTAATAGGCCCCAGAGCAACTTGAAAGGTTATTAATATTAGGCTAATAAATTTGTATTTAAATGAAATTGCCATTTCATTTGATGAAATGAAACAAAAGATGTGTTTATTTTAACTGTGTATCAAAACATTGTGTTGTTTGATATTTGGTCTCCAAATATTCGATTGGCAATTTATTATAACTTATGAGCCAAATAAACTATTGTGTTAATGTGTCATCAAACTGTAAAGTCCTTACTGAAAAATGTAACGACATTTACAGTAAAGACAGTTAAGATATATAATATGGTTTACTGACTGTACACTTTTACTATGCACTCTTAAAACAATAACAAACAACCTGACAAAACAACTCAATTCGTGTAAATTAGAAAATACTCCCTCATAATAAAAAGAGATGGTCATTTTATACTAGGATAACGAACGATTGGACATTGTCCGGTTACTGATGTATAACTATATTTATATATATGTATAACTATGCAAAAGCTAGCTGGTCACTGGAAAATTTCTTGACGAATCGAACTCAAGTGCCAAAAATGAATTATATTTAACTGTGTAAACTTATAAAGTAACAAGTAGCAGTAGATTGTAAACACTGTTAATGCCATTCTCTTGTTATCCTGAATTACATGGATCAGCCAGTAAATGGTTTCTCGGTAACCGGAAGAGTTGTAGTCCGTCCTTGTATGCGATGAATAATTTTTAACATTTGACAGCACGACATTTTTACTTTTAGGCATGCCAAGCTAATGTTGTCGTACATTTGCTTTAATATCAAGACGACATCAAGAACTTTAATCAAAACGATAGTTGATGAAATGCCAAGTCAATCAATAAAAATTATTGCCAAAGAAATATTAATTTTTCAATGTAAGGTAATCAAAATCCTGATACATTTTTTATAACATCAGTTTTACTATTCGGCACAGTTTTAATTAAGAAACATGGATAAAGTACTTAGTGTTACCTTTCTGTTAGTGTTTATACAAGCAAGAAAAACCTAACGAGTAAGCATAACACGCTATATATTACGCAGTGAAGTTTGTTTTACGTATACTATTTGATCACGCTGTACTTTCACTGATCCCTTAAAACTACAGTATAACAGTTTACTAAAAAAATCAATATCGCGGACAGAGAATTAACAAACCACTCGTAACGAAATGCATGATGAGTTACGAACTTAGTGACAACAGCGATCCTGCTGGATAGTTCACTCGACTAGAAATCTGCAGGTGTCGAGTGCAAATTCCGTCACCGAACGTACTCACCTTTTCTGCTGTAAGGGTGTTATAATGTTTCGGTCAATCACACTTTTCGCTGGTGCAAGAGTAGTTCAGGTTGGTTTTGTTGACCTGCTACCTTCCCTCTAGTTTATCACTTCTAAATAAGGGACATCTAGTGAAGATAGCTCAGGAGTAGCTTTGTGCGAAATTCTATAAAAAAATAAGAGAGTCACAATATCTAGATTAAATATGTAAATTTTTGCATACCCTAACATATGTATTATACAATTTAACTTGTAGAAATGAATAAAATCCCTATAACTCGAGCGCTTTTGAAAGGTCCGCCTACGCGTTTTTCTAACACTACAAATTAATTGATGAAAGCTAAAAAATGAATTAATTATAAATGGCATAATGATGAGAAAATTAATGCAAAATAAAAACCATACTTTTATATGTTGTTTCTCAGAAGAATGTTTAAAAGGAATTTTAACAGTTTCTGACTTATAATTCTCTTGGCTGGATACAAAAATAAATGAAAAGTAGCTAAGAAAGATAATTACAAATAAACTTGTTTATCATCTTGACTTCCAGTATCAATTACATCTTTAATTTACAGTGACATTAGTTAGTTATAGAGTGATTGGGGTGTTCTTGTAAATCAATGACGTCAGTAGCGGAAAAAAGTCATCAAGAAGTGAATCATACTTGTCTCTATAATTTTTGATGATTCGTTTTCAAGTTCCTTGACAGAGAAACCGAGTAGTGGTTAGTAATGTGAATGTAACACCCAAACTCTTTCCCTTAAAATGGTGTTTGCCTTCGGTAGCTCAATGGTATTTGGGTCACCTGTTCAGACTTTAATTTAAAATGATTTTTTTAACTTTCTTTATCAAAGCCGTATGCTTTTGGTTTGGTTTGTTTTGAATTTCGCGCAAAGTTAATCGAGGGCTATTTGTGCTAGCCGTCCCTAATTTAGCAGTGTAAGGCTGGGCGGAAGGCAGCTAGTCATCACCACCCACCGCCAATTCTTGGGCTACTCTTATACCAACGGATAGTGGGATTGACCGCACATTATAACGCTTCCACTGCTGTAAAGGCGAGCATGTTTGGTGTGACAGGGATTCGAACCTTCAAACCTCAGATCACGATTCGATTGCCTTAACCACATGGCCATGCTGGGCTAAATCTTTATTGGGTCAATAATGATACTGTTTGATCACTCTCACATGAAATCTACCTGGTTCTGATACCTGCTGGGATACAGCTTAAACATTTCCATAATATCAGGCGTTTATTCTTAAAATTAAAACATCTGATGACAAACAAGATGAACAACAAAATAATGGTTGTCAATGCTTTGTTTTATGTCTCTTTCTCTGTTTGAATAGGTTTTTCTTGTCTTATGATCGAATGATATCGAAAATTAACTAGTGCCAAAACGAAACCTACAAAACTTGACCATGTTAGGCAATTGTAACTTAAAGTAAAGGCTTTATTGCTTACCTGGGTTAGCTTAGTGTCAATTTATGTATGCATTTTTTAACAAACAGGACTTCTGATTGGGTTGACTTTGTGTCATCTCTTCTTTACCTATCAGGGCTTCTGCTTGGTGTTTTAAAAATAGCGATCAACTAAATCTCATAAAGAATCAAGTCAACTATAAAAGTATTCGTTTGAGTTTAGTTTTATAAAAATTTTACCCATCAGAAAGTTTGTCCGTGTTCTGGAAGAATGACCACCCATCTGTTTTATAAACTCATCAAAGGACGAATCTGACATTTTTTAAAAACAAGAAGTTAACTACACCTTACAGCACTATATTATTTAACAATAAAATACGTAAAATTCATAACAACTCCAACATATCTCTTAGAGCAATCAGTTCAGCATAATTTCAACCTTTTGTTGTTTTTTCCCACCATAATTACTACTTGGCAATTTACAAGAGTAACCATAAAAAAGCCAGAGAGCATTTGAGGCATTAAATTATAGTTAGCTATAAAATATGTTTTTGGATATGATTTTTCTTACCTATGAAAACTTTGTGACCCCTCAAAAAAAAACAAAAAAAAACTGTTAGAGCTTCTTCGGTCATCACAGCTCCAATTAATAACTTTCTCTACCGACGTTCCCTTAATGACTGACAACTAAAATCCATCAATAATTCCTCTTAACTTCTAGTCTCCCTTTAAACAAACATAATTACGTTTTGAATGGCAACTGAAACCTACAAATAATTCAGGTGGTTGTGGAGGCTTTGTGGTTGTTTTTCTTATTTATTTTCGATTTCTCTTCTTCATTAGTTCTCGTTTTGGGGGACAATTATGAAGGCTAAACGTTTTTCAGGAATAAACAACAACAAAACAAAAAACTGCAATAACAACAACAAAAAAGATGTGTAATAAAATTTATTATTTCTCGAAGATTTTAATAACAGATCGCGTTTAATGTAGTTTTGTACTCGACGACAACGGAACAAACAAAAATAAACACGTGGAAAGTCTTTTTCTTAAGAGTTTGTTTTAAGATAACGGAACCTTGGCTGATTTTTGAGTAGGTGGGTGTACAACAACAACAACAAAGAAGAACTAATCAGTTGTTTATTTCGTTCAGATACAGTGTATTATAACTAACAGAAACGGTCGCTGTTGTTATTAAGACTGACCCCCATAGTTTTGGTTATACGAATAAAGGTAAAATTGGTTCCTTTGTAGAAGCCTTTATTAAATGGTTAATTGACCCGTGGAAGAAAATGAATTTGCAACTGCTTCGTACAACGGAATGATTTAGTGTTTACATTTCTGTTTACGAATATATGTGTGTGTGTGTGTGTGTCTATAATAAAAGGAAGGAGAAAGAGCACACGTGCAGCTTACAGCTTGTAACATGAGAAGCAGCAACTCGAGCTGACTTCCTTAGTGAGTAATTCCTAGATAAAAGTACATTTTCTTTTATTTCTTTCCCACTTTAGACGCTGTATACTCTGGTAGAAGGGTAACGTAGCGTCCTCTAGTTGACTGCACACGGAACACTTATTTTTCAATGTTCTACGCATGACTTGAAAGGAAATGAAATTATGCTGAAAAATGATAATAACAGTAAATATAATCGGACAAAGTCGTTATTTCTTGTTCCAAAAGAAATTTTATATAAATCACTGCAATACTTTACTTCGTGCTGTTTCATACATTTGGTTAAATAAGTGAAGGAAAGCTCTATATTTGAATAACTGTGATATATCACTGTTGAAGCAACTGTTTTCTAAGCACGCTAGCGTTTTTATTTTAGGTACAGTAAATACTAGGAGGGTTTGAATTTCGCGCAAGGGCTACACGAGGGCTATTTGCGCTAGTCGCCCGTAATTTAGCAGTGTAAGACTAGAGGGAAGGCAGCTAGTCATCATCATCCAGCGCCACCTCTTGGGCTACTCCTTCACCAACGAATAGTGGGATTGATTTTAACATTATAACGCCCACAGAGCTGAACGAGCAAACATATTTGGTATGAACGGGATTCAGACCCTCGACCTTTAGATTACCACTCAAGTGCACTAACCACTTGGCCAATGTAGGCCTTTGATGGACAGACAAGCGACAGTTTCTAAAGGTTAAGTATATATCTCGTACAGGAACAACATAAAATTAAACAAAGAGTATTGAAAAATGAAGAGTATTTTCCCGTGAAGCAAGGCCCGGCAGAGCAAGGTGGTTAAGGCGTTCGACGCGTAATCCGAAGGTCGCGGGTTCGAATCCCAGTCGCACCAAATATGCTCACCCTTTCAGCCGTGGGGGCATTATAATGCTACGGTCAATCCCACTATTCGTTGGTAAAAGAGTAGCCCAAGAGTTGGCGGTAGGTGGTGATGACTAGCTGTTTTCCCTCTAGTCTTTGCTAAATTAGGGACGGCTAGCGCAGATAGCCCTCGAGTAGCTTTATGCGAAATTCAAAACAAATCAAACCAAACAAAATTGATCACTAGAATCGTTCCGGCAAAAACAGTTATTTCCTTAACATCTGTGACGTTTTGATTATAAGAAAAATTTAAACCTTTCAGGGCTTAATTGTGAATTGATATTTCTGTTAGGCATTCAGTGATTGTAAGTGAATAATGTAGTCTAACGTTTAACTCGAAATAAAGAGTGAATCAACCCAACTGTTTATCAACAACCTTATAGGAGTTTCTGCAGTGACAACCACTGTTTGAAATAACATTCTATGTCTTTATTTAATTATGCAGTCAAAGACCATAGAATACCGTATACGGTAAAAAGTTATTTAAAAGATAACTTTGAGGAAATGCCACGTTGTCATCGTACAAGACCTCATGTCTTATAATCGTACTTATATTTTCGCGAGATTGCTGATGTTCTGATGATAGATCCAATTATTTCAGGGGCTTAACTTAATCTGATAATCAAAATTTTAACATAGCAATCCATGTATACTCGTTTTCACTGTTAATATTTTAAAGTCCTTTCGAAGTACCTTTTCTCCAAACCTTTGAGATGTTGGTTCCTATAAACATATCGATCTTCTGGAACCTTTAAAAGTGTATTATTTTGTTTTGAGTGGTGGTACTGAGTTGTTAAGGTTCCAGTTTAAAGCTTAGAAATGAATTATCTGTTCTTTGTTCATCGGTGGAAGGGACCAACCCCGGATATAGCACTCCAAGTACGAAAACTTATCTCTAACCCATTGGGAAATGAAGTAGTTCTACACAATTTACTATTGTATTATGTAAATTGGCGTTAGGGAACAGGTCGTTTATTCACGTAAAATTTACTATTCTCTTAACAAGTTCCTTCAATAATATTTTTAAAATATAGAATCACAAGAATTCTCTTTAATTATGGGTTTTGTAAATTCATTTTCAAAATCATTGTTAACTTGAAGATAACCTAGGAAGGTCGAAGCGTTGTTCTCTGTTTATCAATAAAAGTGTTAATACTTATACCAGTCGCTTTGAGATACAAATAAGCATATGTATACATATATGCATAGGTAGTGTGACTGCGGTAACAACATAGGCAAAAATAAACCATAAAAAATTATATCGTTTGTAAAGGAAGTCCGAAGTTTTAATGCCTAACATATTAATGTACAGTATTATATAACATTTGTATAATCCAGTTCTAACGGTTGGTATTGCTGGTTCATCTGTGCTTTATATGATACGACAATAACTGTATATGTGTGTGTGTGTTTTTTTCTTATAGCAAAGCCACATCAGGCTACCTGCTGAGTCCACCGAGGGGAATCGAACCTCTGATTTTAGCGTTATAAATCTGTAGACTTACCGTTGTGTCAGCGGAGAACCAATAACTGTATGATTACACACGAAGCAAAATAAAAATTTTAATGGAAAACTATTGTACCAAAAAATAAAGCAGCGAAAAACTGCACCATTTGTCAAGGAAGTGCAAAACAAATTTTATGGTTTCTTGAGAAATGGTATAATTCTTCGTTATTTTGTTTTCTGCCCTTTTTAAATGTATATATATATATATATACGGACATAGAACGTAGTATTAAAACATTAGAAAGACTGACTCGAGAAAAAGTTGTAGAAAGAATGTTGGTAAATTTCTTTCTTCCAAACAAGTATATCGAATTTGAATAATTTATTTGAATATAAATGAGTTGTTGAATATATTAATACACAATCAAATGCAACATGCGTAGACCCAACTGTTTTAGAAGTGCTTATTTACAAGATAGAAGAGTTTTACTATTCATGAAAATGCACATTCAAAGGAAAGTCAGATGAAAAACTTTGGAACTCTGAGTAAATACGTAGAGAATTTGTTGTTTTTCGTCTAGTCTTGGGGCAAGAATATAGTTTTTACTTAATTACCTAAGAATAAGTGATATAGAATTGACTCAGTCTTGCTAAGTATGTATGGCGGATGACTACATTTTCATAAGTATATCTATGATGAAGAAGCTTTATATCCACAGATGAAGACCTCGTGAATAGTTTTCTACCCACAGCTTTAGATCTAAACAATATTTACATTCAAACAATTCAACTATGTCAGTATAATTTACATATTAATATATACGATAAGTACGGGTTTATTGTGAAAAAAACTTCTAATGTTTTCCGGTTTATGACTTCAGGTTTACGTTTATTTTCAAAATTCTTGAGAATTACTTATTTTTGAATAAGACAGAATAGTAATAATTGTAGTTATTTATATAATTTTGCCATGTTGTTGGTGAAACCTCGAATGTTTGAATCCCATTCTTTAGGGAATCTTTTTCGGAATTTCGCCCAAAGCTACCCGAGGATTACCTGCACTAGCCGTCCCTAATTTGGCAGTGGAAGACTAGAGGGAAGGCAGCTAGTCATTACCACCTCCCACTAACTTTTAGGCTTCTAATTTAACAACGAATAGTGAGATAGACAGGCACATTATAATGCCCCCACGGCTGAAAGGGAGAGTATGTTTGGTAAGACGGAGATTCGAACCTGCTACCTTCAGATTGAGAGTGAAGCGCTCTAGCTATGTAGCCTTGCCAGTCTTTAGTGAATTAGGGATAATTAATCCGTCAGTTTTATATTTCAAGGAAACCGTTACAATTCGGTTTCAGGCTGTAATAATAATTTCTAAGATGATATTGCATAAAATAACGTTTTTAATACATAACATCAAAAATACATGTTTTCATCAAGTGATACGAAAGTCCTTATTAATTAATTAATTAGTTAATTAATTTCTGATAATCAGTTATTATGATCATCAGATTTTTCTCATGAAAGGTAACTCAAAATTATAAAAATCAAAAATAGATGAGCGTAAGATCAAGATTATATAATACTGTTTAAAATTTTAGGGTCCAGTTACCATGGAAATCACGGATACTTTTTACCATGACCCTGTAAAACTTCCCGAATTCTCAATATCCGATTTATAGTGTTCATTGATGCTAGAAATAAAACTATGTTGTAGTCTTTGGTGTGGTACCAGTTGGGCAGAGTACTGTTGGTATTGCTAGCTGCTTTTTACAAGTGCTTTTTCATGTATATAAGTATTGTGTTTACACCTCTTATTTAGGTCTGAGAAACAGCTTTTAATAAGCGGTGGTGAAAGTCACCCCATTGCTTTAACAACGTAATTGCAATAAGAATAATAAAACATAATTTAAAAAAAACAAACAAAAACAGACTGATTCTTACACACTTATTCTTAAATTACTGTAGACGTGGCGTTTATTTGCACACAAACATAAAGTGAGTGTCCTTTGTGTAATGATCTCGTGATCGAGGCCACAAACCTTCCTTCCTGTTGAGTTAACTAGTCTTTTTATCAGATAAACTCGCTATTGCCAGAGAGAGTGGGCAGGGGGGGGGGATATTTACATAAAAACACCAGTTTTCTGTATCGTGAGGTATCCTTTATTAGCAGGGACGTGATCTATTTTCAGATATAATGGTAAGAAACTATACCTCATTATAATTGGCCTATTATCGAATAACTTTTCGATTTTTCCCAAAGTGGTAGGACATTTGAACAATGTCAATTTAGACTGCGTAAAATTCTGTAGTATACCTCGAAAAATGCTGCAAAATAGTTGATTTTAACGATCCAGGGATTCAACTGACGATCTTGATTAAACATCTTTCATCAATCATAAGTTTATTACCTTCTAATCATTTCTATTATATCATAATTATTTGCAAGATTTAAGCCATTACTAACCTTAAATTACCAATAAGGTCGACGGACTCAATCGACTTTTGAAGTATGTTTCTCTAAACTATATATACTCATGACTGCTTGTGAGTCCACATCTTTTATAAATAAGTGATTTTATTGAAATCTGTTTATCTGTTTTTTACAAGAAACTTACTGTGTGAGCTCTTAACGATAGAGAACGTTATCTAAAAAATGTAATACGATTAGTTTAATCTATGCAATGTGTTGAATTGTTTGTGCAGTATTTCCCTGACAGTAATAATTTTCAAACCACTGTGACCCCCTCAGTTTGTACGTTCCACCAGAGAGACTCATTATGGCAACTGTCAGGCAATGATTTCCTGTCAAAATATTGTTCAAGTGTACGTGAAGCGCACACCAGCTGTCTTTTTAACGGATGCTATATTAGCTGTAGGTGAGAGTGTCCACCGCTTTGACTGTCGGTGATGTACAGAGTTATCTAAAAATGTATACTCGAATAAAACATCATTTACTACTGACTGTTCAAAGTACAAAAGCAAAGATAGTCATCATAATTATAATGTTACCATATAAGAAAAAAGTCGGTCCTTTATTGTTAGTTGATATGGCATTCTTTGTCTTTCACTGTAAGTCATAAAAAATCAAGTTGTTTTACCACCCTGTATATTGCAGGCGAAGGCTGATTGGGATAAATGTATAAAAGCTTTTTGGAAAATGGATGGTAGAACTTGCCTTTAGTCCTAGTTAATCATTTGTCTAAAATTGGAATAGAGACATTTGGCTAAACTGGGTAATTATATATGTATGCACAAAACATCTTACTAAGTGAGATTGTTATTGTTATTACGTGGTATTACATAATCACAAAATCTGTTTTCAGTTATCATGTCTCATTCAGCCAAGAAGAAATTATTGGCATCATCTAAAGGACAAATAACACTGAGTTATGCTAGTGAATAAAATAATAAAACCTCTTAATGCATGTATCAAACTGCAGCAACATAACCACTTATAATCATTATATACCCTATGGTAGGTGACAAAGATCTTTTGAATACAGGTACAGGAAAGATAAAATGCTTACACCTAATCTTAGGTGAAAGTAAAACATGAAAAACATTAATATCACTTCTGTTCTGCCAACAGAGGAGACTACAAGTAAAACCATAAGAAAGAGAGAAGGAAGAGACTGTTTTTTTAAATGACCGTGGTTAGAGGCTACCTAAAGCCTGGCTTAGCTGTAAACAGACACAAAAAGCGAAATAGGCTATTAGATCTTTTAAACGTCTGTTACAGTGTCAGATCAACTTACATGCCCAAGCCAAATAAGAGCTTCTTAAAGCGGCTGCTGTGGTGCTATTGGATTTTACCTTGGCTTCAATGAAGGTAGACGCAAGAAGTGAATGTGGCCAAAGCTTTTTAAAAAAGGTTGTTGCATTTCATTGTTGAGGGGGAAATTGTTTTGCAGAGCTACACAAGAGCTATTTGCGCACAGATCCATAATTTTGAGTTTATAGACTTGAGGGAAGGCGAAGAGTAAACATCACTCATCGCCAACTGTTGTACTAGTCTTGTTTGCCCGAATAGTTGGATTTGACTGTCACTGTTTTAGAGCAACTATAACCTTCCAATCTCAAACCCGTTTTTGCGGCAACGCGACACGAACCACGAATCCTTGAATTCACAGTACGAGCTCGTTAACTACCATATCACACATGGATAGTATCCACTTCAGATCAACCTACATGACAAGAGCTGAAAATATATGCCTAGTAATGGCATAGCTGATTAAATATAACTTTTAAACTATATTATTTATAATTATTTTAATACATTGCTTCATCATTTGGGCACACCCTCGTTATTGAAATGCCACAAGAATGTGCCTGAGTACTTGCTAAACTTCAAAAATAAAATGTTTTTTTTTTCTCTCATCATTTATTTGGAAGAATGACTGCCAAGTTCATTCATGAGAAAAGTGTTTCACAAAAATTTATTTCCAGACGCAACACTTTTGAAACGTAGTAATGTCTTACGAGCTTGGGACACTTAGGTTATTCCTAAGTCCACATACTATGCTTACACTACAGGATAACCATTATAACAAAATGATAACAGCGGAAATATTAAATATTCTAATCAGCATTGTGAGCCCACACTTTTGTAAAAGTTTCACTTGTTTAGGATGATATACAATAGTTAACTTGAAAAACTTCTGTGTGCGCTGACGCAAGAAGCGAGAAAAGCTAGGGGTCGTTTATGCAGGTTCTGTGATGGTTGAGTGAACACACCCACAGTTAAGCTACAAAATAGGAATGTGCTAATTAATTAATTCAGTTGCACAGAATTTTGTTTTAGTGAGGGGGGAGACGATGAAGAATTCGAAAATGGTGAAACTTACTCCAATTTTGTGTTAGCATAAAGCGTGAAGCATATTGGTTTGTTTTGAATTTCGCGCAAAGCTACACGAGGACTATCTGCGCTAATCGTCCTTAATTTTGCAGTGTAAGACTAGAGGGAAGGCAGCTAGACATCACCACCCACTGTCAACTTTTGAGCTACTCTTTTACCAACCAACAGTGGGATTGACCGTCACATTATAACGCCTCCACGGCTGAAAGGGCGAGCATGTTTGGTGGGACGGGGATACGAACCCGCGACCCTCAGATTACGAGTCGAGTACCTTAACCACTTGGCCATGCCGGGCCTATGAAGCATATGGTACACATTTAAAATCAGTAATAAATTATGATAACCAGTTCTGTGGGTATAATGTTTACTGAGTGTATTGCTAAATATTCTAACTTTTTATTTTTTGTTTTCATATTTTTAATTGATTGGTTTATGGTGTTCTCACCGAACTTGACACAAAGGCCGTCATTCATACCAGTTAGGAACTTTTGAAAGTTAAAAGCCGTGATAATAATACAAAACGTTATGAGGTAATAAAACTTGGCAAATCAAGTGTTTCACAAGTAAGGTAAGTTAGAAAACCAAATTCGAAATTTCGATGGTCAAAATCTTGAGAAGCCTATGGTGTAGTGCGTTATTTTTGTGTAAGCTAAGGAGAAGTGACTTTTTCGATTAAAGTACTCGTGTATAGTTGTAGTGTTTATTATGTTGCTTGAAGGGTAAATTTGTGTAAAGTAAAATGTAAAGAAAAAATAGAAAATGAATTATCACATCCAAGAAAGCTAAACATATGTCATACTATGCGTCGAACTTTGTAGCTTATATGTGTGTGTGCGTGCGACAATAAATCAAATGTCTTTCCGGAATGTTCCGGAACGTGAAGACAGTAAGTATTCAGACCAGTACAGAAAGCTGTTGGAAAATTCAACGCTCAACGAAGACTGACTGAAGTAGCCACTCAGCGGTACGTCTGCGGGCTTATATTGCTAGACACTAGGTTTTGATACCGGTAGTGAGGAGAGCACAGGTAGCCCATTGTGTTGCTTTGAAATTTACCATGTTTTTTGTTGTGTTTTTTAAATGCTTTTAAAGAATTGCATTGATTTTGAAGGTGCTAAAGCTGTTGAAACTATTTATAAGTGATTTATATATCATTTTAATCTTATGAATCCGAATGTCGTATGCTTTAAATTTAAAACATCTTAAACGCAAAAAACTAGCATCAGAAATTCTATGTGTCATTGTTTTTAAATGTTTAAACAAAATGTTAGAAGATTTACGTATAAGTGTGAGGGTAAAGTTCGCATATCAAATACTCTAACTCTTCTAGATCATCCATCAAAGAATGGTAAAATAGAAGCTGCATAATGGCTCAATCATCAATCGTATTTGTATTTTACACACCATATCCTATAGGGATTATATTTCTTGCCTTTGGTACTACGAGGCCCAAAAATAGACACATTAAAATAATTGTTTGTACCAGATTCAATCAGTATTCTCGTATTTTTGTGTATCATGTGTTATTTATATCTTTAACACTTTAAAATTTTTTTCTCCTTCAAAAAATAGATTGAACAAAGTTCCAACTTACCATTTAATCAATTGGAGCCACATCTTCTCAGAACAACAAACACAAAATAATAAACCCATTTAAAGTAATTCACTTTCGTGCGCTTATTCAAGAGAAGCTAAGTCAAAGAATCGTCAAGTGAATTATCACACAAAAAATCAAAACAGAAAGGATATAAATTGGTTAAGATAGATATTTTCTCCTATTCTTGGCTAGGAATATATATGTGTTACATCGATGCTAATTTAAAACACATTCGCGATACGTTTTTATGGCAGCAAACATATTAACTACATTCTATAAGTTCCAGTTTCACTCGTTTAACGACGGTGTCAATTACCACATGTTACAGCAATTTAATATTCACATTATAAGCTTGTATAGTGTATACATACGTAGGTTGATGGACAAGTCTCTTTCGAACAGTGTGAAACGAGTAACTTACCTTTTACAAGATAAACCCTAGTCCAATGATAATATATAAATACTTAAAGAGTTAGAATTTCCTGAAAAGGTGAAAACTGAAACTAGTCTTACATTTTATCTCTTTGAATATTCCATTTAAAAGATAAGCTACTTGACTCATAAAGTAAATTTTTAAATGCCTTTTAGAATAAAATTTACCAGAAATAATATATTACACTTTCTTTCCCGTAGAAAAAGTAACTAAACTATCTTTTCTTCAATCAAATAGGACTGCTTATACAGATTGAGTGTTAGGGACGTTACGAATGATCTTTTAGTCTAAAATATAGCACATCTAAGGACTTTATAAATTTTCTCCTAGTTTTCTGCTCTTTCCTGCAGAGCATTAAAAATTTAAATATATTTTCCCTCGTATTCTGTTTCTTTCTGTAGAGCACGAAGGACTCTATACATTTTCCTAGTTTCATGTTTCTTTCTGCAGAACGTCAAGAACATTATATATTTTCCATAGTTTCCTGCTTTTCTTCTGCAGAGCACTAAGGACTTTAATTATGTATATATTTCCCAGTTTCCTGTTTCTTCCTACAGAGCATTAAGGACTTTAATTATATATTTTTCTTAGTTCCATGTTTTTTTTTGTGCAGAACACTGAAAGCATTAATTATATATTTTCCGAGTTTCATGTTTCTTCCTGCAGAGCACGTACTTTTGAGAAATTTTATGATAATCAATACTACATTACTTTTGGAAGTTTCTCAAAAATTATATTATGGCTATTGGCAAATTATTTGATTTTACCACGATATAAATAATATTTGTAATTTTGGTAAGATTTCCGTGACATTATTATTATTTACGCCTTTATCAAGGTTTTGGTCCTTAAAAAAGTTATTAATAGAAATTATATCTTTAATTTATCATCACTTCACTTTGTAGAAGGATTAGAAATTGAACTTTTATCTAAACTCCGTATCCTAACTTTTACCTTTCTTTCTTCAACGTTCCTTCTAAAACAAAACAACAATAACAACAAAGATTTTACCAAATATAAAAAAGGGGAGTGAACTGACGCTAATACAATGCTTAAAGTGTTTCACCTATGGTATAAGTTCTGATGATATTTTTAATACACCTACAAAATGTTGTTTGTACAAAGCAGTCTCCCATCCTTAACAATCCACAGTTTAACCATGTCTTTTTACCTTTTATCGTTAATCGTTTTCAGCATTTCTATCATTTACTGCAAAACTAAAGATACTGGATATCTAAATTAGTTTTTTATGTCAGAAGGACATTGTTTTCTGAAATGTCACTCTGTTTTTGGAATTACTTTAAAATATTTTGTGTGACAGGTTAGATGAATGATACAGGTTAATGTAATTAGACTAACAAGAATTACCCCAAAGTACACAGCTTTATTGTGCCTGGCATGGCCGAGCGCGTTTGGCGTGTGACTCGTAATCTGAGGGTCGCGGGTTCGCATCCCAGTCGCGCTAAACATGCTCGCCCTTTCAGCCGTGGGGGCGTTATAATGTGACGGTCAATCCCACTATTCGTTGGTAAAAGAGTAGCCCAAGAGTTGGCGGTGGGTGGTGATGACTAGCTGCCTTTTCTCTAGTCTTACACTGCAAAATTAGGGATGGCTCAGGTTTCTCCTCCTGGTTGGGGGTTGTGCAGTAGGCTAACAATTTACTCACTTAAGAAACCAGCCTGTTAATGAATCCGCAAGCGATTGCGGCCCTATGTTCCTTCATGGAATCGAGAGGCATAATAATAAAAATACACAGCTTTATTAATAATAATTTGTATTTCGACTAATGTGTTGTACTAGAGAACATGAACCTTTGTTTGTGTGGTTAATACTGATGCTGTAATTAAACGTAATAAGCTAACATCATATTTAGTTTGGTTCATCAGTATTTGACCTTTATAGTCTGAACTTCACGTAACATTGTAGTGTGTTAATTATTAGCTAAAGCGTGTAGAGCATGCATTTTGATCTAAATGTACTTAGTTGGAGGAGCTTTTCTTGTCAGTCTATATGCTTGTGTTTCTTGTATCCTGGATAAACGTTATTTATAGATCAGAAAAAAACAGTATAAACTATAATGTTTCGCTAGCTAACAAGTTTAACAGGTTAGTAGAATATTTCCTGAAAATATTTTCCATTGTAAATTCAAGAGTGCTTTCAAAAACTGGTTTTGTAACACTTAGTTTTATATCTAACTCATAAAACGAAATATGGAGCTATAGTTTGTTATAAGTTGTGTAAATATATATATATATTTCACCCAACCTACTGTTCAATGGCTGTGATCAGACCGTGCAATACATGGAACAGAGAAGGAACTGTCAGAGTGTACCGACACATGTAGATTTTTCGTTCTCCACCCACTATTGTGTAGGGAGCAGAGGAGTGGAACGTGAGAGTACAGCACGACTTTTTGGGAATTAAAGAGTGAACAGAGTTGCAGGGGCAGCTAACTAAATATGTTGTACCACTTCACTTTCAATAATCAACTAAAAATAGATAATTGCCTTCCGTTTGGCGGCGTATATTCTCAGTTATCCGATAACCGTCATAAGTTACGTTTTGGAGTCGAGACTACTACTCTGGTATCGAGAGTTGTGCCGAGATCACGTTGTTTGAACTTTACCCTTTTCAAACATTCGACTTACTAAGGAGCTCCGCCCTATCCTCTGTTTACATTGAAGGCCAAAACAACACAATATACACGGTACTAACCTTCATCAAACACAATTATGTTCAAATATATACACCTAAATTAACCTACTGCACCACTTCTATGATAGCACCTGTATCTAGATACACTATGACAACAATAACAAAAGTGCCTATATAATAAAACATAAACCAACTGTACTATAACAATACCTATATAATTGGTAAATTAACTAAATATATTAGTTTTATCTTTAAAAAAGAGAAAAATGGCAACAATAGAATAATATATAGCAAAATCAGAAAAAAATACATAGAGGAAAAATATTATGAGTAACTCTTGGTTTTGGAGGCATCAGAGAAAACAGGACCTAATTAATGTTGAGGATACACTGTCCGCTCGGCTCTAGACTTAACCTCCTTTCGCTACCTGACAGACTATTAAAATAAAAAAAACAAAGAAGAAACACCTACTTGGCGTGATAAATAAATTCAGGTGGCATGAAACAAATATTGAAATATGTAAATATTGAATTACCACATTTGTTTATTCATCACTTGCATATATTCTATCTAACGTTATGACTATCATTTGTTGACATGTGTACCACTTTCTGATATAATGAAAATACTCAAGCTAAAATTCGTGCACATAACACATCACAGTGACACTTCATCTCTGCTATGGTATCTACACTTCCTGAAGAGAGTGCCGTGGTACTTGCAACACTATCCCTCGAAACAACAATATATCTATGTTCAGCTATTACAGAATATTGATAGTATAATGATATTTGTATCCTTTTTTGGTATAATAAACGATATATATATATATATATATATATCAATAAACATCCAACGCACCTACCTATTTTACTTTACAAAATTCACTCACATACACACTTTATCTGGCACCATCTTCACCTAAAACTTTGTTTATTTGCGTTTGTGAATTGTATATGGAGTTAGTTTTACGCCTCAAGTATGATCATATCGTTCACTTCTGTATTTGTATCTGAAATATTATGCTGTTATTTACATTAATTGCTTGCAGAAATATTCTTTTATTCGAGAAGGTCACATGGAAACCTCGTGGGTCAAGGTTATAACGGCACGTTATCTCTCTAACACTGTTAAGATTCATTTTGTTCTCATGTCTCTTTCTTCTACTGACTCATTTAGTTACACGGTTCAAATTTCAGTTCCATGACTGAGCTGTTTTACATTTAGACTGTAATTTTTATTTCGTCGTTCTCGGTAGTTTCCTCTGTCGTCTTTTATGTACCTCGTTCCTTCTTTGCCAGATTTTAACGCCTACAGTCTGGTGATCGAAAACTATGGTGAATGTTTTGGCGACGCATTTATCGCCTTGCGACGAAGAGTTTTCTTGTTGCTTTTTCTCGGTTAGTTAGGTCTGTATTCTTTATGTGATAAAAACAGCTGTTCACACGTTTGACTGCCATCAGTTTTCTCTGATAATGTTTTTTTTAGTTCGACTGTTTCAGAAAAAATAAACTATATCGGATTGTAACTTCCGGTCTGCTGTGTGTACAGAAATGTTTTATCAACTTTTCTTTCTCATTACAATAGCACATGTAATTTATAGATGTATTTGATTTTTATTTAATCTTGAAATGTATTAAGACAGTAAATGGTGTGTGTGTACGCAAATAAATTTATCGGCCAATTTACTATGCAGTTCTTACACATACAATCATTCTACAGGCTCGAAGAAAGTTGTGTATATAAAATCTATAATATTTTAAATACGTAAAATAATCTGTTTTCTGTAGGTATAAAGTCGATTTTGGCGATAAGTATTCAACGCTTTAGGAGTATTTCACTTGCAGGAAGATTTATTATGTTATATTTACATTACACACGTTTATAACTCAAGAAGAAGAAATCTCTACATATAGATTTACAGCTGATCGTCTGTAATAACGGCTAAACAGCTAAATTGAAAAAGCTATTACGTGATTGTAATTGCAGAAAACTAGTAAAATATTGATACATATATATATATGTAGGGGAAGCGCTTATTTTGTATTCATTTTCACTACAATATTTTCTGTATTTGTACTTGTGACAAAACAACTCTTAAGTTATCTATAACTGTTACTAACTTTGAAATGCTAATAGTCAACAGCTCCTTCTATCCGCCATCTTTGTTAAAAAGTTAACTGTCACTCTTAATATGCACTCACAGTTTAAAGTGTTGGGATTATTTTGTGATATACGTAGATTCGACACGTGCTTGCAAGTTGCGAAATCCAAAACTCGCATGTTGCACAAATCGTCGCCCTCAAATATTGAACCTTAATAACATTCATCATGAGATTTGTATTTCGTTTTCTTGTTACCCCAAAAATTTATCAACAGTTGCTACAGGTAGTGCAATAAATAGTTAGATCTTAGTCATTACTAATATTGATTTTCCTTATCTTCTAATTTGTGTGGTAGTGCAATAAATAGTTAGATCTCAGTCATTGTTAATATTGACTTTTTTATCTTCTAATTTGTGTGGTAGTGCAATAAATAGTTAGATCTTAGTCATTGTTAATGTTGCCTTTTCTTATCTTCGTAATTTGTGTGGTAGTGCAATAAATAGTTAGATCTTAGTCATTATTAATGTTGCCTTTCCTTATCTTCTAATTTGTGTGGTAGTGCAATAAATAGTTAGATGTTAATCATTGTTAATATTACCTTTTCTTATATTCTAATTTGTGTGGTAGTGCAATAAATAGTTACATCCTAGTCATTGTTAATATTGACTTTTCTTATCTTCTAATTTGTGTGGGAGTGCAATAAATAGTTAGATCTTAGTCATTGTTAATATTGACTTTCCTTATCTTCTAATTTGTGTGGTAGTGCAATAAATAGTTAGATCTTAGTCATTGTTAATGTTGACTTTTCTTATCTTCTAATTTGTGTGGTAGTGCAATAAATAGTTAGATCTTCGTCATTGTTAATGTTGCCTTTTCTTATATTCTAATTTGTGTGGTAGTGCAATAAATAGTTAGATCTTAGTCATTGTTAATGTTGCCTTTTCTTATCTTCTAATTTGTGTGTTAGTGCAATAAATAGTTAGATCTTAGTCATTGTTAATGTTGCCTTTTCTTATCTTCTAATTTGTGTGGTAGTGCAATAAATAGTTAGATCTTAGTCATTGTTAATCTTCGTACTTTGTGTGGTAGTGCAATAAATAGTTAGATCTTAGTAATTGTTTATGTTGCCTTTTTATATTCTAATTTGAGTGGTAGTGCAATAAATAGTTAGATTTTAGTCATTGTTAATATTGACTTTTCTTACATTCTAGTTTGTGTGGTAATGCAATAAATAGTTAGATCTTAGTCATTGTTAATGTTGCCTTTTCTTATCTTCTAATTTGTGTGGTAGTGCAATAAATAGTTAGATCTTAGTCATTGTTAATGTTGCCTTTTTTATCTTCTAATTTGTGTGGTAGTGCAATAAATAGTTAGATCTTAGTTATTGTTAATGTTGCTTTTTTATCTTCTAATTTGAGTGGTAGTGCAATAAATAGTTAGATTTTAGTCATTGTTAATATTGACTTTTCTTACCTTCTAGTTTGTGTGGTAATGCAATAAATAGTTAGATCTTCGTCATTGTTAATGTTGCCTTTTCTAATCTTCGTAATTTGTGTGGTAGTGCAATAAATAGTTAGATATTAATCATTGTTATTATTACCTTTTTTTATATTCTAATTTGTGTGGTAGTGCAATAAATAGTTACATCCAAGTCATTGTTAATATTGACTTTTCTTATCTTCTAATTTGTGTGGGAGTGCAATAAATAGTTAGATCTGAGTCATTGCTAATATTGACTTTCCTTATCTTCTAATTTGTGTGGTAGTGCAATAAATAGTTAGATCTTAGTCATTGTTAATATTACATTTTCTTATATTCTAATTTGTGTGGTAGTGCAATAAATAGTTAGATCTTAGTCATTGCTAATATTGACTTTCCTTATCTTCTAATTTGTGTGGTAGTGCAATAAATAGTTAGATCTTAGTCATTGTTAATGTTTTCTTTTCTTTTTATCTTTAATTTGTGTGGTAGTGCAATAAATAGTTAGATCTTAGTCATTGTTAATATTGACTTTTCTTATCTTCTAATTTGTGTGGTAGTGCAATAAATAGTTAGATCTTAGTCATTGTTAATGTTGCCTTTTCTAATCTTCGTAATTTGTGTGGTAGTGCAATAAATAGTTAGATCTTAGTCATTGTTAATGTTGCCTTCTTTTTATCTTCTAATTTGTGTGGTAGTGCAATAAATAGTTAGATTTTAGTCATTGTTAATATTGACTTTTCTTACCTTCTAGTTTGTGTGGTAATGCAATAAATAGTTAGATCTTAGTCATTGTTAATGTTGCCTTTTCTTATCTTTCTAATTTGTGTGGTAGTGCAATAAATAGTTAGATGTTAATCATTGTTAATATTACCTTTTCTTATATTCTAATTTGTGTGGTAGTGCAATAAATAGTTAGATCTTAGTCATTGTTAATATTGACTTTCCTTATATTCTAATTTGTGTGGTAGTGCAATAAATAGTTAGATGTTAATCATTGTTAATATTACCTTTTCTTATATTCTAATTTGTGTGGTAGTGCAATAAATAGTTAGATCTTAGTCATTGTTAATATTGACTTTTCTTATCTTCTAATTTGTGTGGTAGTGCAATAAATAGTTAGATCTTAGTCATTGTTAATATTGACTTTTCTTATCTTCTAATTTGTGTGGTAGTGCAATAAATAGTTAGATCTTAGTCATTGTTAATGTTGCCTTTTCTTATCTTCTAATTTGTGTGGTAGTGCAATAAATAGTTAGATCTTAGTCATTGTTAATGTTGTCTTTTTTATCTTCTAATTTGTGTGGTAGTGCAATAAATAGTTAGATCTTAGTCATTGTTAATATTGACTTTTCTTATCTTCTAATTTGTGTGGTAATGCAATAAATAGTTAGATCTTCGTCATTGTTAATGTTGCCTTTTCTTATCTTCTAATTTGTGTGGTAGTGCAATAAATAGTTAGATGTTAATCATTGTTAATATTACCTTTTCTTATATTCTAATTTGTGTGGTAGTGCAATAAATAGTTAGATCTTAGTCATTGTTAATATTGACTTTCCTTATCTTCTAATTTGTGTGGTAGTGCAATAAATAGTTAGATCTTAGTCATTGTTAATGTTGCCTTTTCTTATTTTCTAATTTGTGTGGTAGTGCAATAAATAGTTAGATCTTAGTCATTGTTAATATTGCCTTTTCTTATCTTCTAATTTGTGTGGTAGTGCAATAAATAGTTAGATCTTAGTCATTGTTAATATTGTCTTATATTTTCTTTTATCTTCTAATTTGTGTGGTAGTGCAATAAATAGTTAGATCTTAGTCATTGTTAATGTTGCCTTTTCTTATCTTCTAATTTGTGTGGTAGTGCAATAAATAGTTAGATCTTAGTCATTGTTAATGTTGTCTTTTTTATCTTCTAATTTGTGTGGTAGTGCAATAAATAGTTAGATTTTAGTCATTGTTAATATTGACTTTTCTTACCTTCTAGTTTTGTGTGGTCTTACCTTCCGAGGGTGCAATAAATAGTTAGATCTTAGTCATTGTTAATGTTGCCTAGATTTTCTTATCTTCTAATTTGTGTGGTAGTGCAATAAATAGTTAGATCTTAGTCATTGTTAATAGTTGCCTTTTCTTATCTTCTAATTTGTGTAGGCCTCATCCCTAATATACCTTTTTTCTTATCTTCTAATTTGTGTGGTGTGCAATAAATAGTTAGATCTTAGTCTTATTTCTAATGTTGTACAATAAATTTTCTTAGTCTTCTAATTTCTAATGTGTGTAGTGCAATAAATAGTTAGATCTTAGTCATTGTTAATGTTGCCTTTTCTTATCTTCTAATTTGTGTGGTAGTGCAATAAATAGTTAGATCTTAGTCATTGTTAATGTTGCCTTTTCTTATCTTCTAATTTGTGTGGTAGTGCAATAAATAGTTAGATCTTAGTCATTGTTAATGTTGACTTTTCTTATCTTCTAATTTGTGTGGTAGTGCAATAAATAGTTAGATCTTAGTCATTGTTAATATTGACTTTTCTTATCTTCTAATTTGTGTGGTAGTGCAATAAATAGTTAGATCTTAGTCATTGTTAATATTGCCTTTTCTTATTTTCTAATTTGTGTGGTAGTGCAATAAATAGTTAGATCTTAGTCATTGCTAATATTGACTTTTCTTATCTTCTAATTTGTGTGGTAGTGCAATAAATAGTTAGATCTTAGTCATTGTTAATGTTGACTTTTCTTATCTTCTAATTTGTGTGGTAGTGCAATAAATAGTTAGATCTTAGTCATTGTTAATATTGACTTTTCTTATCTTCTAATTTGTGTGGTAGTGCAATAAATAGTTAGATGTTAATCATTGTTAATATTACCTTTTCTTATATTCTAATTTGTGTGGTAGTGCAATAAATAGTTAGATCTTAGTCATTGTTAATATTGACTTTTCTTATCTTCTAATTTGTGTGGTAGTGCAATAAATAGTTAGATCTTAGTCATTGCTAATATTGCCTTTTATTATATTCTAATTTGTGTTGTAGTGCAATAAATAGTTAGATCTTAGTCATTGTTAAATTGCCTTTTCTTATCTTCTAATTTGTGTGGTAGTGCAATAAATAGTTAGATCTTAGTCATTGTTAATATTGACTTTTCTTATCTTCTAATTTGTGTGGTAGTGCAATAAATAGTTAGATCTTAGTCATTGTTAATGTTGACTTTTCTTATCTTCTAATTTGTGTGGTAGTGCAATAAATAGTTAGATCTTAGTCATTGTTAATATTACCTTTTCTTATCTTCTAATTTGTGTTAGTGCAATAAATAGTTATCTTAGTCATTTGTGTGGTAGTGCAATAAATAGTTAGATCTTAGTCATTGTTAATGTTGCCTTTTCTTATCTTCTAATTTGTGTGGTAGTGCAATAAATAGTTAGATCTTAGTCATTGTTAATGTTGCCTTTTCTTATCTTCTAATTTGTGTGGTAGTGCAATAAATAGTTAGATCTTAGTCATTGTTAATGTTGCCTTTTCTTATCTTCTAATTTGTGTGGTAGTGCAATAAATAGTTAGATCTTAGTCATTGTTAATGTTTTTATCTTCTAATTTGTTTTCTAAATAGTTATCTTTCTAATTTGTGTGGTAGTGCAATAAATAGTTAGATCTTAGTCATTGTTAATGTTGCCTTTTCTTATCTTCTAATTTGTGTGGTAGTGCAATAAATAGTTAGATCTTAGTCATTGTTAATGTTGTCTTTTTTATCTTCTAATTTGTGTGGTAGTGCAATAAATAGTTAGATTTTAGTCATTGTTAATATTGACTTTTCTTACCTTCTAGTTTGTGTGGTAGTGCAATAAATAGTTAGATCTTAGTCATTGTTAATGTTGCCTTTTCTTATCTTCTAATTTGTGTGGTAGTGCAATAAATAGTTAGATCTTAGTCATTGTTAATGTTGCCTTTTCTTATCTTCTAATTTGTGTGGTAGTGCAATAAATAGTTAGATCTTAGTCATTGCTAATATTGACTTTTCTTATCTTCTAATTTGTGTGGTAGTGCAATAAATAGTTAGATCTTAGTCATTGTTAATGTTGCCTTTTCTTATCTTCTAATTTGTGTGGTAGTGCAATAAATAGTTAGATCTTAGTCATTGTTAATGTTGCCTTTTTTATCTTCTAATTTGTGTGGTAGTGCAATAAATAGTTAGATCTTAGTCATTGTTAATATTGACTTTTCTTATCTTCTAATTTGTGTGGTAGTGCAATAAATAGTTAGATCTTAGTCATTGTTAATGTTGCCTTTTCTTATCTTCTAATTTGTGTGGTAGTGCAATAAATAGTTAGATCTTAGTCATTGTTAATATTGACTTTTCTTATCTTCTAATTTGTGTGGTAGTGCAATAAATAGTTAGATCTTAGTCATTGCTAATATTGACTTTTCTTATCTTCTAATTTGTGTGGTAGTGCAATAAATAGTTAGATGTTAGTCATTGTTAATATTACCTTTTCTTATATTCTAATTTGTGTGGTAGTGCAATAAATAGTTAGATCTTAGTCATTGTTAATAGTTAGACTTTTCTTACTTTTCTTATCTTCTAATTTGTGTGGTAGTGCAATAAATAGTTAGATCTTAGTCATAGTTAATGTTGACTTTTCTAATTTTCGTAATTTGTGTGGTAGTGCAATAAATAGTTAGATCTTAGTCATTGTTAATGTTGCCTTTTCTTATCTTCTAATTTGTGTGGTAGTGCAATAAATAGTTAGATCTTAGTCATTGTTAATGTTGTCTTTTCTTATCTTCTAATTTGTGTGGTAGTGCAATAAATAGTTAGATCTTAGTCATTGTTAATATTGACTTTTCTTATCTTCTAATTTGTGTGGTAGTGCAATAAATAGTTAGATCTTTCATTGTTAATATTGCCTTTTCTTATCTTCTAATTTGTGTGGTAGTGCAATAAATAGTTAGATCTTAGTCATTGTTAATATAGATCTTAGTCTTTTCTTATCTTCTAATTTGTGTGGTAGTGCAATAAATAGTTAGATCTTAGTCATTGTTAATGTTGCCTTTTCTTATCTTCTAATTTGTGTGGTAGTGCAATAAATAGTTAGATCTTAGTCATTGTTAATTTGCCTTTTCTTATCTTCTAATTTGTGTGGTAGTGCAATAAATAGTTAGATCTTAGTCATTGTTAATGTTGCCTTTTCTTATCTTCTAATTTGTGTGGTAGTGCAATAAATAGTTAGATTTTAGTCATTGTTTAGTCATTGTTAATGTTGCCTTTTCTTATCTTCTAATTTTTGTGGTAGTGCAATAAA
This sequence comes from Tachypleus tridentatus, assembly GCF_004210375.1. NCBI lineage: Eukaryota > Metazoa > Arthropoda > Merostomata > Xiphosura > Limulidae > Tachypleus > Tachypleus tridentatus. The sequence goes on along the minus strand of NC_134837.1, from coordinate 171,042,365 downwards.
TAGTTAGATCTTAGTCATTGTTAATGTTGCCTTTTCTTATCTTCTAATTTGTGTGGTAGTGCAATAAATAGTTAGATCTTAGTCATTGTTAATATTGCCTTTTCTTATCTTCTAATTTGTGTGGTAGTGCAATAAATAGTTAGATCTTAGTCATTGTTAATGTTGCCTTTTCTTATCTTCTAATTTGTGTGGTAGTGCAATAAATAGTTAGATGTTTAGTCTTTTCTTATCATTGTTAATTCTAATTTGTGTGGTAGTGCAATAAATAGTTAGATCTTAGTCATTGTTAATGTTGCCTTTTCTTATCTTCTAATTTGTGTGGTAGTGCAATAAATAGTTAGATCTTAGTCATTGCTAATATTGACTTTTCTTTATCTTCTAATTTGTGTGGTAGTGCAATAAATAGTTAGATCTTAGTCATTGTTAATGTTGCCTTTTCTTATCTTCTAATTTGTGTGGTAGTGCAATAAATAGTTAGATCTTAGTCATTGTTAATGTTGCCTTTTCTTATCTTCTAATTTGTGTGGTAGTGCAATAAATAGTTAGATCTTAGTCATTGTTAATGTTGCCTTTTCTTATCTTCTAATTTGTGTGGTAGTGCAATAAATAGTTAGATCTTAGTCATTGTTAATATTGCCTTTTCTTATCTTCTAATTTGTGTGGTAGTGCAATAAATAGTTAGATCTTAGTCATTGTTAATGTTGCCTTTTCTTATCTTCTAATTTGTGTGGTAGTGCAATAAATAGTTAGATGTTAATCATTGTTAATATTACCTTTTCTTATATTCTAATTTGTGTGGTAGTGCAATAAATAGTTAGATCTTAGTCATTGTTAATATTGACTTTTCTTATCTTCTAATTTGTGTGGTAGTGCAATAAATAGTTAGATCTTAGTCATTGTTAATGGTTGACTTTTCTTATCTTCTAATTTGTGTGGTAGTGCAATAAATAGTTAGATCTTAGTCATTGTTAATATTACCTTTTCTTATCTTCTAATTTGTGTGGTAGTGCAATAAATAGTTAGATCATTGTTAATATTGACTTTTCTTATCTTCTAATTTGTGTGGTAGTGCAATAAATAGTTCTTAGTCATTGTTAATGTTGACTTTTCTTATCTTCTAATTTGTTTGGTAGTGCAATAAATAGTTAGATCTTAGTCATTGTTAATGTTGCCTTTTCTTATATTCTAATTTGTGTGGTAGTGCAATAAATAGTTAGATCATTGTTAATGTTGCCTTTTCTTATTTTCATTGTGCAATAATAGTTGATCTTAGTCTAATATTGACTTTTCTTATCTTCTAATTTGTGTGGTAGTGCAATAAATAGTTAGATCTTAGTCATTGTTAATGTTGCCTTTTCTTATCTTCTAATTTGTGTGGTAGTGCAATAAATAGTTAGATCTTAGTCATTGTTAATGTTGCCTTTTCTTATCTTCTAATTTGTGTGGTAGTGCAATAAATAGTTAGATCTTAGTCATTGTTAATATTGACTTTTCTTATCTTCTAATTTGTGTGGTAGTGCAATAAATAGTTAGATCTCAGTCATTGTTAATATTGACTTTTCTTATCTTCTAATTTGTGTGGTAGTGCAATAAATAGTTAGATCTTAGTCATTGTTAATATTGACTTTTCTTATCTTCTAATTTGTGTGGTAGTGCAATAAATAGTTAGATCTTAGTCATTGCTAATATTGCCTTTTATTATATTCTAATTTGTGTGGTAGTGCAATAAATAGTTAGATCTTAGTCATTGTTAATGTTGACTTTTCTAATCTTCTAATTTGTGTGGTAGTGCAATAAATAGTTAGATCTTAGTCATTGTTAATGTTGCCTTTTCTTATCTTCTAATTTGTGTTGTAATGCAATAAATAGTTAGATCTTAGTCATTGTTAATGCTGTCTTTTTTATTTTCTAATTTGTGTAGTAGTGCAATAAATAGTTAGATTTTAGTCATTATTAATATTGACTTTTCTTATCTTCTAATTTGTGTGGTAGTGCAATAAATAGTTAGATCTTAGTCATTGTTAATGTTGCCTTTTCTTATCTTCTAATTTGTGTGGTAGTGCAATAAATAGTTAGATCTTAGTCATTGTTAATGTTGCCTTTTCTTATCTTCTAATTTGTGTGGTAGTGCAATAAATAGTTAGATCTTAGTCATTGTTAATGTTGCCTTTTTTCTTATCTTCTAATTTCTGTGGTAGTGCAATAAATAGTTAGATCTTAGTCATTGCTAATATTGACTTTCCTTATCTTCTAATTTGTGTGGTAGTGCAATAAATAGTTAGATCTTAGTCATTGTTAATGTTGCCTTTTCTTATCTTCTAATTTGTGTGTAGTGCAATAAATAGTGCAATAAATAGTTAGATCTTATCTTCTAATTTGTTAGATCTTAGTCATTGTTAATATTACCTTTTCTTATATTCTAATTTGTGTGGTAGTGCAATAAATAGTTAGATCTTAGTCATTGTTAATATTGCCTTTTCTTATATTCTAATTTGTGTGGTAGTGCAATAAATAGTTAGATCTTAGTCATTGTTAATGTTGCCTTTTCTTATATTCTGATTTGTGTGGTAGTGCAATAAATAGTTAGATGTTAATCATTGTTAATATTACCTTTTCTTATCTTCTAATTTATGTGGTAGTGCAATAAATAGTTAGATCTTAGTCATTGTTAATATTGCCTTTTCTTATATTCTAATTTGTGTGGTAGTGCAATAAATAGTTAGATCTTAGTCATTGTTAATGTTGCCTTTTTTATCTTCTAATTTGTGTGGTAGTGCAATAAATAGTTAGATCTTAGTCATTGTTAATGTTGCCTTTTCTTATCTTCTAATTTGTGTGGGAGTGCAATAAATAGTTAGATCTTAGTCATTGCTAATATTGACTTTCCTTATCTTCTAATTTGTGTGGTAGTGCAATAAATAGTTAGATCTTAGTCATTGTTAATGTTGCCTTTTCTTATCTTCTAATTTGTGTGGTAGTGCAATAAAAGTTAGTTAGTCATTGTTTGTTGCCTTTTCTTATCTTCATTGTGCAATAATAGTTAGATCTTAGTCCTTTTTTTATATTCTAATTTGTGTGGTAGTGCAATAAATAGTTAGATCTTAGTCATTGTTAATATTGACTTTTCTTATCTTCTAATTTGTGTGGTAGTGCAATAAATAGTTAGATCTTAGTCATTGTTAATATTGACTTTTCTTATCTTCTAATTTGTGTGGTAGTGCAATAAATAGTTAGATCTTAGTCATTGTTAATGTTGCCTTTTCTTATCTTCTAATTTGTGTGGTAGTGCAATAAATAGTTAGATCTTAGTCATTGTTAATGTTGCCTTTTCTTATCTTCTAATTTGTGTGGTAGTGCAATAAATAGTTAGATCTTAGTCATTGCTAATATTGACTTTTCTTATCTTCTAATTTGTTTGGTAGTGCAATAAATAGTTAGATCTTAGTCATTGTTAATGTTGCCTTTTCTTATCTTCTAATTTGTGTGTGCAATAAATAGTTAGATCTTAGTCATTCTAATGTTCTTCTAATTTGTGTGGTAGTGCAATAAATAGTTAGATCTTAGTCATTGTTAATGTTGCCTTTTTCTTATCTTCTAATTTGTGTGGTAGTGCAATAAATAGTTAGATCTTAGTCATTGTTAATGTTGCCTTTTCTTATCTTCTAATTTGTGTGGTAGTGCAATAAATAGTTGACTTTTATTGACTTTTCTTATCTTCTAATTTGTGTGGTAGTGCAATAAATAGTTAGATCTTAGTCATTGTTAATGTTGCCTTTTCTTATCTTCTAATTTGTGTGGTAGTGCAATAAATAGTTAGATCTTAGTCATTGTTAATATTGCCTTTTCTTATCTTCTAATTTGTGTGGTAGTGCAATAAATAGTTAGATCTTTAGTCATTGTTAATGTTGCCTTTTGTTATATTCTAATTTGTGTGGTAGTGCAATAAATAGTTAGATCTTAGTCATTGTTAATGTTGTCTTTTCTTATCTTCTAATTTGTGTGGTAGTGCAATAAATAGTTAGATCTTAGTCATTGTTAATATTGACTTTCCTTATCTTCTAATTTGTGTGGTAGTGCAATAAATAGTTAGATCTTAGTCATTGTTAATGTTGCCTTTTCTTATCTTCTAATTTGTGTGGTAGTGCAATAAATAGTTAGATCTTAGTCATTGTTAATGTTGCCTTTTTTTATCTTCTAATTTGTGTGGTAGTGCAATAAATAGTTAGATCTCAGTCATTGCTAATATTGCCTTTTATTATATTCTAATTTGTGTTGTAGTGCAATAAATAGTTAGTGCAATAAATAATTAGGTTTTAGTCATTGTTAATATTGACTTTTCTTACCTTCTAGTTTGTGTGGTAGTGCAATAAATAGTTAGATCTTAGTCATTGTTAATGTTGCCTTTTCTTATCTTCTAATTTGTGTGGTAGTGCAATAAATAGTTAGATCTTAGTCATTGTTAATGTTGCCTTTTCTTATATTCTAATTTGTGTGGTAGTGCAATAAATAGTTAGATGTTAATCATTGTTAATATTTCCTTTTCTTATATTCTAATTTGTGTGGTAGTGCAATAAATAGTTAGATGTTAATCATTGTTAATATTACCTTTTCTTATATTCTAATTTGTGTGGTAGTGCAATAAATAGTTAGATCTTAGTCATTGTTAATATTGCCTTTTCTTATCTTCTAATTTGTGTGGTAGTGCAATAAATAGTTAGATCTTAGTCATTGTTAATATTGCCTTTTCTTATCTTCTAATTTGTGTGTAGTGCAATAAATAGTTAGATCTTAGTCATTGTTAAGATCTTAGTCATTGTGGTAATGTTGCCTTTTCTTATCTTCTAATTTGTGTGGTAGTGCAATAAATAGTTAGATCTTAGTCATTGTTAATGTTGACTTTTCTTATCTTCTAATTTGTGTGGTAGTGCAATAAATAGTTAGATCTTAGTCATTGTTTAGTCATTGTTAATGTTGCCTTTTCTTATCTTCTAATTTGTGTGGTAGTGCAATAAATAGTTAGATCTTAGTCATTGTTAATGTTGCCTTTTCTTATCTTCTAATTTGTGTGGTAGTGCAATAAATAGTTAGATCTTAGTCATTGTTAATGTTGACTTTTCTTATCTTCTAATTTGTGTGGTAGTGCAATAAATAGTTAGATCTTAGTCATTGTTAATAGTTAGATCTTAGTCATTGTTAATATTGCCTTTCTTATCTTCTAATTTGTGTGGTAGTGCAATAAATAGTTAGATCTTAGTCATTGTTAATGTTGCAATAAATAGTTAGATCTTAGTCATTGTTAATTTTCTTATCTTCTAATTTGTGTGGTAGTGCAATAAATAGTTAGATCTTAGTCATTGTTAATGTTGCCTTTTCTTATCTTCTAATTTGTGTGGTAGTGCAATAAATAGTTAGATCTTAGTCATTGTTAATGTTGCCTTTTCTTATCTTCTAATTTGTGTGGTAGTGCAATAAATAGTTAGATCTTAGTCATTGTTAATGTTGCCTTTTCTTATCTTCTAATTTGTGTGGTAGTGCAATAAATAGTTAGATCTTAGTCATTGTTAATGTTGCCTTTTCTTATCTTCTAATTTGTGTGGTAGTGCAATAAATAGTTAGATCTTAGTCATTGTTAATGTTGCCTTTTCTTATCTTCTAATTTGTGTGGTAGTGCAATAAATAGTTAGATCTTAGTCATTGTTAATATTGACTTTTCTTATCTTCTAATTTGTGTGGTAGTGCAATAAATAGTTAGATCTTAGTCATTGTTAATATTGACTTTTCTTATCTTCTAATTTGTGTGGTAGTGCAATAAATAGTTAGATCTTAGTCATTGTTAATATTGCCTTTTCTTATCTTCTAATTTGTGTGGTAGTGCAATAAATAGTTAGATCTTAGTCATTGTTAATGTTGCCTTTTCTTATCTTCTAATTTGTGTGGTAGTGCAATAAATAGTTAGATCTTAGTCATTGTTAATGTTGTCTTTTTATCTTCTAATTTGTGTGGTAGTGCAATAAATAGTTAGATCTTAGTCATTGCTAATATTGACTTTTCTTATCTTCTAATTTGTGTGGTAGTGCAATAAATAGTTAGATCTTAGTCATTGTTAATGTTGCCTTTTCTTATCTTCTAATTTGTGTGGTAGTGCAATAAATAGTTAGATCTTAGTCATTGTTAATGTTGCCTTTTCTTATCTTCTTCTAATTTGTGTGGTAGTGCAATAAATAGTTAGATCTTAGTCATTGTTAATGTTGCCTTTTCTTATTTTCTAATTTGTGTGGTAGTGCAATAAATAGTTAGATCTTAGTCATTGTTAATATTGCCTTTTCTTATCTTCTAATTTGTGTGGTAGTGCAATAAATAGTTAGATCTTAGTCATTGTTAATGTTGCCTTTTCTTATCTTCTAATTTGTGTGGTAGTGCAATAAATAGTTAGATCTTAGTCATTGTTAATGTTGCCTTTTCTTATCTTCTAATTTGTGTGGTAGTGCAATAAATAGTTAGATCTTAGTCATTGTTAATGTTGCCTTTTCTTATATTCTAATTTGTGTGGTAGTGCAATAAATAGTTAGATCTTAGTCATTGTTAATATTGACTTTTCTTATCTTCTAATTTGTGTGGTAGTGCAATAAATAGTTAGATCTTAGTCATTGTTAATGTTGCCTTTTCTTATCTTCTAATTTGTGTGGTAGTGCAATAAATAGTTAGATTTTAGTCATTGCGAATATTGACTTTCCTTATATTCTAATTTGTGTGGGAGTGCAATAATTAGTTAGATGTTAGCCATTGCTAATATTGACTTTCCTTATCTTCTAATTTGTGTGGTAGTGCAATAAATAGTTAGATCTTAGTCATTGTTAATGTTGCCTTTTCTTATCTTCTAATTTGTGTGGTAGTGCAATAAATAGTTAGATCTTAGTCATTGTTAATGTTGCCTTTTCTTATCTTCTAATTTGTGTGGTAGTGCAATAAATAGTTAGATCTTAGTCATTGTTAATGTTGCCTTTTCTTATCTTCTAATTTGTGTGGTAGTGCAATAAATAGTTAGATCTTAGTCATTGCTAATATTGACTTTTCTTATCTTCTAATTTGTGTGGTAGTGCAATAAATAGTTAGATCTTAGTCATTGTTAATGTTGCCTTTTCTTATCTTCGTAATTTGTGTGGTAGTGCAATAAATAGTTAGATGTTAATCATTGTTAATATTACCTTTTCTTATATTCTAATTTGTGTGGTAGTGCAATAGTTAGATCCTAGTCATTGTTAATATTGACTTTCCTTATCTTCTAATTTGTGTGGTAGTGCAATAAATAGTTAGATCTTAGTCATTGTTAATGTTGCCTTTTCTTATCTTCTAATTTGTGTGGTAGTGCAATAAATAGTTAGATCTTAGTCATTGTTAATGTTGCCTTTTTTTATATTCATTTGTGTGGTAGTGCAATAAATAGTTAGATCTTAGTCATTGTTAATGCCTTTTCTTATCTTCTAATTTGTGTGGTAGTGCAATAAATAGTTAGATCTTAGTCATTGTTAATATTGACTTTTCTTATCTTCTAATTTGTGTGGTAGTGCAATAAATAGTTAGATCTTAGTCATTGTTAATGTTGCCTTTTCTTATCTTCTAATTTGTGTGGTAGTGCAATAAATAGTTAGATCTTAGTCATTGTTAATGTTGCAATAAATAGTTTCTTATCTTCTTAATTTGTGTGGTAGTGCAATAAATAGTTAGATTTTAGTCATTGTTAATATTGACTTTTCTTACCTTCTAATTTGTGTGGTAGTGCAATAAATAGTTAGAT